>NC_134788.1:63331413-63810540 GCF_046742065.1 Oratosquilla oratoria | reverse complement strand
TCAGCTTGTTGAGTGAAGTTGGGGAAGGCTTATGGGAGGGTCTTGATAAAATTAGGAGGAGAGGAACAGAGGGAGTAATTAGTGAGGAACAGTGTGGGTTTAGGACAGGTAGTTGTGTAGCTAAGATTTTTGTGGTAAGACAGATATGTGAGAAAGCTATCGGAAACGGTTAAGGAAGTTTTTTGGGCTTTTCTGGATCTGGAAAAGGCTTACGACAGGGTAGCCAGGAAGGCACTGTGTCGGTACTGCAGATATATGGGATAGGAGGAAAAGCTGTTAAGAGCAGTCAAGAGTTTTTTATGAGAGTAGTAGAGCTTGTGTTTGGATTAGAAATGGAGAAGAGTGAATGGTTTGAGGTAAAGGTGGGGCTTCGTCAGGGATGTGTTATTTCGCCCTGGCTGTTCAATCTTTCCATGGCTGGGGTGGTGTGAGAGGTGAATTGCAAGGGCAGTTGGGTCAGGGGTTGGAGATGCATAAGAAAAAATGGCGAAAAGTGGGAGGTAAGCCCCGTTGTTGTTTGCTGATGACACTGCGCATTGTAGAAGGATTCAGAGGAGGTATTGCGAAAGTTAGTGACAGAGGTTGAGAAGGTGTGTGAAAGACGGAAGATGAAGATAACTGTGGGCAACAGTAAGATGATGAGATGTACAGGGGGGGCGAGTGACAGTAGGGCTGGTAGTGAGAATTAAGGGTGAGAAACTGGAGGAAGTACATAGTTTCAGATTACTTGGGTGTGAAAGTGACAGGAACGGGTGGAGAGGGGGTGGCGGTGGAATGTCGAGTGAGAGAAGCGAGTCAACTGCCTTGGTGGGATTTGAAAAAGTGCAATGCGAAATAGACATCTGGGGACTGGATGCTAAGAGGAGGTTATATGAAGGAATGATTGTGCCAACAGCACTTGTACAGGCCAGAACACATAGAAACATGAGATAGGAAGAGAGAAAGGAGTGTTGAATGTGTATGAGATGCAAATGTCTGAGCGTATGATAGGGGTTACTAGGCTGGATAGAGTGAGAAATGAGGAGGGCTGAAGAGGAGAACCGGGGTGGAAAGGGGAAACTGGGAGATCGGGGTGATGAAAGAGTCTTAGGATTGGTTTGGCGCACATGGAAACGAATGAGTGGCAGAACGCTTAGTTAACAAATAAGTGTGGAAGGAGTGCAATCCGAGGGCAGCAACCTTAGGCTAGAGATGGATGGCTGGGGGTGAACGGGAATACCCAACACGAGAGGACTTGTCTGTGGGAGGAAGAACGGGAGAGGACAGAAGCAGTAGGGCTGACTGGAGAGGGGTTGTATATAGATGATGCTGTGATGTATGAGGGGGAGTGGGTGGGGGATGGGGGGTGAGGAAGGACGGGGGGAGGGGGAATATGCTGGTAGACTGGTGGGGGCTCCGGGGGAGGGGGGAGGCATCTGGTTGCGTTGGGTCAGGTAGGCGGCGGGTGTGGTATGTATGAGAAAAGTTTGAACTCAGCCCAAAGGGATTTCTCCCCATCTTCTCCTTTTTCTGCATGCGAGGACAGAGAGGGGGGGTCGCCGAATTTATGAAGAGGCCTTGCTGTGGATGAGTTGTGTCTATGCGATGCTGGCTTCTGACCCAGGGCAGTGGACAGGATGCAGGGATGACCCATCATCTAGGAGGAGCCAAGATAAGATGGAGGGAGGAGGGTGGAGGGGAGTGGGATATATAGGAAATGGAATGGGTTGGGAGTGGTTTTCCTATGCCTTTTTCTTTTTGGCTACTCCCCATGTAGAGGGAGGAAAAGGCCTTTAGTGTGTATAGTATTTGTATTCCACCTTCATTAATCTTTTGTCCATTTGTTTGGGTTAATCCTACTCACAACACTATCATATGCAATCCTGTTTCATTTTCTCTAAAACACATTGTTTTCATTCATAACCCAGAACACCCCTACCTTTCTTGTGGTTTCTATCCTTATAAATAGGGTTTAAATTCTGCAATATTGAATTCAGTTTCAACACTCTTCACCATTTAACCATGTCTTGGTTATTCCTATTATATTGAGATTTTTGCTTTTGACCTACAACTGGATTTCTTGCAATTTGCTCCTAATACTACGAGCATTAAAGTATATGATTTTTAAAGAAACTCATGATTCTTTCTTTTTGACATATTTTGTTTTTCAACATCGTGCCTTACATTATAATCTAATTCTTTATTGACATCTTGCTCTATTGTCCTTCATTAACATTCAGTGCCTCATGGACATTTGACCCATCAAGGACCATCTGTTCCCTTCACAGGCATCCAATCTCTTATGTACACCTTGGCCCCCTCCCTTCCACGCCGGCCACTTGTAGGTCCTCGGCATTCTGTCCAGCGTCCCTTTCTAAAACAATATTCTGTGCTCCAGTGACATTATATCCTAGAGTAATATATTATGTCCTCCACTATCATTACATCCCGTTCGTGATATTTTTGTCCTTTGACCTTATAATCTAATGTAATATTTTTGTTCTCTGCTGACATTATATCAAAAAAGGAGATTTTGTCCTCTACTGACACTATTGCTCTACATTATGGCTTTGCCCTACTGTTTGCCCCAATAGATTCTATTTCCCCTACCCTTTCAAGTTTCTACAGCAAAACAGGAAACTAGGTCATTACAAACTCCCAACTGTACTCAAAAAGATATAGACAGAGTTTGATTAAATTTTGTGGAATCTGGCATGTCTTAGACTAAGAAATACGTTCATAGATTTTGAGGCAGATTCGGATATATATTGAGGATCAAGGTAGTTTTTTTTTTTTTTTTTTGTATCCTTGGCACCAAGTTTAGTCTACAAATTTAATTAATTTTATACAAAGTGGACCCCTGCTATCATTTACTGTAAAATGTGGCCATCATCATCTTTTTCGATTTTGTGACTCTTGACACCGGTATGTGTTCTTCACTTAAGTGCCATCTAGTGTAATCTTTTATTGTGTATTAGAAAATGCCTCCTAAATTTGGCCTTCTCTAAATAAGATAAATTGATTTGGGACATAATTATTTTTGGCACTGAGTTTCTATTTCAAGAGGCCTTCGTGTGGACAATGACCGAGCTGACAGCAATATTTCATATGTATTTTATATTCATAGTATATATGATATATACTCTTTATACACATTATCTAAATTCATTGAATTTCAATTAAAGTTTGTAGCTTTTCACTTATATAAACATATCCACATGACCATTCCCCTAAACAGTGTCTAGGTTTGTTTTTTATTCAATTCATTGGACTTAAATCCTCACCCACAGTCTGCACTCGAGACAAGAAAAGGCTCCCTCAATATCCATCAACTTTTCCACGTCTCAGAACTTCATTTTATATAATCTCCCATCTAATTTTTCTTGCAACATTAAACTAAATATTTCTGTAGCATCAGCAAGAAAATCTTGGATAGTTGAGACAAAGGGCTGTAACATGTCCACTCCCAGATGAAAATGCAAACAATCACATTGCCCATTCTTGTACCTCATCCTCAGGGAAAACTGTCCTGTAAATGGGTGGAACATTTATCATTATTTCATCCAGGCATTCACTAGCAGTTCTTTTTCACTTCACCACCCGTTGGCTTCATTTTAATCTGACATGATCCCACCAGTTCTATGTAATTCTGTTATTTGTATATATGTTCTTAACATTTGTAAATTTACAAATAGCTACAGATTACAACCATGTCTGTGCACTATTTACCAAACATAGTTGTTGCCTTGTTTTACTTCCTGTTGCTTACCTTCAAAATACAAACTTGGGATGGGTCTTTCCAACAGCTCCCTTTTATCTTTAATATTATGATTATTGCTTTGGCATTGTTTCAGTAGTTCCTCTATTATCCAGATATCTCTACTATTTCCAATGACTTGTAGTAGCAATTTTTTTAATCAGTATATTCTTTACTCCTCTTGTTATTCTTGAAATGTAGGTTTCTGCACGGACATTACAGTGATATACTTTTCCAACTGGATTTTGAAACATAAAACAAACACATTGAGATTGTATCAAGGTATTCAGACTTTTTTAATTTGAGGGTACAAAGCTAATAACATCCTTCTTGATTATATTTCACTGGACTTGAACTAGTTACTGGTCAAGTATAACTGCTGAACATACAAAAGATCTCAAAACTATGTGTAAAACAATGAAATTGTACACTTTTATTTCAAAGAGTCATTGACAGATTCTCCAAAATCACATTCTTTTTGTTTTGAATTCATTGGTTATGGATTTAAAGGATTAGTACTTTTAATTAGAATATTTTCCTTTCATTTTCAAAACCCCTGTGCCACACACTTTTATCCTTTTGTATGCTTAGTAGTGAAATGTGTGTCCAAACACATGCACAAATCTTACAGGGAATATTTTTCATCTTCAAAGGTTCACCACTGGGAATGGCTTCTTTTCCAGTACGAGTCACCATGTGATGGTAAGGACCTCTTTTGTGAGAAAGCACAATCACACTAGGAAGGCTACTGTCCTGTATTTACCTAGTTGTCTTTTATGGGAAAGAGAGCTATGCTCATAGGGACCCGCTTTGTGTATCTTTCAGCATCCAGTTTGATTTTAAATTCTTGTATAGTTTTTTGACCCCTATTTCTTCATTTCAGTTCTGTTTCAGATCTCTTTCTATCCCCACTGATTAATGTCAACTCTATCATGGACTTCCATCCCTTTCACAAGTTCTGTATATGGTTAGCACAGAGGTGGGGGAACCTGCGGCCTTTTTTTCCCCGGGCCATAAAGTGTCGGCCTTTGATGTACATATTATTTTTTTTAAAAAGACCTTGAATGTTATGTCTTAAGTCTGAAATCATTATACCACCTGAAAACTTATAATATAATAAAAGGGGTAAAAAAAAATAAAAAAAATGTTCACTGCGGCCTCTATTGTGGGTACGATTGAATTGTAAAGTGGCCTTCATGCACAAAAAGGTTCCCCCACCCCTGGGGTTAGCAGGTCTCCTCTTTCTCTTTCTTTGTTCCAGGGTAGGTAGTTCCAGTTTGTCCAATCTTTCTTCGTATGTCAAATGGGAGAGTGCTTTGGTGCCATCTTTGTTGTTGCTCTTTTGAACTCTTTCTAAAATTTCTCTTATGATTCTTTTTTCATTACTAGGTGTTCCATAGTGTCACAACATACTCCAATATAACTAATATTTTATTTACCATTTGCTTCATTTTCATCATCGTCCAAAAGGCACTTTCATTGATCTTAATACAACTGAAAGTTTCTCCCAACTAATTTGTTTCTATGTTTGCCTGGTGTCTTGTCATTGGTGATTGGTTACTCCTTAGGTCCCTTTCCGAATTGACTTTTTTAATTTCTTCTGTACCAAAATTTTTTTTTGTATTGCCCTGATATTCTTGTTTTTGCTTTTTCCAAATTCCATTATACTACATTTCTTGATGTTTGAAATTCACTTCACTCTTTTGACTTACATTTCCAGATTTTGTCCAGGGTCTTCTTGTAATTGATTTGCAATTTTCCTCAGTACTTACTCTCTTCAGTAGTTTTGCATCATCTGCAAAGAAGTTTATATAACATCCACATCTTCATCCATTGTCATTCTATATATATATATGGCCAAACATTATTGGAGCCATTACAGAGCCTTGTGGGACTCTAACTTATTATTTCTTCCTTAACTTTGTGAGTTCTTGGTCTCTGAGTACCACCCTCTTATTTTTCTCCCTTTCAAGGGAAATCTTTCATCCAATTCAATTAACTTTCCTTGTATTCCATCTAGTTGCCAATTTTTCTTAGTAGAGTTTTGTGTGGTATTTTATCAAATGCCTCTTTGTAAATCTAAAGAAGGCACAATCTGGCCATTCCATTCCTTTCTTGAAATTATTTCTATTAATCTCGAGTACAAAGCATACTAGTTTTATGGCACATGATTCTTCCATTTCTTAAATCCAAATAATCTTTGGATTTAGTATTTTGTTATCCTCCAAGTGTAATCCATTTACTTGCTCTAGTATTTGTATGGGAGACCAGGTCTATAGTTGGTTGGGTTTTCTTTGCTCTCCTGCCTTTGTATTATTGGTACAATATTTGCATTTTTCCAATCTTGTGGTACCTTTTCCTCGATGTGAGAAATCCAATTATCTTGGGTATTTTTGTTCATTAGTTCATCTATACTTTCTTTTCCAATATCCAATTTTGCAATTTTACATCTGGCACTTGTGACCTCTCTTGTGGTCATGGTTTCTTATATTGTTCTCTTATTTCTTTCTGTGTCACCATTATTTCTTTCATTGGGGGGACCTTGTCTCTCTGTCCTTGCTCCCAATTTTGTGAGTTTTCAATTGTGGGGGGATCACATTGATATTTGAGGTTATTCTTTTGTGAGAAAGTTGCAGTGCACAGGAATGGCTTCTCTCCATTATGGGTTCCTCATATGAGTTGTGAGGAGAACCCTTTTGTGAGAAAGTTATATCACACATGTTGCACATTGAGAGGCTTGTATCCTGTGTGGGTCCTCATATGCTTTGTGGGAGCTATATTTCATACCAGGGAATGGCTTCTCTCCATTGTGGGGGTCCAATTCATATACTGGTCCAAGTCACACTGGATAGGCTTTCTCCCCTGTGGTGATAACCCTTTTGTGTGAAAGGAGACTCGCCAACATGTCACACATTGGAAAAGGCTTCTTTTCCTTCTGTGCCAAGATTCCCCTTACATGAAAAAGCAGAATCACATACATGTCGCATTGGAAAGACTCGTTCTCTTGTGTTGGGGTCTTCATATGCCGTGTACAGAGCAAACTCATTAGTGAAACAAGTAGAATCACAGAAGGTCATCAATTGGAAAGCCTTCTTTCCTGTGTGGATCGTCCTGTGATTACTTTGAGCTGATTCTTTTGTGAGAAAGTGCCGGCCATCACACAGGTTGACTTTTGAAATGGGCTTCTCTCCAGTTGTGGGTTGTCATATGCCATTGTGAGAGAACTATTTTGTGGGGAAAGTAAGAATTGCACAGGTCACAGTAGGAAAGACTTCTCCCTTTTTTTTTTTTTATTCCTGTGGCGGGGTTCCTCATATGCTGTTGACGAGGGAACCCTTTACTGAGAACAACAAAAATTGCACAAGCTTCACACTGGAAAGGCTGCCCACCTTGCATGGGTTCTTCAAATATTGTGTGAGAACACTTTAATAAGAAGAAACAAGGATTCAACAAACGGTCAATACTGGAAAGGCTTTTCTCCTGTTGTGGATCATATGGTTCTTTGAGGGGATTATTTTTCTGAGATAATGCTGCAGTTAAACCAGGTTGAGCATCAAAATGGCTTTCTCTACAGTGTAGGTCCCTCATGTGCTTTCTCGGAATCAAATTTTGTGGAGAAACCAGAACCACACAGGGATTACATTGGAAAGTCTTCCTCTCATACACAGGTCCTTTCCATATGCTTTGTGAGATAAACCCTTTCAATGAGGCATGTCAGGAATCATCACATCATACAGGAATTGTTTCAATTCCTGTGGATCATTCAACGTGATATTTGAGGTAGTTCTTATGTGAAAAAGCTTTCATCACAACAGGTCACCACTACGGAAAAAGGCTTCTCTAGTGTGGGTCCTCATTATGCTTTCTGTGAGATTAATTTTCTGTGAGGAAGCAGTTCACAAGTCACACTGGAGAAAGGCTTCTCTCCTGTTTGGGCCCTCATATGTTTTGCCGAGAATGACCCTTATGTGAGAAAGCTGAATCACAGAGGTCACACTGAATAGGCTTCTCTCCTGTGTGGGTTTGAGATTACCCTTTATTGTAAGAAATCAAATCCACACAGGTCACACTAGAACAGGACTTTCTCTTCTGTGTGGAATCATCATATGTTAGATTACCATTTTGTTAGAAAACAGAATCCCCAAAGGCTCACACTAGAAAGGCTATCTCTCCTGTGTTTTGGGTTTTTCTTCATATGCTGTATGAGATTACTCTTACATGAGAAAACAGAACCACAAAAGTCACCACTGCAAAGGGTTGCTCTCCTGTGTGGATCCTCATATGTGGTATGAGATTACTCTTACATAAAGATAAAACAGAGTCACAAAGGTCCACACTGGAAAGGCTTCTGCTCCTGTTGTGGGTCATTATATGCTTAGTGAGGAGAAACCTTCTGTGAGAGAAAGCAGAATCACACAGGGCTACACTTGGTAAGGCTTTTCTCCTGTGTGGGTCATCATTGATGCTGTGTGAGATATTCCTTTCGTGAGAAAAAAAGTAATCACACAGGTCACATTGGAATGGCTTCTCTCCTGTGTGGGTCTTCATATGCCGTACGAGATGACTCTGTTTTTGAGAGAACCAGAATCACATATGTCACCACTGGAAACTCTTCTCTCCTGTGTGGGTCTTCATATGCTGTGTGGAGATGACCCTTGTTCTGAAGAAAGGGCAGAATTACCAGAGGCCACACTGGAAAGGCTTCTCTCCTGTGTGGGTCCTCATGTGACTGTGAAAGAGAGGGCACCCTTTTTTTTTTGTGGAGAAAGCAGAATCACAACATACGCCACACTCGGAAAGGCCTTGCTCTCCTGTGTGGGTCCTCATATGCCGTATGAGATTACCCTTTTTTGAGAAAGCAGAATCACTACAGGTCACAATGGGAAAGGCTTTCTCTCCTGTGTGGGTCCTCATATGCCGGTGTGTTGAGATTAATACCTTTCGTGAGAATAAAGAGAATCACCACAGGTTCACATTGGAAAGGGCTTCTCTCCTGTGTGGGTCTTCATATGCTGATGTGAGATGATCCTTTTGTGAGAAAGCAGAATCACACAGGTTACAATGGCAAAGGGGGGGGGGGACTTCTCTCCTGTTGTTGGGTCTTCATATGCTGTTGTGAGAGAAACCCTTTCGTGAGGAAAGCAGAATCACACACGGCCACACTGGAAAAGGCCTTCTCTCCTTGTGTGGTTCCTCTTGTGACGTGCAAGGAGAACCCTTTTCTGAGGAAAGCAGAATCACACAGGTTACACTGGAAAGGCTTCTCTCCTGTGTGGGGTCTTCATATGGTATCGTGAGACCACTCTTTTTTGAGAAAAGCAGAATCCCACAGGCCACACTGGAAACGGTTTCTCTCTGTGTGGGTTCTCATATGCTGTGTGAGGTGACCCTTTTTTGAGAAAGCAGAATCACACAGCGCCACATCTGGAAAGGCTTCTCTCCTGTGTGGGTCCTCTTATGCTGTGTGAGGTGACCCCTTTTCCGAGGAAAGCAGAAACACACAGGTCAACACTGGAAAGGCTTCTCTCTTGTGTGCCTCCTTGCCCCATGCTTTATAGAGGAGCAAACCTTATTTGAGAGAAAAAAAAAAGCTGAATCACACCAGGTCCCACACTGGAAAACGGCTTCTCTTCTGTGTGGGCCATCAAGTGATTTTTTAAGGTTGCCAGTTTTTGTGGTGAACGCTTTATCTCACAGGTCACACTGGAATGGCTTTTCTCCAATGTGGGTTCTTCATATGAAATTTGAAGCGATTCTTTTGTCAGAAAGGCTACATTACACAGATATATTGAGAGAGGCTTCACTCCTGTGTGGCTCAATCATAGGCTTTGTAAGGAGAACCCTTTTGTGAAAAAAGGGACAACGGAAAGGCTTCCCTCCAGTGTGGGTCAACTTGTGATATCTAAAATGACTAGTGATATAATTGTGCCCACAGATGTCACAACTGGGTCCATTTCATTGTATGACGAGTATGGAATCTAGTTGATAGCTCTTCCAAAGAAGTGGTGATATTTGCCCTCATCCTGAAAAAATGTAATTATATTATTTGACCATCTATCTACTGAAAGTGTGGAATGTTTTGTGCACAAACTATTTTCATACTCAAATTTGTACCTAACCAACCATTCATTACATGCTATGACCTATTATGAAATAGGGTTGTGAAACACTAACAGATATGGAGCTGATCATATTTTCCATGTTACTTTTTCATTATAAATATTGAAAATCATCCTATAGTTACATGCCTAACTCATTCCCCCACAACCACAAATGACTTCATAATTTTGCCATTATGCTTTTTTCATCATGCCATGAAGGATTTGGGAATGTGGGCAAGGATATACCTAGCCACACTTACTGCGTATTTGAATATAACTTCATAGCATACAATGTTTTGGGCTCATCAAACCTGAATCTAAAACCTACTCAAGGAGGGTTTATTCAGTTCATTCTGGACTCAAATAAGTGATGCAAGGCACCATCAAGGACCACACAAACTACAGTTTAGATATGGACGGTCTAGAACGAGCTTTGGAGTGCATGCGGCTTTTTCGATAAGTTGGAGGAAACACCTAATTGGTGTCATTCATACTGGGACAGGGGAGCTTTGTCTATCAAGTGACCGCAATGATATGTTAGAGTAAGTTCACTTAGTGGTTGAAATATAAAATGGAGGATGATGAAAGGTAGACAAAAAATATTAGTTGAACCAACACAAGAAAAGACGTTGAATCACCATCAGGTGTCATCCCGAAAAAGAATGTTGCAACATGGTAACATCCAAGAGGCAAATCAAAGGTATGAAAATATAACATTGTTCAGGGATTCCATATGTGGAATACCTAGGTAGAGGTATAGATTTGGAAAGGGAAACAAGGTATAAGAATATTCTAAATTCAGGCAATTACTGAAACTTAATTAAATGAAATTTATAGATCTGAAAGCTGAATACATGGACAATATATAAAGAAGTGAATGATTTGAAAAAAACAAAAATGCTGTGAAACGACACAGAGAGCTTAATGATCTAAAAGAGGGAAATTAAAACAGGTCAAATAGTGAGAATGAAAGAATAAAAAAATGAAGATTGACTAACAAAAATGAGGCTCTTGAAACAGAAGTAAAAGAACAAATACCAAGCAGTTGGAAGCAAACCAAAAAATAAACTTTTTAAAGAAATTGTAAAACAAATGGAAGAAAATGCAAAAGAAACAGTCATTAAAGTAATTAAAGAGAAAGAAAATTGGGCTAGACACAGTTGATAAAAAGAAGTGTATAGCAGTTTATTGTATTGAAGAAAACCACAATGTAGCTAGATACTTAAGAGAAAAAAGAGAAAGAAATAGCAAAAGAAATTCTGAGAGAGATACAAGAGGAGGGGCAAGAAAGGGAAAAGGAAATGGAGGAAGTGCAAAGAATAGGACTATACCCTAAGGATAAAAATAGACCACTATAAATTAAATTAAGGTCTCAAATGATAGCAGTTAAATTACAAGAATATATGGATATAAAAAAGAAATGAGCCATGAGGAAAGAGAGGGAAAAGACACTAAGAAATGAAGCTAATGGAAGAAAAAAAAAGAGTACTGACCTGAGGCTGAGAAAATGTTATATCAAAAAAGATCAAAGAAAACAAAAAAGGGGGAAAAAGGAAAAAATTAAAAATAATGTATACTAACATAGATGGTATGATTTCAGGACTAAATGAAGCCTGTGACATCTCCCTTTCTGGTTGCAACACTTGTGATAATAAAGGGGAAGGAAAAAAATCCTAATTCTATTTGTGGAACTTTTATTTGACATTAGTACTACCTCAGCCCATTAACATTAATCAATATCAAGTTGGATGTTCTGCAACCTTTGCTCTAATTTGAGCTTGTCCCACGTTACTGCTCAAATGGATTTACCTAGTTGCATTTTGTGGGAGAAGAGCTATGCTTGTAGTGACCCACAGTTGTGTCTTTCTGCATCCAGTTCTTTCTTAAAATTATGTATAGTTTTAGCACTCACTGTTTTCTCTTTCAATTAGTTCCATGTATCTATTACTCTGTGTGGAAAGCTGTTTTTTTTTCAGATCTCTTCTGTAACTCTTTCTCAAGTTTCTTTTCGTGTCCTCTTGTATTTCTTCTGTCCCATTTAAGTAGGTCATCCCTTTCTCTTCTTTGTTCCAGAGTTGAGAAGTGTAGTTTGTCCAATCTTTGTTCGTATGTCAACTTGCTAAGTGTTGGTGCCATCTTTATCATTGCTCTTTGAATTCTCTCTAGTTTATGTTTTTTTTTTTTTTTTTTTTGCTAAGTGTCCATAGTGATGCTGCATACTCTAATTTTGGTCTTACCAGTGTAACTATCTTCTCTACCATTTCCTTATCCATGTAATCAAAGGCCGCTTTCATTTATCTTATTAGGTTGTAAGTTTCTCCAACCATTTTGTTTACATATTTGTCTGATGTCATGTCGTTTGAGATAATTACTTCTAGGTCCTTTTCTGAGTTTACTTTTGTAACTTCCTTTGTACCAATTTTGTATTGATCCGATATTCTATTATACATATCTTAATGTATGATAGAATAATGATGAAGTTCACAGACCCATCCCCATATCATCCTTTATATTGAAGGTTTACTGTACATACATATACCAAAAGGCTCTTTCCCTCTTATAGGGGAGATAGCCAAAAAACAAAGGCATAAAAACCACTCCCACCCATTCCATTCCTATCATACTCCACTTCCTTCCACCATCTTCCCTCCCTCTTAACTTGGCACCTCATGGATGACAGGTCATCCATGCATCTCACCCACTGCCCTGGGTCAGATGCAGTGTCATAAGATAGCACATCCACAGCAAGGCCACTTCATTATATCGGCACACCCCCCCCTAGTAACCCCTATCATACTACTCAGGCGCCTCATCTCAAAACACATTCAAACTTCTCTCTTCCTCTCTTATGCTCCAGGTTTCTGCCCCATACAGTGTTGTTGACACAATTATTTCAGTTCTTAGTTTGATCAATATTTGCCACTTACCCATTTTTTCCACCTTTTCCAAGCTATGTCTTCTATCTTTTGCCTCACTACATTTTTTGTTGTACCAGCATTTAATGTACACCTTTTCCTGTTTTTGTTCTGGTACGTATTATCCACTCCCTCATAGATTTCTTTTAATATCACCATTTTTCTTCCATCTCTTTATCCTCATTAAAGAAGTTTTCCCAATTCACTTTTTGAAAGAATTTTCTGAGCTTCCAAATTCCGTCTAGTTGTACGTTAGCCTTCCTTTTTTGTGTTTCTCATTTCTTCACAAATAAATTTCCTCTTTTAGTTCAAAATCAATTAGTATGTGGTCACTTTTCCCAATTGGTCTTCTTCTATTCCATTTTATCCACAATTTCAGGCTCTGATGTAAATGTTAAGTCTAGTCTCAACAGTTCCTCATTAGTTCCATATCTGGTATTCTCTTTTACCCAGCGAGTCACTGTGTATTCAATGGTTATGTCCTGTAGTATATTTCCCCAAAAGTCTTCTCCACCCTTCACTGTCATCTCCCAACATATTTCCTTAGAGCTAGTCACTCATAATTACCAAGTTTCCTCCTTTCAGTATTTCATTTAATGCATGCCTTGTGTCTTCCAACATATCATTATGTTATAAGTTATAGGGGAATAAGCCTACTATGTGTGTTATACAAAGTATACACAAGAACTCTAATGAAGTGGCTTAAACCATACACAGAACAGGAGTTGGGGGAATATCAGTGTGGATTTCGGTGAAACAGATCAACTACGGATCATATTCACACAGTCTGACAACTAATGGAGAAATATTACGAATATGGTAGGACCCTATATCAGCTATTTGTAGATTTAAAACAAGCATTATGATAGTGTGCACTATCTACAGAATCATGAAAGGAATGGAAATCTTAGATAAGAATGATTTATTGAAATGGGACAATGGAAAAACAAGAGGACACAAAAAGAAACTAAAAAAAGATAGTTACAGAAGAGACCTGAAAAAAAAAACTTCCAACACAGAGTGATAGATACTTGGAACAAATAAGACAAAGAAGCAGTGTGTACAAACACTATTCAAGATTTTAAGAAAAAAACTTGATGCTGAGAGATACAAAAACGGGTCACCACAAGCAAAGCTCCCTTCCCGTATAATACAACTAGGTAAATACAGACCATCAATGTGGCAAATAATGGCAGAACTAAATATTCCAGCTAAATTAATATCCCTCATTAAAATGTGCTACATTGGAAGCAGATGTACAGTAAGAGTTGGAAGGAAAGATACAGAGTTTCAATATACACAGTGGCCTTGGACAGGGATGTATGCTGTCACCTTTACTATTTAACCCCTTCAATACGGGCCACATCACACGTCTGGCAGCATTAGCTGCCAGACGTGCGATGTTGCGTCATAATACTCGAATTATAAAAGATAAAGTCACTCCTCTATCGCTTGTTCTCTTTCACCCTGAATTTTGATAACCATAGAAAATATGATGAAGCCAGTTTACAGAGTATGAGGGTCACGCAGGTACGACTACAATCAATATAATCAAGACGCCGACGTCGGCATCCTCGCATACCCACTTGCTCCTCATGACGCCTATGTAGGCGTCACCGTATGGTATGGGTTAATCTTGTGCTAGAGAAAGCAGTCAGGCAGATTACCAACCATCCAGGTGGAGCTAAGTTATCCAATGGTCAGATAACCCACCTTGCTTACACCAATGACATCGATGTGGTGGCTGAGACTGTGGAGGAAATTAACAAGATCTTTAGAGTATTCCAGAGAGCAGCAGAACAAATAGGCCTAAAATGATATGAGCAGAAAACAGAAATTATGAAACTAAGTAGAAATAGCAATTACACACCAGGAGAAGAGTAAGTTGGATCACTATGTGTGAAGAAAGTTGATAAGTTCAAGTACCTGGGATCCACTGACAGTGAGAGAAAAGAATTGGACATAGAAATAAATGACTAATTAGCTGTAGGAAACAGATGTTACCATGCCCTGGCACCTGTAATGAAGAGTCGGACCATCAGTAGAACTAAGATAAAAACATATGACATTGTAATAAAACCAACAGTCCTGTATGGATGTGAGACATGGACACTGACAAAAGAAAGGGAGAAAAGACTGGAAATTTTCTAAAACAATATCCTGAGAAGAATCCTCGGCCCAGTATATGATGAAGAAAAAGGGAAATGGAGACAAAGACATAATAGGGAAATTAGAGATCAGACTGGACAACTATACATTCAGGATGAAATACGGGGAAGAACAAGGTGGGATGGGCACTGCCTCCGAATGGAGGCAGACAGACTACCAAGGAAGGTGATGGAAGGAGGAGGAGAGGGCAGACAACCATTAGGGAGACCCAGGTACAGATGGATGGATGGAGTGAGGAAGGATGTGGACAGGGTGGCAGAGGATAGAACCACCTGGAGAGGCATAGTGAAAGTGGTGAAGGGCTGTCCGACCTGACAACCAACAGAGTAAGAGAGTAAGTTATGGAATCTCTTGATTTCATACAATATTTCTATACCTTGTTTCCCTTTCCAAATCTATACCTTTACCTAGTATTGCAATTTCTGTTGCAAACCCTGAAAATGCAATATTTTTGCACCTTTGATTCCTCTGAACCATTTCCATGTTGCAACTTTTTTGGGATGACACCTGATGGCGATGCAACCCTGCTTACATCTAGTCTTCTCTTCATTGGTTCACCATATTTTTGTCTATCTTCACCATCCTCCATTTTCAATTGTTACCACCAAGTGAATTTACCCTAATATATCATTTTGGTAATTTGATAAACATACCTCCCATCCCAATATGATACCAACAGGCTGAAAATGATCTGGACATTTAGGTCATATGACCTGCATCCAGTATCTATGCAAGATTATGTAAGTGAATATCAAAAAGGTTTTACTCCTAAGAATATCACAACCAGTGCATATCAAATTTATAGTGAACTTCATAAATTCTTGATTTTTGTACTCTGGAAGACAAGATGGAGCCCCATCCCCATTAAGAATATAAGAACAATGTAAGCAAACAGGATGCATATGTTAATAAACAAAGAGTCTTGACAGTCTAAATCACTACCAATGTTGATGTTAATTTGAGGTACTTACACATGGGGCACATAATACTTAGAATGATAAGAGCTAGCCAGTGATCATATTGGTCAAAACTGCAGCTGCTAGACCATCAAACATCTTTCTAACATATAAAAGTGTTTGCTTGTCTCAAATTTCTAAAAATTGCTACCAAAATAACTATTAATTTGCACTACTCATAAATGGGGTTCAAAATTCTCAATGATAAGAGCTAGCCAATGATAGAGGTAAGAATTGCAGACGTGAGACCTGGCCTTATCTATTCTAGCCCCTTGGTAGATATAAAGATGTTCTTTTTTTTTTCTAACAGCTACTGACGTTACTATTAGTTTGCAATACTTATATCTGTGGTTCAGAATACATCAGAATGATATGAGATAGCCAATGGTACTATAGGTAATTGATGCTGTGAGACTGGCAAATATTTTCATAAATATCCACACTACCCTTACTAGGTATGTGTGAATCTGTGGACGGCGCTACCATTGTGAATGTAATGTTTACACTACTATCTTTTGCGGCCCGTTTGAATGAGTATGCATCAGTTGGAATGCTTGTAGCATTCAGCACATGCACAGGATTATCAAATTGTCTTCTTGTTCTGCAAGTGTATGCCCAGTTGAAAAAGAAAAAAAGAAAAAAAAAATCAATTTAAATGCAAATTTGGCTATTAGCCATTGCAAATTAGTTTTCCGAGTAAAAATCTTAAAATAAAGCACCTATCTATGAATATTTTAATGTAATATTCCTATTTTTCAGCTAATTTTCTCCCAGAAATGAGCAACTGTAAGATTGTTGGTAATGCGACAGCTGTGCCTTAATGCATAACATGTAGGCATGTTCTCCAATACTTAGTAATGTTTGTCGACATGATATGTCGGAGATACTTTGCATAGTAGTCATAGAAGGTGTTGTTCACAAATAATACTTACATTGTTATGGTATGAATTTTAAGATGTTGGACAGGCTATGCTATGCCTATTACATAGTCAGCTATGGCTATGATAGTAAGTATATGAAATAATTATTAATAATATGGTCAGTATTCCATGTCATGGACTATGTCCATGACCATGAGAAGTCTCAAGACTAGTAGAGGTCTAGAGACAAGACTTAAATTATCTTCTGGGTTTCAGGATGATGATGATGATGATGATAGACATGAGCTGTTGAAATAAGGCTGTTTATTCAGATTATCATGATTATAGATAACATGATTAAACAAAATAACTCCTTTTGAAAGTAAAAAGACTTTATTCATTTTTCTAATTCAGTAATTGGTGTAAAAAATAATTCACCAATTTCACCGTAAATTTAAGTTAGATCTTAGGATAGTTGCAGTGCTGACTGGTTAGTGTACTGAGAGGCAATCTAAGGGTAAGGGCTAAGGCACCTATATATGCACTTTTAAATGCGATAGTGGAGTTCTTTTAGCTACATATACATTACAGTGCACATACATCACATTGATGGAACATGTTACAAGATAGGCGTTAGTAAGAATTGTATAAAAGGAAGGTCCTGCATTGTTTTTTAAATGCTCAGGTGATTTGTTGACCCATAAAACTTTCATATGCCAAGTTGTATGTCAATTGGGCCAGGGGTTTGGATTTTACAGATGATTATCTCTAAATTGACAAAAGTTGCCATGGCAACATGATAGGTGTTAGTCAGAATGGTATAAAATGAAGGTCCTGCATTGTTTTGACATGCTCAGATGATTTGTTAACCCATAAAACCTTCACATGCCAAGTTGCATGTCAACTGGGCTAGGGGTTTGGATTGTGCTGATGATCATCTCTAAATTGACAACTTAATAGTTGCCATGAAAAGGCAAATTTGGTATGATGGAGATGTTCCACATTGTTTCTTACATGCTCTGGTGATTTGTTGACCCAAAAAAACCTAAGTAATCCAAATTTCAATAAAACTGGACCAGTGGTTTAGAATTTATGTGAACTTCTTTACCAAAAACTTTACAAATTACCACCCTTAATTCTAACCTTTTGTTATAGTATAGTATAGTCTAGCCCAGGGGTTCCCAAAGTGGTCGATATCGACCCGCAGGGTTCGATGAGACCATCCAAGGGGTCAAAAGGGGGTCAGTAGATTGCTGGGGGGTCGAAAGGGGGTCAGTAGATTGCTAGGGGGTCAAAAGGGGTCAGTAAATTACTATGGGGTCAAAAGACAGTCTTTAAAATTAGATGGTTGGCATGAAATTATCCTGTTCTCTTCCCGTACTGAAAGAGTGAGAATAACCAACCAACCAATATCTAAACTTAATGAAAAACCATGCCAGTTCACTCTGAGTCGAAAATCTTCTCCATTCTGTGCATGTAGGAAGAATCTCACATACACACAACCACACTGTGAATGAACATCAAGATGACTTGTGTAATATCATTGGCTTAAATATCACTTATAGTAATATAATACAGAATATTAATATTACTCTTCAAGCTATTGGTAAATTATGAATATTTATTTTAAAACACTTATGTTTATGTATATGTGAAAGCCCCCCCCGTCGTACTGGAACACTGTCGCCTTGATGAATGTTGCCATTTGGCCCTTCTATAATGGATCAAAACAAAAAACATAATAAATAATAAACAAATAGAATGAGCAAAATCCACAAACACGAAAACTGTGACTATGGTACTTTAGAATTACCATAAGTGATTTATGAGACCAAACAAGAACTACAGTTAAGAATTAAAAATAATATATAAACAACAAAAATGATAATCCTAATCATAATGATAATAACACTATTGAGAACTAAAATGATAATAATGATAATAACTAGATAATAATAATAGCATTAATAACAATAACACCAATAATAATATAAATGATATAATTCATGAATTAATAGTTTGGGTGCCTACAGAAAATTTTAAACTTTACTAGGGGGTCGATGAGCTGATAAGTCTGGGAACCCCTGGTCTAGCCAAAAATTCGGGACAAAAAAATAATTCAAGAAATCGTATTTCCCTTATTTTTCAAACTATTTGAAAAAATTAATAAGTATTTTGTTTCTAATGAAATGGTCTTTCATATGCAAACAAGAATTTAAAAGTTAAAAAAAAATTGTGCCCATACCTACCCTTGCTCAGAATGCCAAATGAGAATTAAGAGTGGCAAATGTGAACATACTACGCATGCACTAAGCTATCTTAACCCCATATCGCTGCACTTACGAATTCAAGAAGACACACTTGTTTAACCTGTTTAAATCACAGCCACGAAAAGAAGCTCATTAAACAGCTGAAGGAGTGCAACTCAACGCTTGACGGGCTATGACGCCATATGTAAACAAACAAGGTGAAGGTTTAATTTTTTTTTTTATATATCTTCTCTATTTTTCTATTTATATTTTCTGTTCTATTTTATACTTTATATCTATTATTTCTATAGATCATATTTTGTATTTCATATTTGTTTATTTCATATTTATTTATTTCATATTTATTTATTTCATATTTATTTATTTCATATATACATTTTCATTTTATATTTGTAATTTATATCTACATTTTCATTTCATATATGTATTTTCTGTGAGAGACGAGATGAGGAGGAGAATGGGGCTGGAAAGGGAGTTGGGAGATAGGGTGGATGAAAGAGTATTGGGATGGTTTGGACACATGGAAAGAATGAGTGATGACGGACCTGTAAAAGAGTTGTGGAAGGAATGAACATGAGGGGGTGACCTAGGATGAGATGGATGGATGGGGTAAAAGGGGTTTTGGATAAGAGGGAAATGTCTGTTGAGGAATGACAAGAGAGGACAGAAGATAAGGGTGAATGGAGAATGGATGTATATAGATGATGTTGTGATGTTACATACATACATACATTACATATACCAAGGCTTTTTTTCCCCTCACCAGGGAGGTAGCCAAAAAAAAAGGACAAGGCATAAAATCATTCCCACCCATTCCATCCCCGAAAACACTCCACACCCCTCCACCCTCCCTCCCATCTTAGCACCTCCTAGATGACAGGTCATCCCTGCACCCTGTCCACTGCCCTGGGTCAGAAGCAGTGTTGCAGGACACAGCACATCCACAGCAAGGCCGCTTCATTAAATCGGCGACCCCTCTCCATCCCCCCATATAAAGGGGAGGACGGGGAGAAATCCCTTTGGGCTGTTTAATTTTTTTTTTTTTTTTTTTTGCTCACACACACTACCTCACCACCCATTCCCCCATCCATTCCACCTCATGCATCACGACATTCTCCATATACAACCATTCTCCATTCACCCCTGTCTTCTGTCCTCTCCCGTCCTTCCTCAACAGACATTCCCCTCTTCCCCAAAGCCCCCTTCACCCCATCCATCCATCTCATCCTAGGCCGTCCCCCCATGGTCACTTCCTCCTCATCAGCCTTCCATACCACCATAACTCGTCTTTCCACACTCATTCTTTCCATGTGGCCAAACCATCCTAATACTCTTTCATCAACCCTATCGCCCAGCTCCCTTTTAACCCTTTTTTCCTTCTCACCTCCTCATTTCTCACTCTATCTAGCCTAGTAACCCCCATCATACTTCTCAGACACTTCATCTCAAACACATTCAAGTTCCTTCTCTCTCAATCACTTATGTTCCATGTTTCTGCTCCATACAGTGCTGTTGGCACAATCACTCCTTCATACAGTCTCCTCTTAGCATCCATTCCCAAATTTCTATTCCTCATTACACTTTTTAAACCACCAAGGCATTTACTCGCTTCTCTCAATCTACATTCTACCTCCACCTCGACTCCAACTTTTCCTGCCACATTTGCACTCAAATATCTAAAACTATCCACTTCCTCCAGTTGCTCTCCCTTAATGCTCACTTCCAGATTACTGCCACTTTCACCCCTTGTACATCTCATCACCTTACTTTTATCCACATTTATCTTCACCTTTCTTCTATCACACACTCTCCCAAACTCTGTCACCAACTTCCTCAATCCCTCCTCCGATCCTGCCACAAGCGCAGTGTCGTCCGTAAACAACAGCTGGTTCTCCTACCACTTTTCTCCATTTTCCTTAACCATCTCCAACCCCTGACCCACTACCCTTGCATTCACCTCTCGCACCACCCCCATCCATGTATAAGTTGAACAGCCAGGGTGACATAACGCATCCCTGCTGAAGTCCCACCTTTACCTCGAACCACTCACTCTCTCCATTTCTAATCCTGACACAAGCTCTACTACTCTCATAAAAACTCTTGACAGCTCCGAGAAGCTTTCCTCCTATCCCGTATATCCACATAACCTCCCACAGTGCCTTTCTGTCTACCCTGTCATAAGCCTTTTCCAGATCCATAAAGGCCCAGAAAACATCCTTCCCCTTTCCTATAGCTTTCTCACATACCTGTCTTACCACAAAAATCTGATCTACACAACCTCTACCTGTCCTAAACCCACACTGTTACTCACCAATTACTCCCTCTGTTCCTCTCCTAATCCTCTCAATCAAGATCCTCCCATAAGCCTTCCCAACTACACTTAACAAGCTAATCCCTCTGAAACTACTACATTCACACTTGTCCCCCTTTCCCTTGTAAAGAGGAACTATACAAGCACTCCTCCAGTCCTCTGGCACTCTACCTTCTCTCCAGCAAACATTAAATAACCTCACCAGCCAGTCAACCATCACTATAACCTCCTTTTTTAAGACATTCTGCATGGCATCCATCCAGACCAGGTGCCTTACCTGCTTTCATCATCTTAACTGCTGCCTTCACTTCATCCTTCCTTATTTCTCCTCCATTTTCCTCACTCATCACTCTCATTTTCTTAGCATTTCCCACTGCAGCTATCTTTCCCTCCCTATCCTCCTTCACATTAAGCAACTCTCTAAAATATTCTGCCCATCTTCCCCTTACTGCCTTCTCCTCCATTATCATCTCTCCATCTGCACGTTTTACCTTTTCTTCTCTACTTGATTCGCCTCCTCTTCCTCTCTTAATTTCTTTCCAAAACATCTTTTTATTCCTTTTAAAATTTTCTGTCATACTCTTACCCCATTTTACATCTGCTCTCCTCTTTGCCTCCTTTACCTTTTGCTTTACTTCTCTTTTCTTTTCCCTTTATGTCTCATATGACTCCCTCGTCCTATTTTGTAACCAATCTGTGTAAGCTCGCTTCTTCTCTTCTACAACCTTCTTCATTGCCTCATCCCACCATTCACTACCCTTCCTTCTATTTCCTCCTGACCTTCTTGTTCCACACACCATCTTTGAACACTTTGTGACTCCCTCCTTGAACCATCCCCATTCCTCTTCCACACCTACCTCTACTCTATCCTTCACTCCCTCCCACTCCTCCTTCAGCTTCCTCTTGTACTCCTCCTTTTCCTCTTCGTTTAAAGAGTTCACTCTAAGCACCTCCCTACCTTTTGTCCCTTTCCTCTTCCTCCATCTGTCCTCCACTCTCAACTTACCTTCCACCAGAAAATAATCTGATATTCCCCCACCCTCTCCCCTTAGCACATGTACATCCCTAATTCTTCCTATCATAATCCTATTTACCACTTCATAGTCCATTAAAGCTCTATCTACCACCTTTTCCTCCACCACCCTCTCCCATGTGTACTTATGCTTGACTTTCTTCCGAAACACTGTATTTGCTATCATCAACTCTCTTTCTAGACACATTTCCACCATCAACTCTCCACTACAATTCTTGGTAAGCATATTTTGAAATATTTCCCAGATCTGATCTACAGGTTTTTCACTTAACTTTGCCTCCCAATCTGTAATCTGAAGCTCCTGATGTAGTCCTATGAACTGAGCTTTACTGAAATTGGGTATTAAAGAAACATAAGTATTCTAAAAAAAATTAGTAGTTTGAATCTAAGTTGTGATCGCTATTTGCAATAGTTTCGTGGGTAACAATTTTAGTATTATATTTCGTATCTGGTTTGGGAGATTCTCTTGTTATTTGCAGATGACGATTTGAAGTATCTAAGTTAACGATGGCTCCAACTGAAGAAGAAGAGGTTGGTAGATGATACACTCCTTTGTGTTCGCGGGTCTGTATGCCTTCCGCGGACTTCAAAGTTATTGAAACTTCAGGGACTTTTCCATTTTTTTCTACATGGAGTCTTATTAAATCCTTTGCAGTTTCAACTTCTTTCAAAATTTTAGAGAGGCATTTATTATTGGTTGTAAAATAATTGAAAAAAAATCGTACTATTGCTTCGTTATCCTGAAAAGCTTTAAATTCTCGTTTTCGGCGACTTTTAGTTGCTGTATTATCGGTTCTGTCCCTTTTCGATAAATTAGACGCATTCGTTATTTTGCTAGCTCTGAATTTTATTTGTTGGTCGACATCGTGATAGAAATAAAGATCCAGAAAACAGTCGGTTTTCTTTTTCCACAAAACACCCCTTTCATTTTTAAATAATCCAAAAGATGCTTGAAGACGTTCGGGTCTCAAATACCCTATTTTATGGTATATTCTTCCTTGGATCTTATAGCACATAGCTTTATCTGCATCATTTTCTAATCTTCCTGATGTACATAAAGACGTAAAGGAAAACATTAAATTAAAACCCGCTATGTTATTCAAAAAACCGCTCAGGGAGCTCCGTTTTACCCTCATAAAGTTGAAGTATGTCTCCATCTTCAATAACTGAAGGGTTAACCCATTAAACTCCGATGACAAGATGTCTTGTCATTTGGTCAAATAAAACAAAAAAATCATAAAACACCAAAATGTTTGATCAAACACCAGAAAAATATGACGTCAGTCCTCCTCGCTTCGCTCGCTCGCGAGCGAAGCGAGGAGGACTGACGTCATATTTTTCTGGTGTTTGATCAAACATTTTGGTGTTTTATGATTTTTTGTTTTATTTGACCAAATGACAAGACATCTTGTCATCGGAGTTTAATGGGTTAATGGGAGGCACTTGCCCAGAATTACAACATAGAGTCTTGGGTTCTTTTTTCCATAACAATGCCTGGCAGAATTTACATTTGAAGTCGCCGAGTTTTCCGATATAGTGATTCGTTACGTGTAGTTCCTTCAAGTTCCCCCATATCGAAATCATCCATTACAGTTTTTTCACTGTCCTCCTTTTGCTTCAATCGTCGCTCTTCTCTATCCTCACTTAAAAGTTTCAATTCTTCGTTGTTTAACTTTCTCAACAACCCTTCATTCTCTATACTAACTTTTAGTTTCCTCACCGCTTTCCGCTTGGCTGTTTCTTCCATTTTCCTCTTTCGCATTTCCTTTTTTCTCAATCTTTTTATTTGTTCCTTTTTCTCATTTTGTATCCTCTCTTCTTCCTTTTGTTTCAGCAACACTTTTTTTATGTACCTCTTCTTTGTCTTTTCGTATAGCATACTTATTTTTCCGTTCAATTCGCTTGAAGTTCTTGAAAAGCATGTCCAAATAATGTATCTGATAAATTCTGTGATTAAACACACCTCCATTTTTCGTAAAGCTCTTGTAGCCCGCTAAATAGTGCTTCAGAAAATTACCAGAAACACTATCCTCTATTTCACCAACAAATAATGGCAAACCATCAAACATTTCATCACAATACGTAAAATCATCGGATTCTCGTATTGTGATATTGAACTTCAATATCTTACGATGAAACTCCTTCACGGATTCGTTAAGAGAAAAGGACTTTTTGGTACCATAAAGGTCCGGAAAGTTTTTGCTATGCTCTGCCCTTAATGTGTTTAGTGTTTTAAGGTCCTTTGATACCTCACTTTTAGATACATTCTTCGTATCAGTCACCCACTTCCAAAAGTGACGTTGGCGCTTCTTCCTAGCTGCTGCGTCGTCTGACATCTTACACACCCATGGTAATTCGCCAAAGGTATGGAGCAAAGCTTTACATGAGGTAGCGCTGCGCGTGTCACAGAATTACCATGTACCGCCGGTGGTCGATCACGCTTTTGAAATTAATCTTTTATTAGTTAGTAGATGATACAGAGGAATCAACACGGCCGACGCGGAATTCTCTCTTGTTTCCCTTCGGTGAAAATGTGAGCTCACGTCAAGAGGTGCCTGAATATACGAAAACGGTCGGTCACCATTTATCTAATTTTCCAGTCGACAATAATACTAACAGAAACGAAGAATCATTACTGAACTCAGGGTCATTATGTTGAAATGCAACATTCTTTTTGCACCACTATTATACATTTTATTTGTTAATATAATGAACGTTTAGCATAGCGGCTGAAGTGTTTACAAATATCTATGCTTCATGTCGCCTCACAAGGATTCTGAAATGTTTACTAAAGTGTCTCCTTATACCATGAACAAAGGTACTTGGTATGTTTATTAGATATCGAAGGTAATAGTATCTACTACCAATGTAGGATATCTTATTGTCTTTATGTTAAATTGTAAAATTAAAAAAATCATAAACTTGTAAGCATATCATTTGTATAGAAATATATTCTATATATTTTTTTTTCGAAACAATATATAATATTCGTCACGGGATATCTAGATTGAAAAATGTTTTCTCAGAATGTTTCGCTCAGTGCTAATATGAACACAATTGTCAAAAATCATCTTTTTCATATCTTTAAAGCATTTTTCTCTGCACGTGTTTAAATTTTTTTCAGAATGGTTCGTTCAGTGTTTATATGAACACTTTTCAGAATTCATCGTCTTTTCTATATTTTTATAAAGTTTTTCTTTAGGTTTTCTCAGAATGTTTCGCTCCGTGTTAATATGAAAAAAAAAAAATCAAAATTCATCGTCTTTTCTATATTCAAAAAATTCTCTACGTTTGTTTAAGGATTTTCTCAGAATGTTTCGCTCAGTGTTAATATGAACAGAATTGCCCAAATTTATTGTATTATATATATATATATATATATATATATATATATATATATATATATATATATATATATATATAAAATTCTCCACGTGTTTAAGGATTTTCTCAGTGTCTCGTTCAGTGTTAATATAAACTCAATTGTCAGAATGTTTCGCTCACTGTTAAAATGAACATAATTGTCCAAATTTGTCGTATTTTCTATACGAGTATTTTTCATATTCTCTACAAGTGTTTAAGGGTTTTCTCAGAATGTTTCGTTCAGTGTTAATGGTAAGACAATTGTCAAAAATCCTTTTTTCTACATCTTTAAAGCATTTTTTCTCTACTTGTTTAACGGTTTTCTCAGAATGTTTCGTTCAGTGTTAATATGAACACTTTTCAAGATTCATCGTCTTTTCTATATCTTTAAAAGTTTTTTATCTAGGTTTTCTCAGAATGTTTCGCTCACTGTTAATATGAAAATGTTTAAAATTTATCGTCTTTTCTATACTAAAAAAAAAAATCTACACGTGTTGAAGGATTTTCTCAGAATGTTTCGCTTAGTGTTAATATGAACACAATTGTCAAAATTCATCGTATTTTCTATATTTAAAAAAAAATCTCCACGTGTTTAAGAATTTTCTCAAAATGTTTCATTCAATGTTAATATGAAAATAATTGACAGAATGTTTCGCTCAGTGTTAGATGAACATAATTGTCCAAATTTATCGTATTATCTATACGAATATTTTACACATTTTCTCTACGAGTGTTTAAGGATTTTCTCAGAATGTTTCGCTCAGTGTTAATATGAACACAATTGTCAAAAATCATCTTTTCTATGTCTTTAATGCATTTTTCTCTCCACGTATTTAAGGGTTTTCTCAGAATGTTTCGTTCAGTGTAAATATGAACACTTTTCAAAATTCATCGTATATTTTCAAAAAGTCTTTCTCTAGGTTTTCTCATAATGTTTCGCTCAGTGTTAATATGAAAACAATTGTCAAAATTTATCGTTTTTTCTATATTAAAAAAAATCTCTACACGTGTTTAAGGATTTTCTCAGAATGTTTCGCTCGGTGTTATTATGAACACAATTGTCAAAATTCATCGTATTTTATATATTTAAAAAAAATTATCCACGTGTTTAAGAATTTTCTCATAATGTTTCGTTCAGTGGTAATATGAACACAGTTGTCAGAATATTTCGCTCAGTGTTAGAATGAACATAATTGTCAAAATTTATCGTATTTTCTATATGAGTATTTTTCATATTTTCTCTACAAGTGTTTAAGGGTTTCTCAGAATGTTTCGCTCAGTGTTAATATGAACGCAATTGTCAAAAATCATCTTTAAAGCATTGTTCTCTCCACGTGTTTTCTCAGAATGTTTCGTTCATGTTATGATTTTTTTTTTAAATTCATCGTTTTTCTCTAGGTTTTCTCAGAATGTTTCACTCAATGAATATTTCGAAAAAAAAAATGAAAATTTTGAAAAAAACTATGAAATTTTATGAAAATTATGAAATGCATTATGAAATTATGAAAATCTTGAAAAAATCATCGTCTTTTCTATATAAAAAATTTCTACGCGTGTTTAAGGATTTTCTGCTCTGTGGTAATATGAACACAATTGTCAAAATTAATCATATTTTCTATATTTTTAAAACATTTTTCTCACCACGTCTTTAAAAGTTTTCTCAGAATGTTTCATTCAGTGTTAATATGAACACAATTGTCAAAATTCATCGTATTTTCTATATTTCAAAACGTCTCTCTCTACATGTATACTAGGATTTTCTCAGAATGTTTCGCTCAGTTTTAATAAGAACACAATTTTGACGTCAAAATTCATCGTTAAAACATTTTTTCTCTCCACGTGTCAGAATTTTTCGTTCTGAAGGACATCTTTCACGTCGTCACACAGTCCATTTCCATCTTCAAACTGGGTAAAAACACCGTCGATTTCCGTCTTCACACTGGGCAAAAATACCGTCGATTTCCATTTTCACAGGCAAAAATATCATCGATTTCCATCTACACACTAGGCAAAAATAACGTTGATTTCCATCTTCACACTAGGCAAAAATACCTACGATATCCTCCTTCATACTAGGCAAAAATGACGTCGATTTACATATACACACTAAGCAAAATTACCGTTGATTTTCATGTACACACTAGGCAAAACTGCCGTCGATTTCCATCTTCACACTAGGCAAAACTGTCGTCGATTTCTTTCTTCACACTAGGCAAAAATACCGTCGATTTTTATCTTCACACCAGGCAAAAATATCGTCGATTTCCATCTTCACACCAGGCCTTCTTCATACTAGGCAAAAATGACGTCGATCTACATATACACACTAAGCAAAATTACCGTTGATTTTCATGTACACACTAGGCAAAACTGCCGTCGATTTCCATCTTCACACTAGGCAAAAATACCGTCGATTTCCTCCTTCATGCTAGGCAAAAATGACGTCGATTTCCATCTTCACACTAGGCAAAATTGCCGTTGATTTTGGTGTTGATTTTGATGTGTTGATGTCGATGTTGTCTTCACATTTGGCAGAAAAATCGTATATTTTTTGTTCTATTCGCGAAAAAAAGTCCTTGAACGGGACAGAAATACCGTCAAAATTTCCTCACATAGACTTCCTACACACATGACAAAAATAGTCGATATTTTTTCCACAAAAATCCGTAAAGGTCCCTTGAAAAAAAAAAAAAAAAAAAAATAAGATAAAATAAAAACAATAAAGTAAATCTCATAAAACACAATATAAACGTAATAAGTAAATATAAATAAAACTCCATATCAATATAACGCAATAAGTAAATGAATAGATAAATAGATCAATAAAATTATTAAACAAAATAAACTTTTACCCTTACACTGCGCATTGTTACATGATTTTTTTTTTAGCTTAGGGTAAAAGCATAATCATTACTTCATTTAGTTTTTGTCTTGCCAAAGCGATGCTTGCTATCTAATTGATATAGTAAAAAATTGTCATGCTTATCCATACTGTTGTTTTGGAGAAATAGTGTGAAATATTGAAATAATTTGAGTGAAAATGGGCTATTGGCAACTCGACGGCAGTGCTGGAATATGATTGGCTAAATTATGTCGTCATACTGAATTTAGATCTTCAAAACAGGCATGTTCGTTTTTCAACGGCAAATTAGTCAAAATCTAAATACAGTCTGACGATATATATATATATATATATATATACATATATATATATATATATCTGTATATATATATATATATAATATATATATCTGTATATATGTATATGTATATGTATACATATGTATATATACATATATGTATATATATATAAATGTATATATACATATATATACATATAATATACACACCCACACATATATACTGTATATATATATACAGTATATATACATATACTGTATATATATATATATACATATATATATACATGTATATATATATATATATATGTATATATGTATATATATATATATATATATATATATATATATATATATATATATATATATATATATATATCACCCCTATCCTTCCGAAATAATGATAAACTGTGAAAATGAAACGTCAGGACCCGATACTCATGAATAAAAATTCATATAAATACCTTTCCATCAAATAAAGTATTTCCCTTTAATACGTTATGATACTGCAGACCACGACAAAGAAATAATAATGGAATATTAGACGGAAAAGTAACGAGAGGAAACGAAACGAAATGAGGAGTTGAAAGGAGGGTCGGCTTTCAGCGACTACAGCACTATCTCCCTCAGCCTTGGATACGGTACCCACCATCTGGAGAGAGAGGAGAAAGCGCATCTGTCTCTAGCACACATTTCAACGACAAATGATTGGAGCTAAAGAGATGCTAGATAGTGACGTACAGATTCACGAGTTGATTTTATATTTTCAAATTATAAATATAAAGAAATACACCTTTAGAATACATCATTTCCAATACAATAAGAATGATTAAAAGTTGAAAATGATAACTTCCAATACAGTAATAACTACTGCCATCCCTTTCTAGTAGGGGTATGAATTATAATTCATAACAATTCAACATTATATCATGAAGGAAATAATACAGACAGACGAGAAATGAACAATTTCCAATACATCAAAACTGATCATAAATGAGTGAAAACTAGAATGAAAATATGATAATAGACCAAACAAATCATTTTCGTTATAGTGATAACTCCTTTAGACCTTTTCATTTAGACCATAAGATCATATAGCAAGTGGACAGCAGGAATATATAATTCCTTATAAATAATGCGGAATGAGATGAGAAAGGAAAGAGAAGTGAAGGGAGAGGGGTGAGGAGAGGAAAGTAAAGGAAGGACAGGCGTAAATGTCTGAAGAAAAGAAAAATGCAACAACAGATTTAGGAAGGAAAGCTAGTGTGGAGAAAGAGGGGGGGAATAAACTTTAGTCAGCACCACATTCAATACAAGTACACATTTTACAAATGGAATGATGCGTCGTTTGGCGTGTAGCCACAAAGCATATTTCTTTTTCAGTACTCTAGCACTCAATAGGTTCGAAGAGTGTGGTACTGCGTATAGCATTTCCCTGGGCAGAGTGCTACATTGCACTCCTTACAATGGTAAGATGTTGATTTTCTTTTCTTTGGTCGCAGGATGGTGTTCATACAAACGTGGCAATCCCTTTGTCTTTTTGTACGTTTTATTGAGGCAGTAGGTGCTGGGGGTGAGAGAGATTTCCAGGTAGTGCCTCTGTACCCACGCTGTACAGGCCAGACGATCGGGCATGTTTTGAAGTAGCGAGTGGCGGCCTGGGTGTGGTGAACTTTGTTCTCCGTACTTCTCCAGCAATTGGTACGACACTGCATACGTGAATTTCTTCAGAGACGTTGGTCTGTTGCCACTCCTTATCAGCCTGAAGTTGTAGGCATTGAACACAGTTTTCCTCACACATTCCACAAAGCTGACCATCATGTCGGCCTTGTCAACATGACGCATATTTGCCGTGTAGTCAATCACAAGGTCTGGTTTCTTTATTACTTCACCTGTCCTGTAATTCACCTTCTCTGTAGTCATCATTTTTCCGGTATGCAGAGTTGACAGCAGCGAAAAAAAAATACACGGGAGCGACGGGCGATTTGCTCGGGAAAGTTCCAATGTCGCTCTCGCAAATCCAATAGCGGGAGCGATCCCCCCCTCCCCCCTAAAAAAAAATCGCTCCCGTTGCAAGATTTAACGTTTTTCATGCATTATCCATCATTTGACAATTCCTGAATCCCATCACCATTGTTGAAAGGATCAGAGCAAACACAACTTACCCGTGATCAATCATTGCATTATCAATCGATATCATAAACGCAACGCATCAATCAACTTTAATTTGTTGATGTACGTACGTATGTGTATGTGGTATAGCTGCTAGAGTTCAATGGCTTACCTAGCCTAGCTTCGTATCCGCTGCATGCACGCGTATACTAGTACATGTTGCCTAGGACTTTACACGACTATCGTGCTACATAATGTCGTTAGTTGCGAATTGCATGGTTCCTGTATGCAGGGAAGTTCATTAGTTGCATGCAGCTAGCTGCCCAATCAACGCACTGACTACATGTACAATGCACCATTGACTAAATAACAGTAACTGGATCGAATCATCAAAAATTCAAAGTGCAAGAGTTAAATAGTGAGTAAAACTGATTAAGAGAGCTAGTGTCAACTGAGCATTGAGAATGAGAAGTTGAGAACTACATGCTCATGGATTAATCAAATAATCATATAAACAGGTTTAACCTATTAGGTTGCTATAACTAGATTAATATCAAGTAATGAAAATTACATAGTGACCTTGTACTGCTACCATAGACCTCCATAGTACTATGCAGAACAGCAGAAAGTCAGAAACCACTAATTTTATTCTAAAAAACTCTGCAAGTGGATCTTAACTTAACAAGGAAACTCGGTAATTTGCATCATATTGAAATCCATTAACTTATTTGACATATTTGTATCAATACATTACAATAATAGCCTTTAAATTTGCAAAGCCTCTTGCTGGAGAGAACTGCTGCTTGGAGTTGAGGCCGGGAGAGAAGTCGGTAGAGAACTCGGTAGAGAAGTCGGGAGAGATTTCTGAATTCTGAATTCCAAGGAAAGACCATCCGCTTGCGCGGGATCGGTTTTTGTGGGAGGGGAAAAATGTCTGTAAGAAAATGAAAAGATAGTAGTGTATAAAAGAAGGCTATTGCCACCGGGTGATTTACCGAGCGATTTGGGGCTATTGGTGGTCGTGGCTCGGGAGAAATGGGCTGGGAGCTTGGACGATGGAGCTGATCTCTTTTTTTTTTTTTTTTTTTTTTTTTTTTTTAATTAGTCCCAGCGGAGGGATCAGATTTAGGGACTGTGTTTTAGTTTTTCAATATTAGCTGTGTGTGATGTGTTGCTAGACAGTTGGAGGTACTAGTGTGTACATCTAGTACATCTAGTTCGTCTCCGGGAAGATGGAGAGAGCCAGTGGCGCTATAATAAGTGCCCAACTGGTGAGGTGGAGATTAGGTGGGCTGCCATGATGATGCTGTGGTGGTCGGCATATTCCTCTGACCGGAGATCCCATGTTGCTTGGTCAATTTTTTGTTGGCATCACTTGTTGAAAAGCAGAGCGAGATGCAATCCTCTTCCGAGGTTAGGGCCCCTCGTTTGGCGGCTCAGTCGGCCATCTCGTTTCCATGGATGCCTACATGGGAGGGCACCCACTGGAAGCGAAGACGGAAGCCGCGTCGTGCGATTTCTTCTGAAAGGATTAGGATTTCCTTGAGGATTTCCGGTCTTGTTTTGCAGTACTCTGTATTACATCTAGGCTGGACTGGGAGTCCGATAGGATGACTACTTGCGTTCGTGAACGGGGGAGAGTCTTGACTTTATTCAAAGCTTCTCTGATGGCGACGAGTTCGGCAGTTAGGATGGTGGTGGGTGGGAGCTTCACTTCGAAGTGCTCGCGCGTGGTCTCGAAGAAGAGTCCTGCTCCTGTTCTGCCGTCACTGAGCACCGATCCGTCTGTGAAGATCTTAAAGTCGTCCGCGTACTCCTTAGCCAGCAGTTCTCGAGTACAGGTGGCGATTTGGTGTGGGGGATCTTCTTTGGCTACTCCAGGGACATTGGTTCGTACCTCCGGCGGCTTCATGATCCAGGGTGGGTATGGATCGACTTGGGCTTGGGGGACACGGAGGCGGTCGGCTGTCTCTATTCCCGCTCTTGAACATAGACCGGAGACAGAGGAGACCAGACCATGTCCTGATACAGTAGGTGGAGCTGGGTTCCAGCCTTCGCCTAGTTCAGTGTCCGTGGAGTTAGGTACCCTCGCTGAGCTGAAGAGGTACCTGCAGGTATCTCTCTTCAGGCGATGCCAAAGTGGGAGGATTCCGGCTTCACAGTATACTTGCTCCTGAGGGACAGACTGCGGGAGTCCGAGTCCTAGCCTAAGTGCTTGGCACTCGACTGTAGCCATGCGACGGATGGCCGACATCGGCAGGTCGTGCAAAGCTTGTGCGCCAAACAGAAGCCGGGAGCGGACTAGACTCTGGGTGAGGTGGATGAGTGTTTCTCTCCGCTGCCCCCATGCTTCGTGTCGGACGGCCCTAATGAGGTTGAGGGCACGTCTTGCATTATTTATGGCTTGTTGGACCTGACTAGTCCAGCGACCATCTTTTTGGAAGATGACGCCCAGGTACCTGACTGAGGGTGAGGGGGGCACTTCTGTGCCGCAGATGCTGAGGACGTTCCAGGTTGGGTAATGGCCTCTGTTGGAGCCAGGAAGGTGCACGGGCATGTACACTGTCTTATTTGGAGAGAGTAGGAAGCCGAGGCTTTCGAGGTGGCGGATAACACTATCTACTTGACTTTGGAAGAGGCGGAGTTCTGCCTTGTGCTGGGCAGAGTCCTTCTTCGGACGTCTATGCCTTGATCGGCGCCATACGGCTATATCGTCGGCATAGGCGGTAATGGTGGCGTCCTTCCTCAGCCCTTTCCCGATGTCGGCTAACATTAGGGCGAAGAGAGTGGATGCTACCACTGAACCTTGGGGGACTCCCATGTCGACAGGCATTCGCCCGCTCAGGACTCCCTTCCAGCGCACTATTATTGAGCGGCCGGAGAGAAAGGAGCGAACGAAGGAATACAGCGCTGGGGAGACTCCGATAGATTTAAGCTTCAGCAGAAGTTTGGCGTGCCATACGGTGTCGAAGGCTCGGGCGATGTCCAGGAAGCAGGTGTACTCAAAGACAAATTCGTCCCACCCCCATTTTTAATCATGTGTTCTATTTTTCTGTATAGGTCATGGATCGCTTCCTAATTCCCCACAAGAGGCAACAAGTTAATGACGACGATCAAGAACCATGTACTTCTAGTTCCACTGAAAACCCGGAGTTGGAAGAGAAGGTGGATGGTGACAAACACAGAAAAACACAAGACGTCCTCCAGGGCCAAACAACATCAGCCTGCTGACAGATAATGGGCCTACCTGTCCTGATTTGAAGAAATATCCTTCACACATGCAAGGTGGTCAGACAAGATCATTCAATAAAAGATGGCACCAACATCATTCTTGGCTTGAATATTCCGTGGTCAAAGATGCAGCTTACTGTTTTTGCGTGTCGTCATCTTACAACTTCCCATCTTGGTCGAGCTGAACAATTATTCACCCACAACGGATTCAAGAATTGGAAGAAGGCAACCATGCCTCTGAAGGCTCATGATACTTCAGCTTGTCATAAATTTGCGATGCAAGCTTGGGGAGAATTCAAATTGCAGAAAGTTACAGGGGCAACAATTTATCAAGCCATTGATGTCGGGCATGCCAAGACAGTGGTGGATAACAGGCGGTACATTAAAGTAGATATTGATGCAGTTCTCTATACAGCATGTCAAAATGTTGCCCAGAAAGGGCACAGAGAAGGGGATGAATCCGACAATCGAGGAAACTTTTTGGAATTGCGTAATGTGCTAGCCAAGTATGATCATACAGTTGCAAAAAAGGGTTCTAGGACAGTTTGATACTGGACATTTTGATACCGGGCATTTCGCTACCGGACATTTTGTGACTAGGATTTTTCACTACCGGGCATTTCGATACCACTGTATATATATATATACATATATATATATATATATACATATATATATATATATATATATATATATATTATATACATAAAGGCCTGTCTACACGAGCGGGCCTGATCGGCGGGCTTGCCCGTTAACGGGCATATTTGACGGGCAAACGATCAAATTGCCCGAAAGGCCGCCGAGCGAAATCACTGAGCTGGTGCCCGGTAGCTGGAGTTTCTACCCTGCCAGACGCAAGATAATATCGCAGAGTTGCTTCCAGACGAGCTTCTGCTGTAATGCTGTTTCTCATAACTGTGTCTTTCTTCACTATGTACGGCTCCACCTTTGATAATAAGATGTAAAAAGTGCTTACATTCATCCTCAGGTAATTTCTGAAGTCGTGTTCCTCACTACTTTGTAGTTCATGAAGTATTGTTGCAGTGCTTCCAAACATACTTCTTTTCTTTAACCAATCTTTACACCATATCCTTTTCTTCTTTTTCTTCTTGAGACACACAGCTATTATCATAGAGCACAAAATCTTTTTCTTGACAATGCTAGGCACCATGGTTCTCGTACAGCACTCCACCCGCTACTGGCAACATCGTCGGGCAGGCCCAGCTGTTCATCACTTCGGTCGTGTGGACAACATTCACGGGCAGGCCCGCGAGAATTTGCCCGTTAACGGGCAAACCCGCCGATCAGGCCCGCTCGTGTAGACAGGCCTTAAGGTTGGTTGGTTTATGAGTTTTAGGCTCAAAAGCCAAGCACTGGAGCATCAAGGGCTATTCAGCGCTATGAAAGCTAAAAGTACGGTGATTTCATAAAAAAAAATTATAATAATAAAATTGAAAATTACAGTAAGTTATAATAGGTGATAAAACTTGATAAGCGTTAAAAATCTGACCACACGGGCTACTTCACAGTTATCATCAAGCAAGTCTGTCGTGGACTTGCCTGTGATTGAACATGCTCGTCGTTCACGTTGAAAACATATACACTCCGTTAAAAAGTGCTGTACAGTAATATGAGCCTGACATGTACGGCAGAATGGTACCTGCCGCTCGTCGCCATTTGTCATTAAAAAACTGTGTCAGATGTGTATGTCCGATTCGCAATCTGGTCAAGATGATGCTGTTCCTTCTATTTGGGCAATTGGATGATTCCCATTTCTTTATGAAGGGACGGATCTTTTTTAGCTTCAAGTTATCAGTTAAGGTGCTCCATCTATGCTGCCACCTATTTTGTATATGAGTGTGTATAATCTCCTTAGGTCGCCATGGGGTATATGGACGGCAGTAGTCGGCTGTAGATCAGCTACTGCCGACTTTGAAGCTTTATCTGCCGTTTCATTCCCCATGACGCCGGTGTGACCAGGTACCCAACAAAAGTTCACCTTTGTACGTTTTCGTGAGTGCAGGAGGACCAGCCAATCTTGCACTTCTTGCAACAGTGGGTGAGTGGGCAAAAGCTGCCGAAGAGAAGCTAAGACACTGTTGGAATCTGTATAAGTAATGAAACTTTGCTCGTTTGAGCAACTGTAGTAGATCTCTTTCACTGCCAGGAGTATTGCATAAGCTTCTGCAGTAAAATTTGAGCAAAGAGAAGGTAATTTACGTTTAATAATTTTTCCGTTAAAAACTGCAGCAGAGCCTACACCTTGCTTAGACTTAGAGCCATCGGTATAGACAGAGATAGAGGTGTTGTGTTTAGAGGAGTGTTCTAAGAATTGCGCCTTGACAGCCTGAGGGTCGTGGTGTTGTTTACCACCGGTACAAATGCAAATCTCCACAGGGGGTTTACACCAAGGAGGATACTTTGTTGGGCCTAATTTGGATATAGTAGTCATAGAGACCGATCTCTCTAGATTCCTTCTCCAATAGAACCTCCAGTGGCTTAGGGATACGGGGCCTATTTGGAGAGACGTCGTAAGGGTTCATAACAAATTTAAAGTTGGAGTTATCCTTTGATGTCAAACATTTGACCAAATATCGCAGTCCCAGCTCCTCTCTGCGCAAGGAAAGGGGTGGTACACCTGAGTCCACATAATTATAGGCTGTCCACAGGGGAGGTACGATAGGCACCCGTACAGATTCTCAAACCCAGATTGTGCACAACATCTAATTTTTCAAGGGTGGTTCTTGCAGCAGAGCCATATATCTGGCAAGCGTAATCAATTTTGCTGAGGCAGAGGGTTTTATAGAGCCTCAATAAAATAGTACGATCAGCTCCCCAATCATAGTGTGAGACAACTTTCAGAATGTTGGTGGACTGTCATACTCTAACGCATAAGTCGTTAACATGGGAAACGAATGTGAGGCCACAGTCATCCAATCTCTTATGTACACCTTGCCCCCCTCCCTCCTACAATGGACACCCATTGTTCATTGGCATTCTGTCCGGCATCGCTTCCTAAAATGATCCTGTGCTCCAGTGACATTATATCCTAGAGTAATATTTTGTCCTCCGCTATCATTACATCCCATTGTGATATTTTGTCCTCCACTATCATTTCATCCCATCGTGATATTTTGTCCTTTGACAAAAATTTGATACATCCTAATGTATTTCGTCCTCTGCCGACATTATATCCTGAAATGATATTTTGTCCTATATTGACATATTGCTCTACATTATTGTTATGGCCTACTCTGTTTCCCCAATACACTCATTTCCCCTTCCCTTTGAAATTCTACACCAAAAAAGGAACTAGATCATTACAAACTCCAACTGTATTAAAAAAGTTATTAACTGATTTTCATTAAATTTTGTGGAAAGGCATATAAATAGGTTGTTAGATTTTGAGGCAGATTCGGATATATACGAGGATCAAGGATTTTTTTTTTTTGTATCCCTGGCATTTATAGTATACAAATTTAATTAATTTGATACAAAGTGGCCCCTGTTATCATTTACTGTATAATGTGGGCATAATTATCTTTTTTTATTTTGTGACTCTTGACACTGGCATGTGTTCTCTAAATGCCATCTAGTGTAATATTTTATTGTGTATTAGGAATACGGTACCTCCTAAATTTGGCCTTTCATAAATAAGAAAAAGTATTAGGGATACAGTGGAACCCTGCCATTCGTCCGCCTCTCTACTCGTACAACTCGTTATTCGTCCAACTTGTTCAAGTAAAATTCAACTCGTCATTCGTACGCTTGCCCCGCGATTCGGACAGCGTCACCTTCTTGTTACTGGCCGCGCCACGCGGTCACTTCAGCTCAGTCTCGTGCTAGCTTTGACACAGACCCTGTAGTGGTGAATGATATTGTGTCCCTGGTGAAGTCCATGGGTTTGGATGTAGACAGTGATGATGCGGAGGAATTGGTCGAAGACCACAGAAATGAGCTGACAACTGAAGAACTTTAAGAACTGCACAGGGAGCAGCAAGAAGTGGTTGAAGAACTTTCTTCTTTTTCTTCAGAGGAGGAAAGTAGTAAGGGAAGCATTTCCACTGCAGAAATTAAATAACTGTGTTATCACTGGGAGAAAACACAGAGAGTGGTGGAAAAATGGCATCCTAACACTGCTGTGGTCAACAGTAGCATCAATTTGTTCAATGACAATGTTATTGACCATTTTAGAAAAATTCTGAAACGTCGTCAAAGGCAGAACATTAGACAGGTTTTTAAAGGAAGAATCCCAAGATTCTTCTAGTGCAAAAAGAGAGAAAAAAGAAAGAACACCCGAGAGAAAACACCTGAAGGGATGTTACCTGATGTTGTTGTTGTTGTTGTCGTTCCCTAGACTGTCTGTCCGAGCAGTCCCGTCTCCCCAAGGAAGGCCACAGCCGAAACTGGGTTTTCCCACAAATCCTTTATAGAGTGTATGTTGTGTTGTTTGCGTGCATGATTGTGTATAATGCAGTCTTCCATTATGTGTTGTATGGTATGGGGTGAAGTGTTACATCCTGGGCAGCTGTTCACAACACGGTCGTCCAGCCTCTTCTGGTAGCTTAGAAGTGCTGGGTGGTGACCGCATCGCAGTCTGGCCAAGTGGACTCTGGATTCAGAAGGGTGGATATCAGGGGGTCTGGCATGCAGCAGTGTGTTGTCTTTCAGTGTGTTAATGGAGCGGTGAGTGATATGATTATGAATATGTTTCCGGAGGCTGGTATTTGGTGGTTGTGGAGGAAGAGAAGAGAGTATCTGTGCGTAATAAAGGTCTTTGGGTGTAGTTTTAATGTTTCTTGGTGTGTGTGGGTGTTCTGCTATGTAGTGTAGCGGGTGTGATGTGTTTGTGGTGGCTGCAGCAAGTGTTTGTGTGCCTCTCATGTCGAGGTGGTCCTTGACTTTGAGGACTTTTGTTTCATGGTGTAAATGGTCTGTAGGTGATGTATTTGTGCAGCCTGTAATTGTTTTTAGGGCTTTGTTTTGTATGATTTGAAGGGTGTTGTGGTGTGTCTCACTGAGATTAGGAGCCCATGCAGGACTCGCATAATTCATCACTGAGCGTATGCATTGTTTGTATATTGTTATATTAGTATCTTTGTTTTGTCCAAATGTTGTTCCAGTGATTGACTTAAGTGCGTTAAGTCTAGGTGTGCATTTGTTTTTTATGTTTGTGAGGTGTTGTTTGAAAGACATGGATGTATCGTATGTTACACCAAGAATTTTCGGTGTGTTTGTGTGTGGTATTAGAGTGTTGTTGATGTAGAGATGAGGTATGTATTTGTGTTCTTTTGTCCAGTTGGTGAGAAGTGTTGCTGTAGATTTGGTTGGAGCTATTTTGAGTCTGTTTGTGATGAACCATGTGTTGAGTGTGTCAAGGTAAGGCTGGATTATTTCTGCAGCTTTGTCTGTGTTACGATGTGTGCATGTGATTGTTATGTCGTCTGCGTAGGAAGAGATTTGTATTTCTGAGGTGTCTGGCGTGGGTAAGTCATGCATGTATAGATTAAATAATGTGGGGGATAGAACTGAGCCCTGTGGTACTCCGTTCTTAATGTTTCTGATGTGCGATGATTGGCCATTATATGACACATGAGCATTCCTGCCTGCCAGATAATTGGCCAGCCATCTTTTGGTGTTATTGTGCATGTCTGTGTTATATATTTTATTTGTTAGGTTGTGGCGGGGGATAGCATCAAAAGCTTTACTAATGTTACCTGATGTTTATATGGAAGGTGACTCCCCTTCCAAACAGTAACATCAACATCCCTCCTCCTCCTCTCCATCTTCCACTTGTGCCATCAGCTCACCTCAGTACAGGTAAAGTGCAGTTAAGTTTTTATCTATTTCATGCACAGTATTGTATAATTATTGTTTTTTTTTATAGTTTTTATGTATTTTATGCTTAAAGTATTATTACAAAGTTTTAAAAAAGCAGCCATCTGTGGATCTGGAATGAATTAATCCAATTTACATTATATCTTATGGGAAAAAATTATTCGCCATTCGAACAAACAGCCTCCTGGAACAGATTGTGCACGAATAGCGAGGTTCCACTGTATATACATCTTTGCACTAATTTTCTTTTTCAAGAGTCCTTTGCGTGACAATGACAGAGCTGACAGAAATATCTAATATGTATTTTATATTCATTACATTAATAGTATGAATATATATATATAAACCACTAAGGAGCAATTACATTTAACCTTTCTAACTTTAAAAATGACTCTAAGTATATATAAAAATAAGTCCAGTACTAATCCTAAAACTTTATCTCTACCTTCTAACTTCTTATTTCTCCTCTCTTTTGATGTCGGCATTCACCCACTCTTTATACACATTATCTAAATTCATTGAATTTCAATAAAATTTGTAGCTTTTCAATCATATAAACATATTCAAATGACATTCTCCTAAACGGTGTCTTTGTTTTTTATTCAATTCATTGGACTAAATCCTCACTCACAGTCTGCACTAGAGACAAGAAAGGCTCCTCCAATATCCATCAACTTTCCAAGTCTCTGAACTTCATTTTATATAATCTTGTATCTAATTTGTCTTGCACCATCAAACTAAATATTTCTATAGCATCAGCGAGAAAATCATGATAGTTAAGACAAAAGGCAGTAACATGTCCACTACCAGATGAAAAATCACATTGACCATTCTTGTACCTCATCCTCAGGGAAACTGTCCTGTAAATGGGTGGAACATTTTTCATGATTTCATCCAGCCATTCTTCACTTGCAGTTCTTTTTCACTTCACCCCCTTTGCTTCATTTGAATCTGACAAGATCCACCAGTTCTATGCAATTCTGTTATTTGTATATATTTTCTTAACATTTGTAAATTTAAAAATAGCTACAGATTACAGAATACAACCATGTCTGTGTGCACTATTTACCGAACATAGTTGTTGCCTTGTTTCATTTCCTGTTGCTTACTTTTATAATACAAAGTTGGGATGGGTCTTTCCAACAGCTCCCTTTCATCTTAATTATTATGTTTTTGCTTTGGCATTGTTTCAGTGTTCCTCTATTATCCACATATCTCTACTATTCCAATGACTTGTGGTACCCATTTTTTTCATCAGTATATTATTTGCTCCTTTTGTTATTTTTCAAATGTAGGTTTCTCCAGGAAATTACAGTGATTTTCTTTTCCAAATGGAATTTGCAACATAAAAAAACACATTTAGATTGTATCAAGTATTCAGACTAATTTGAGGGTACAAAACTAACATCCTTCTAGATTTATTTCATTGGACTGAACTTGTACTGATGTATAACTGCTGAACATACAAAAGATTTCAAAACTAAGTGTAAAACTATGAAATTGTACACTTATATTTTAAAGGTCATTGACAGATTCTCAAAATCACATTCTTTTTGTTTTGAATTCATTGTTATGAAATTAAAGGATCTTTAATTAAAATATTTTTAAATAATTTTCAAAACCTTGTGCACATCATTTTTTCCTTTGTATGCTAGTTGTGAAATGTGTGCACAAACACATGCACAAATCTTGCAGGGAATATTTTTCATCACACAGGTCACACTGGAATGGCTTCTTTCCAGTACAAGTCAACATGTGATGATAGAGACCTCCTTTGTGAGAAAGCACAATCACACAGGTCACACTAGGAAGGCTGCTGTCCTGTATTTACCTAGTTGTTTTTTTATGGGAAGAGAGCAATGCTCATAGTGACCCACTTTTGTATCTTTCAGCATCCAGTTTGATCTTAAATTCTTGTATAGTTATTGCACTGTTTCTTTCATTGGGGGGAACCTGTCTCTCTGTCCTTGTTCCCAATTTTGTGAGTTTTCAATTGTGGGGGGATCACATGATATTTGAGGTGATTCTTTTGTGATAAAGTTGCAGTGCACAGGAATGGCTTCTCTCCATTGTGGGTCCTCATATGCATTGTGAGAGAACCTTTTTGTGAGAAAGTTACATCACACATGTTGCACATGAGAGGTTTCTATCCTGTGTGGGTCCTCATATGCTTTGTGAGCTATATCATACAGGAATGGCTTCTCTTCATTGTGGGTCATCATATACTGTCCAAGTCACATTGGATAGGCTTCTCTCCTGTATTTACTTAGTTGTATTTTATGGGAAGGGGAGCTATGCTTGTGGTGTCCCATCTTCATATCTCATTTTATCTAAACTGTTTTAAAAATTCATGTATTATTTTTGCACATAACACTTTCTCATCTAACTTGTTCCAAATGTCTACTACTCTGTGGGGAAAGCTGTTCTTTTTTAGATCTCTTCTATAACTGGCTTTCTTGATTTTCTTTCCGTGTCCTCTTGTATTTCTGTCATTCCATTTTATTAGATCCTCTCTATCAATAGTTTTTATGCCTTTCATGATTCTATAAATAGTTATCAAATCTCCTCTCTTCTTTGCTCTAATGTCTGTAGCTCAAGTTTTGCTAGTCTCTCTTCATATGATAGTTTTGAGAGTGCTGGTGCCAATTTTGTAATTGCTCTTTGTATTCTTTTAAGTTTTGTTATACTTTTTTTTTTATTTTTTTATTATTTTTTTTTTATTTGGGGACCACATCATTGCTACATATTCCAATCTTGGTCTTATCAGAGTGATTAGAATTTTCTTCACCATTTCTTCATCCAGGTATGCAAATGCCTCTTTGATTGTTCTTATTAAATTATAAGTTTCTCCAAAAATTTTGTTTATATGTTTCCCAGGTGTCATATTCATAATAATGACTCCCAGGTCCTTCTCATTTTCTACTTTTTTATTCCTTCTTCTCCCAATTTATATGATTCTACTATTCTTTTTTTGCTTCTTCCAAATTCCATTATACTACACTTCTTAGTATTGAACTCCATCTCCTACATCCTGCTCCATTCCCATTCTTTTTTCAACAGTTTTGCATCATCCACAAAGAAGTTCATATAACTTTCAATTCCTTCATCCATATCATTAATATATATAGCAAACATTATTGGGGCCAGAACTGTTCCTTGTGGAACACCACTTATCACTTCATCCCAATTAGAGTGTTTGTCTCTTATCACCACTCTCATTTTTCTTGCAAAAATTCTTCCATCCATTTCAGCAGTTTGCCCTGTATTCCTTCTGTATTTTCTAATTTCTTAAGCAACTTCTGATGTGGCACCTTGTCAAAAGCTTTTTTCGGGTCTAGAAATGCACAATCAGTTGATCCATCTCTTTCCTGTATTATATCTATTAGCATTGAATAGAAACATATTAAGTTTGTGATGCATGATCGTTCTTGTCTGAATCCAAATTGCCTTGGATTTAGTATGTCGTTTTTTCTAAATGCCTTACCCATCTACTTTTGATAATTCCTTCACAAATTTTTGCTATCGTGCTTGTTCGAGACTGATTTATAGTTTGTAGGGTTTTCTTTGTTCCCCCTTTATATATAGGTACAATATTTGCTCTTCTCCAATCTTTTGGAACTTTTCCTTCTTTCAAATAACTGTTTATTAGGCTATGTATTTTGTATGCTAGTTCATTCCTGCATTCTCTCAAAATCCAGTTTGTTATTTCATCTGGTCCATGCGATTTTCTGACATCAAGATCACTCAAGTGTTTCATTATTTCATTCTTTGTTACATCTATTTCTTTCATAGGGGGGGACTTTCTCCTCCCATTCGATATCACTAGGTTGTATGTTCTCCCTTGTAAACACTGATTTAAAATGCTTGTTCATAATTTCTGCCATTTCTATTTCCTCTGTGTATTCAACTCTCTTTGTCATAGTTTCTCTAAATCTTGTTTGTTTTTCACTTTATTATTTACTATGACATCTTTTTCATATTTTCTTTTTTCTTCTCTGCACACTTGTGCATATTCATTTCTATAACTAGTATATATTTTCCATTTTCAGGTCTTTTGTCTTTTTTCCATTTTGTCCAAGCTTTATCTCTTTTGTCTTTTAACTCCCTACAACTTTTGTTGTACCAGCAATTTACATATTCTTTTTCTTGCTTATGTCTTGGGACATACTTTTCCACTCCTGTATAAATTCTTGTCAAAATATTCCATTTCTCTTCCACTGTTGTTTCCTCTTTGTATATTCTTTCACAGTCTTCTTTTTGAAAGAATTCTCTTATTTAAAAAAAAAAAAAAAAAAAAAAAAAAAAATCCATACATCAATCTTCCTTTTCTATATTGTTCATTTCTTTTTATGTATTTTTCCTTTAGTTCCATTTCAACCAATATGTGGTCACTTTTACTTATTGGTGTCTTGTATTCAATCTTTTCTACTATTTCAGGTTCTGATGTGATTATTAGGTCCAGTCTCGATGGTTCTTCTTCATTTCTATACCTAGTGTTCTCTTGAATCCATTGCGTCATTGTATGGTCAATAATCATATCAAGTAGTACATTTCCCCATCAGTCGTCTCCACCCTTTACTGTCATCTCTTCCCAGTAGACTTCTTTACAATTAAAGTCACCCATTATAACTATTCTTTCTCCATCTTTCATTATCTTATTTAATATTATTCTTGTGCTTTCTAACATACTTTTATGTTCTCTCTCTTCCCACGAGGCTGTTGTAGGAGGCACATAATTTATTACAAACTTTCTGCTTTTCCTATCTTTGTCTTCCACTTCCATCATAATCATCTCTACTCTATTCTTTCCACACGTGACATTCCTCACGTTTATATCCTTCTTAGTCAGGAACATAACTCCACCCACCTGTTTTGCCTCTCTGTTTCTGCTCCAATTATATGCACCACGTCCTACACTGTTGGGTGGTAGTGGACCTTTCAATTTTGTCTCTACAATTCCCATTATGTCCGGTTCTTTTTCCTTCAGATAACCATTCAGTTCATTCAATCCTGTTATCAAGCCATCTATATTTGTGTAAGACACTCTTAATTTTCTGCTACTTCCATTGTATTTTCTGTTTCCCTTTTGTTTTTCTCTGTTATGTGCCATTTCCTCACTTTCATATTCACAACTCTCCAATAGAATTCCTCTTTTTCTGACTCTGTTTTCATCTCGTTTTTTTTCCTTAGCTTCTTGTCTTTTTGTTTTCTCATCCTCTCTTTCCTCTTTATTGATTGTGATAACCCTTTTGTGTGAAAGCTGACTCGCACATGTCACATTGGAAAAGCTTCTTTCTTGTGAGCAAGATTCCCCTTACATGAGAAAGCAGAATCATACATGTCACACTGGAAAGACTTGTCTCTTGTGTGGGTCCTCATATGCCATGTAAGAGAACCCTTTTGTGAAAAAGTAGAATCACAGAAGTCACAATGGAAAGGCTTCTTTCCTATGTGGATCATCCTGTGATACTTGAGCTGATTCTTTTGTGAGAAAGCTGCATCACACAGGTTGCTTTTGAATGGCTTCTCTCCAGTATGGGTTTTCATATGCATTGAGAGAGAACTCTTTTGTGGGAAAGTTGAATTGCACAGGTCACAGTGGAGACTTCTCTCCTGTGCGGGTCCTCATATGCTGTACGAGGGAACCCTTTACTGAGAAAACATAATAGCACTGGAAAGGCCGCCCATCTGAATGGGTCTTCAAATATTGTGTGAGAAACCTTTAATAAGAAACAAGGATTCACAAAGGTCATACTGGAAAGGCTTTTCTCCTGTGTGGATTATATGTTTTTTGAAGTGATTCTTTTGTGAGAAAGCTGCATCCCACGGGGAGCATCACAATGGCTTCTCTCCAGTGTGGGTCCTCATGTGCTTTCTAGAACAATTTTGTGAGAAACCAGAACCACACAGATCACATTGGAAAGTCTTCTCTCACGCGTGGGCCTCATATGTTTTGTGAAATAGCCCTTTTATGAGAAAGCAGAATCACACATCATAACCGAATTGTTTCATTCCTATGGATCATCATGTGATATTTGAGGTAATTCTTTTATGAGAAAGCTTCATCACAAAAGTCACACTAGAAAGGCTTCTCTAGTGTGGGTCCTCGTATGCTTTGTGAGATTAATCTTTAGTGAGAAAGCAGAATTGCACAGGTCACACTGGAGAGGCTTCTCTCCTATGTGGGCCCTCATATGTTTTGTGAGATGACCCTTATGTGAGAAAGCAGAATCACAGATGTCACACTGAATAGGCTTCTCTCCTGTGTGGGTTTGAGATTACCCTTATGTAAGAAATCAAATCCACACAGGTCACATTGGATAGGCTTCTCCTCTGTGTGGAGCATCATATATTAGATTACCATTTTCTGAGAAAACAGAATCCCAGAGGTCACATTAGAAAGGCTTCTATTCTGTGTGGTTCTTCACATGCTGTATGAGATTACTCTTATATGAGAAAACAGAACCACAAAGGTCACATTGGAAAGGCTTCTCTCCTGTGTGGGTCCTCATATGCAATGTGAGATTACCCTTTTGTGAGAAAAAAGAATCACACAGGTCACAATGGAAAGGCTTCTCCCCTGTGTGGGTCCTCATATGCAGTATGAGATGACACTTTTCTGAGAAAGCAGAATCACACAGGCCACACTGGAAAGGCTTCTCTCCTGTGTGGGTCCGCATGTGACGTGCAAGAGAACCCTTTTGTGAGAAAGCAGATTCACACAGGTCACACTGGAAAGGCTTCTCTCCTGTGTGGGTCCTCATATGCTGTGTGAGATGACCCTTTTCTGAGAAAGCAGAATCACACAGGCCACACTGGAAAGGCTTCTCTCCTGTGTGGGTCCTCATATGCTGTGTGAGATGACTCTTTCGTGAGAAAGCAGAATCACACAGTGTACACTGGAAAGGCTTCACTACTGTGTGGGTCTTCATATGCTGTTTGAGATAATCCTTTCGTGAGAAAAAAGAATCACACAGGCCACACTGGAAAGGCTTCTCTCCTGTGTGGGTCCTCATGTGCTTAGTGAGAGAACCCTTTTCTGAGAAAGCAGAATCACACAGGCCACACTGGAAAGGCTTCTCTCCTGTGTGGGTCCTCATATGCTGTGTGAGATGACTCTTTCGTGAGAAAGCAGAATCACACAGTGTACACTGGAAAGGCTTCTCTACTGTGTGGGTCTTCATATGCTGTTTGAGATAATCCTTTCGTGAGAAAAAAGAATCACACAGGTCACAATGGATAGGCTTCTCTCCTGTGTGGGTGTTCATATGCTGTGTGAGATGACCCTTTTGTGAGAAAGCAGAATCACACAGGCCACACTGGAAAGGCTTCTCTCCTGTGTGGGTCCTCATGTGCTTAGTGAGAGAATCCTTTTCTGAGAAACCAGAATCACACAGGCCACACTGGAAAGGCTTCTCTCCTGTGTGGTTCCTCATGTGACGTGCAAGAGAACCCTTTTGTGAGAAAGCAGATTCACACAGGTCACACTGGAAAGGCTTCTCTCCTGTGTGGGTCCTCATATGATGTGTGAGGTGACTCTTTTTTGAGAAAGCAGAATCACACAGGCCACACTTGAAAGGCTTTTCTCCTGTGTGGGTCCTCATATGCTGTTTGAGAGAACCCTTTTCCGGGAAAGCAGAAACACACGGGTCACACTGGAAGGGCTTCTCTCTTGTGTGCCTCCTTGCATGCTTTATGAGAGCATCCTTTTTTGAGGAAGCTGAATCACACAAGTCATACTGGAAAGGCTTCTCTTCTGTGTGGGCCATCAAGTGATTTTTAAGGTGACAGTTTTGTGTGAAAGCTTTATCTCACAGGTCACACTGGAATGGTTTTTCTCCAATGTGGGTTATCATATGAAATTTGAAGCAATTCTTTTGTCAGAAAGCTACATTACACAGATCATATTGGAGAGGCTTCACTCCTGTGTGGCTCATCATATGCTTTGTAAGAGAACCCTTTTGTGAAAAGGCACAACTTTACAGGTCACAATGGAAAGGCTTCCCTCCAGTGTGGGTCAACATGTGATATCTAAAATGACTAGTGATATAATTGTGCCACAGATGTCACACTGGGTCCTTTTCATTGTATGACAAGTACGGAATCTGTAGATAGCTCTTCCAAAGAAGTGGTCATATTTGCCCTCATCCTGAAAAAAAATGTAATTATATTATTGACATCTATCTCTGAAAGTGTGCAATATATTCTAATAGGATAGTGGAAGTTTTGCACACAAACTATTTCATACTCAAATTTGTACCTAAACCAACCATTCATACATGCCATGACCTATCATAAAATAGGGTGAAACACTAACTTATATGGAGCTATCATATCTATTTCATTCTACTTTTTCATTACATATGAGGTGAAAATCATCCTATAGCTACATGCATACTCATTCCCCCACAACCACAATGACTCAAATTTTGCCACAGCTTTTTTCATCATGTCATGAGATTTGGAAGTGGGCAATGGCCCAGCTGGCCACAACAGTCGTATCTTAATATAATTTCATAGAATACCATGTTTGGGCTCACAAGACCTGAATCTAAACCAATTCACGGAGGGTTGATTCAGTTCATCTGACTCAAATAAGTGATGCTAAGCACATCGTTTAAGACACACAAACCACAGTTTAGAATGGACATCTAGAACGAGCTCTGGAGTGCAGTGCTTTTTCGATAAGTTGGAGGAAACACCTAGGTGGTGTCATTCATACTGGGACAGGGGAGCTTTGTCTATCAAGTGACCGAAATGATATGTTGGAGTAAGTTCACTTAGTGGTTAAAGTATAAAATGGAGGATGATGAAGGTAGACAAAAATATATTGAACCAACAAAGAAAAGACTAGAAGTAAGCAGGGTTGAATCACCATCAGGTGTCATCCCAAAAAAAGAGTTGCAACATGGTAACATCCAAGAGCAATCAAAGGTATGAAAATATAACATTTTCAGGGTTTCCAAATGTGGAACACTAGGTAGAGGTATAGATTTGGAAAGGGAAACAAGGTATGAAAATATTCTAAATCAGGCAATTACAGAACTCATAAATGAAATAATAGATCTAAAAGCTGAATACAGGACAATGTATAAAGAAGTGAATGAGTTGAAAAAACAAAATGCTGAAACGAACAGGGAGCTTAATGATCTAAAAGAGGAATTAAACACAGTCAAATGTGAGAATGAAAGAATAAAAAATGAAGATACTAACAAAAATGAGGCTTTGAAAAAAGAAGTAAAAGAACAAATACAAGCGGTGACTGAGAAAGTTGGAGAAACTATAAAGGAGATAGATCTCCAACAAATCAAAAATCAATGGAAAGTGGATCAGGAAAACCAAAAAATAACTTTTAAAGAAATTGTAAAACAAATGGAAGAAAATGCAAAAGAAACAGTCATTAAAGTAATTCAAGAGAAAAAAAAATCGGGCTAGACACAGTTGATAAAAACAAAGTGTATAGTAGTTTATAGTATTGAAGAAAACCACAATGTAGCTAGATACTTTTGAGAAAAAAGAGAAAGAAATAGCAAAAGAAATTCTGAGAGAGATACAAGAGGAGGGGCAAGAAAAGGGAAAAGGAAATAGAGGAAGTGCATAGAATAGGACTATGCCCTAAAGACAAAAATAGACCACTATAAATTAAAATAAGGTCTAAAATGATAGCAGAAGTTAAATTACAAGAATATATGGATATAAAAAAGAAATGAGCAATGAGGAAAGAGAGGGAAAAGACACTAAGAAATGAAGTTAATGGAAAAAAAAGAAAGAATAAAAAGAGACCAAAATGAATGTTTTTTTTTTTTTTTTAAGAGCACTGGACCTGAGGCTGAGAAAATGTTATATACAAAAAGATCAAAGGAAACAAAAAAGGAGGAAAAAGGAAGAAAATAGAAATAATGTATACTAACATAGATGGCATGATTTCAGGACTAAATGAATTAAATGACTATCTGGCAGAAGAAAAACAGTATATAATGGTAATTGTGGAGATGGCATTACAAGGTCCACTACCACCAATTATTGTGGGACAAAGTTTATATAATCATTGGATAAAAAATAAGAGAGGTGAAACAGGGTGTAGGAGTCATGTTTTTGACCAGGAAAAGCTTAAATGTAACAAAGATAACAGAAGGAAATAATAATGTGGAATTGATTATGATAGAAATTGAAAACAGTGACATAACAAGTAGAAATTTTGTAGTGATATATGTGCCCCTGAAAACATATTCCTGGACAGAGAGTGACCATTCCAAGATTTTGACACAGAGAATGTATTAAATGAAATATTGAAAGGAGGAAACTTAATAATTATGGGTGATATGTTAGGAGATGACAGTGAAAGGTGGAGAGGACCTTTGGGGAAATATACTACTGGGCATGGCCAATGAATACACAATAACTCAGTGGGTAAAAGAAAATACCAGAGATAGAGATAACGAAGAACTATTAGGACTATATTTAATATTTACATCAGAGCCTGAAATTGTGGATAAAATGGAATACAAGGCACCAATTGGGAAGAGTGACAACTTACTAATCAAATTCAAACTAAAAGAGGAAAATTCTTTCAAAAAGTGAAGTGGGAAAACTTCTTTAATGAAGTAGATAAATATGTACAAAAACAAACACAGGAAAAGGTGTACATTAAATGCTGGTACAACAGAAAATGTAGTGAGGCAAAAGATAGAAGAGCCAAAGCTTGGAAAAGATGGAAATAGAAGAAAAAAATATTGATAAGTAACATATACATATCAAACTAAGAAATGAATATGTGAAAATATGCAGGAAGGAGAGGTACCATAAGATTGGAAAAATTACAATATTGTGCCAATATATAAAGGAGACAAAGAAAACCCAACAAACTACAGACCAGTCTCCCTTACAAGCACAATAGCTAAAATACCTGAGAAAGTTATCAAAAGTAGATGGACTAAGCATCTGGAGGAAAAAAAAAAAAAAAATTATATACATATATATATATATATATAATAAATACAAATAAATTTGGCTTTAGACAAGATCATGTGTCACACATTTGATTTGTTTTTATTCAAGGTTAATAGATATAATTCAAGAAAGGGATGGATGGGCAGATTGTGCTTTCCTGGATTTACAAAAGGCATTTGATAAAGTACCACACAAAAAGCTATTAAGAAAACTTGAAACAACAGGTGTACAAGGAAAGTTATTGAAATGGATGGAAGATTTCTTGCATGGGAGAAAAATGAGGGTGGCACTTAGATATAAAAACCTGACATGGGAAGAAATGATAACTGGAGTCCCATACAGTCCAGTATTAGCTCTGATAATGTTTGCTATATATATATATGATATAGATGAAGGTGTAGAATGTTATATGAACTTCTTTGCAGATGACACAAAACTACTAAAGAAAGTACAGAAAAAGACTACAGAGAGACCTGGACAAAGACTAGGAATGGAACCAAAAGCGTGAAGTGAACTTCAACATCAAGAAATGTAGTACAATAGTTTGGGAAAAAAAAAAAAAAAAAAATATCAGGACAGTAAAAAATTGGTACTAAGGAAGTAAAAAAGTTAGCTCAGAAAAGGACCTAGGAGTAGTTATCAACAAAGACATATCCCCAGACAAGCATATAAACAAAACAGTTGGAGAAACCTACAACTTACTAAGATCAATAAAGCTTTAATTATTTGGATGAAGTAATGGTTAAAAAAAAATATTAGTCACACTGATAAGACCAATACAAGCATATAAACAAAATAGTTGCAGAAACCTACAATTTACTAAGATCAACAAAGGTGGTTTTTAATTACTTGGATGAAGTAATGGTTAAAAGAAATATTAGTCACACTGATAAGACCAAGATTGGAGTACACTGTGACACTATGGACATCCAGCACAAAAAAGAATATAAAGAAATTAGAAAGAACTCAAAGAGCAACAACAAAGTTGTGTATACGTCTCATATACACGACGAGTAATATAACCCCAGTCATATAACTCACTTCTTAACTCACTGTCCACCACGGGCATTCAAATCGCTGAGTCAACAAGGCGAGGCCCAGTGGGACCCACAAATCCCTGACACATTGATCCTTTGGCTTCGCGACAACACCGTCGACCACCAAACACACACACAAACGAACACACGCGATCAATCTAGTAGCCACCCAGTACTGACATACGATATTACGTATACTGACGGTCCTCCCCTGGATATATAATTAACATGTATGATAGTAGACAGCAATACGTAATCAATGCAGTTGCACCACCCATGTGAGACAACGGACCTTCTCGAAATTATTATTAATCTCACGACTAAAGACAACACGAGAAAGTGTTGAGGTTGGCACTTCCGGCCAATGACCACGAGATGCGCCGGCCGAGAGGACCAGTTGGGACGATGACGGGTGTTGTGCAAGAAGAGGTGTGATAAACAGTTATCTATGTAACCAGGATTGTATCGTTCTGTTTAACAGTTGACAGTGTATATACCATAAGTGTCAAACCAGGAAGCTTTGAATAAAGGGGTATAAACTTAATACGAGTTTACACAAACCACTACCCCCTACCTAGTATCTGAAGTAGCACCAGTGAACGATACAGTTGACACCAACACTTTCAATATTGACATATGAACAAAGATTGTCTAAACCAACACTGGAACAAAGAAGAGAAGGAGGAGATGTATTGGCAATTTAGTGAATTATGGAAGGAATGGAAGTCCTTGTCAGAGAAGACTTATTAAAGTGGGATAAAAGAAAAACAAGAGGACATGAAAAGAAACTCAAAAAGGATAGTTATAGAAGAGATCTGAAAAAAAAAAGTTTTTCACACAGAGTGGTGGTTGTCTGGAACAAATTGGATAAAAAAAAAAATAGTGTGCACAAAAACCATACAAGAATTTAAGAACAAATTAAATGCTGCAAGATGCAAAGAGAGGTCACTACAAGCATAGTTCCCCTTCCTGTATAATACACCACTGGTAAGTGGTGTACCTGTGTTATTATTCTGAACAAAATATAATAAAATTGACCTAGGAAACTATAGAGGTATTATCCATATCTTTTCTTGTCACATTTGGTAAAATACCTGTTTGTATAAAACACTTTCACCCCACAGGTCATTTAAATATAGAGGAATTATATACATATACCTGGTTGTCTTTCAGGAAGCCTGCAACATCTCCCTTTCTGGTTGCAACACTTGTGATAATAAAGGGGAAGGAAAAAAATCCTAATTCTATTTGTGGAACTTTTATTTGATATTAGTACTACCTCAGCCCATTAACATTAATCAATATCAAGTTGGATGTTCTGCAAGCTTTGCTCTAATTAGCTTTGCTCAAATGGACACTTCCCAATGAACACTTTATACAAAAATATAATAACAGTACAGATGTACTACCATCAGCACTTATATCCAGTACACTGGTTGGACAAAGCCTTGTGTAGGAGACTTGATCTTGCAACCGTGTGTTTGTTTTCATTGTAGTGAAAAATATGAATGGGTTGGAGCACCCTCCATTATAATGAACAATTAACCATTTTCGGAATTCCCAATACATTTATGAAGTTGATATGTATTTACCTAGTTGTATTTAGCGGGAGAAGAGCTATGCTTGTAGTGACCCACAGTTGTGTCTTTCTGCATCCAGTTCTTTCTTAAAATTATGTATAGTTTTAGCACTCACTGTTTTCTCTTTCAATTTGTTGCATGTATCTATTACTCTGTGTGGAAAGCTGTTTTTTTTATCAGATCTCTTCTGTAACTCTTTCTTAAGTTTCTTCTCGTGTCCTCTTGTATTTCTTCTGTCCCATTTAAGCAGGTCATCCCTATCAAGGATTTCCATCCCTTTCATAATTCTGTAGATGGTTATCAAATTGCCTCTTTCTCTTCTTTGTTCCAGAGTTAAGAAGTGTAGTTTGTCCAATCTTTGTTCGTATGTCAACTTGCTAAGTGTTGGTGCCATCTTTATCATTGCTCTTTGAATTCTCTCTAGTTTATATATATATATATATATATATATAGATATATATTTTCTACTAGGTGTCCATAGTGATGCTGCATATTCTAATTTTGGTCTTACCAGTGTAACTAGTGTCTTCTTTACCATTTCCTCATCCATGTAGTCAAAGGCCACTCCCATCGATTTTATCAAATTGTAAGTTTCTCCAACTATTTTGTTTACAGGTTTGTCTGATGTCATGTGGTTTGAAATAAACTCCTGGGTCCCTTTCTGAGTTTACTTTTGTAACTTCCTTTGTACCAATTTTGTATTGATCTGATATTCTATTATACATATCTTAATGTATAATAGAATAATATTGAAGTTCACAGACCCATCCCCATATCATCCTTTATATTGAGGGTTTACTGTACATACATATACCAAAAGGCTTTTTCCCCCTTACAAGGGAGATAGCCAAAAAACAAAGGCATAAAAACCACTCCCACCCATTCCATCCCTAACATACGCCACTCCACTCCACCATCTTTCCTCCCTCTTATCTTGGCACCTCCTGGATGACAGGTCATCCATGCATCTCACCCACTGCCCTAGGTCAAAAGCAGTCACAAGACAGCACATCCACAGCAAGGCCACTTCATTAAATCGGCAAACCCCCCCCCCCCCAGTGTCCCCTATCATACTTCTCAGGCGCCTCATCTCAAAACACATTCAAACTTCTCTCTTCCTCTCTTATGTTCCATGTTTCTGCCCCATACAGTGTTGTCGACACAATTATTTCATTTCTTAGTTTGATCAATATTTGCCACTTACCCATTTTTTCCACCTTTTCCAAGCTTTGTCTCTTCTATCTTTTGCCTCACTACATTTTTTGTTGTACCAGCATTTCATGTACACCTTTTCCTGTTTTTGTTCTGGTACGTATTTATCCACTCCATTATAGATTTCTTTTAATATCGTCCATTTCTCTTCCATCTGTTTATCTTCATTAAAGAAGTTTTTCCCGATTCACTTTTTGAAAGAATTTTCTGAGTTTCCAAAATTCCGTCTAGTTGTACATTAGCCTTCCTTTTTTGCGTTTCTCATTTCTTCACAAATAAATTTCCTCTTTTAGTTGAAATTCAATTAGTATGTGGTCACTATTCCCAATTGGTCTTCTTCTATTCCATTTCATCCACAATTTCAGGCTCTGATGTAAATGTTAAGTCTAGTCTCAACAATTCCTCATTATTTCTATATCTGGTATTCTCTTTTACCCAGCGAGTCACTGTGTATTCAATGGTCATGTCCAGTAGTATATTTCCCTAAAGGTCTTCTCCACCCTTCACTGTCATCTCCCAACATATTTCCTTAGAGTTAGTCACTCATAATTACCAAGTTTCCTCCTTTCAGTATTTCATTTAATGCCTGCCTTGTGTCTTCCAACATATCATTATGTTATAAGTTATAGGGGAATAAGCCTACTATGTGTGTTATACAAAGTATACACAAGAATTCTAATGAAGTGGCTTAAACCATACACAGAACAGGATAATATCAGTGTGGATTTTGGTGAAACAGATCAACTACGGATCATATTCACACAGTCTGACAACTAATGGAGAAATATTACGAATATGGTAGGACCCTATATCAGCTACTTGTAGATTTCAAACAAGCATTATGATAGTGTGCACTATCTACAGAATCATGAAAGGCATGGAAATCTTAGATAAGAATGATTTATTGAAATGGGACAATGGAAAAACAAGAGGACATGATAAGAAACTCAAAAAAGAGTTACAGAAGAGAAAAAAAAAAAAAAAAAAAAAAAAAAGTCTTCCAACACAGAGTGATAGATACTTGGAACATATTAGACAAAGAAGCAGTGTGTACAAACACTATTCAAGATTTTAAGAAAAAACTTGATGCTGAGAGATGGGGGAAATGTTAATTTTGATAGGAGAAATGTAAATGAGGCATTAAACGTCAATGAAGGACCAAATAATAATATAGAGCAAGGTATAAATGAAAAACAAAATGATAATGTAAGACATGATATTGAAATTCAAAATGTGTCAAAAAGAAATAATCACGAGTTTCTTAAAACCATGTACTTTAATGCTCGTAGTATTAGAAACAAATTTCAAGAAATACAGGCGTATGACAAAAGCGAAAATCTCGATATGATAGGAATAACTGAGACATGGTTAAATGGTACAGAGTTCGAAGCTGAATTTAGTATTGCGGGATTTAAACACTTTCATCAGGATAGAAACCACAAGAAAGGTGGGGGTGTTCTATTGTACGTTAAAAACAATGTTCATGCTTGTGTTTTAGAGAAAGTGAAACAGGATGCATATGATAGTTTGTGGGTTGAGTTAACCCAAACAAATGGACAAAAAATGAATATAGGTGTAATATATAGGCCAAAGACATTATCATTAGCAGACGACAAACTGCTATTTCAAGAACTGTCTAGTTTCTGCAACCGGGATTTATTGATAATGGGTGATTTCAATTTTACTGACATTGATTGGATGACCCTTGAAAATAGCCATATAGGTAGTCGCTTGTTTGATTTTCTTGGTGACAATTACTTAATTCAGCATGTAAAAGAGCCCACAAGATATGGAAACTTACTCGATCTTTTGATCACTAGCCGCGAAAGCATGGTAACTGATGTAGAAGTCGGTGAATCTGTTGCAAATAGCGATCACAACCTAATTAGATTCAAACTCCTAAACAATTTTAGAATAGATACTTGAGTTTCTAAAATACCCGATTTCAGTAAAGCTCAGTTCATAGAACTACGGCAGGAGCTTCAGCTTACAGTTTGGGAGGCAAAATTAAACGAAAGACCAGTAGATCAGATGTGGGAAATATTTCAAAATACGCTCACTAAGATGATTCAAACTTACATTCCTTTTAAGGACAGACGTCCCCCAAATCAGGCTCGCCCAAAATGGCTCGACAAAGAAACTGAAAAAAGTATTGCTAAAAAGAGACAGGCTTATAAGAAATATAAGTGCTCGGGTGCATCTAATGACTATGAAAGTTATGTATCAATACAGAGAGATTTAAAAAAGACAATAAGAAAAAGAAAACGACAATACGAAATGAACATCGCTGATAAATCCAAAGAGAATCCCAAAGAATTCTATAGTTACATTAGAGATAAAAAGGTTGTTAGGAATCACATTGGTCCACTATTATCTGCTGACGGTCAACTTGAATATTCAAATGAAGGAATGTGTAATATCTTAAACAATTATTTTAGCTCGGTATTCGTAAACGAAACACCTCAAGGTGAATTCCAAACTGAAACCTGTGAAAAGTCTAGGGTAAACTTACTCACTACGGTAATTATAACAAAAGAAAAAATTAAAAGGTGTATAGACAAACTCAAAGTTAATAAAACACCAGGGCCTGACGGTTGGCATCCAAGAATCTTAAAGGAAATGAAAAATGAGATTGTTGTTCCATTAAAAATTATTTTCAAGAAATCCATCATATCCGGAGATGTCCCAAGAGAATGGAAGCTAGCTAACGTTACTCCCATATTCAAAAAAGGTGACAAAAAGAAACCAAATAACTATAGGCCTATAAGTTTGACTTCAATCGTAGGAAAAATAATGGAAAGTATCATCAAAGATGCTATCGAACATCATTTAGAAAGTAACCGTTTGATAAATGATAGCCAGCATGGTTTCAGATGGAAACGTTCTTGCGTGACTAACTTACTCGAATTCTACAACACAGTTATCTCGAATTATGACAAAAGAAACAATATAGATTTAGTATATCTAGACTTTGCAAAAGCTTTTAATACCGTCCCACACGAAAGACTACTTACTAAATTAGCTTTGCATGGAATAAGTGGTAGCCTATTAGGTTGGACTAGTAATTGGTTGAAGGGTCGAAAACAGAGAGTTGTCTTAAATGGAAAAACTTCTGGATGGAAAAGTGTTGCAAGTGGAGTTCCTCAGGGTTCCGTTCTTGGGCCACTTCTATTCATAGTATATATAAATGATATAGACCATGGACTAAAATCTACTGTTTCCAAATTTGCTGATGATACAAAACTGTGTGGAGTGGCAAATGATCACTCAAACCAATTGGATATTCAAGAAGATTTAGATAAATTACAGCAATGGTCTGAAAAGTGGCTAATGAAATTTAACACAAGTAAATGCAAGGTAATGCACATAGGTAAAAATAACAGCAAGTATGATTACAAGTTATTTGGAAATTCGTTAACAAAAGTGGTTAGTGAAAAAGATCTCGGCGTAATTATCAGTAATGACCTCAAATCATCCAAGCAGTGTATTTCAGCCTCTGAGAAAGCAAATAAGATTCTAGGACTGATTGCGCGATCTTTTGATTTCAAAAGTCCATCACTCATTAACAAACTATATAAATCGTTAGTTCGTCCACATTTGGAATATGCTGTTTCCGTATGGTCACCGAATCTCATTAAAGACATTGACAGACTGGAAAAAGTACAACGGCGAGCCACAAAACTGATTCCAAATATCAAAAATAAATCATACGAAAATCGACTAAAACATATGAATCTGTTTTCCCTAAAAAAGCGTAGACTCAGAGGTGACTTGATACAGGTCTTTAAAATTCTAAAGGGAATTGACAACATCAAAAGTGACCAAATTTTTACACTGAATGAGAATCAGACAAGAAACAATGGTCTCAAACTATCCAGAAATAGATTCAATTTGGAAGTAGGTAGAAACAACTTTGCCAACCGTGTAGTTAATGAATGGAATAAACTTCCTGCACAGGTAGTGCAATGTAGTTTAGTTCGAAGCTTTAAGAATCATTTAGATAAATACCTAAGTAAGATGCTGTAATGATTATGATTTATCATATATTATTTGTTTTTGTTTTGTTATCATTTGTCTGTCTGATTTTCATTTATTATTAGTTATATGTCAATTTATTATTATTTACTATTTACCTGTTTGTTTATTATTTAATTATACCCATGCATTTATTTATGTATTTTATTTGTTATTTACATTACCATAGTTTTTATTTATTATTTTATTATTAATATGATTTTGTTTTCGCATCCGACCTAGATATGGAACAAAAGGTCTCCTGTCGGCATGCTCCGCCTTTGTAATCCTTTGAGAGATACAAAGACGGGTCACCACGAACATAGCTCCCTTCCCGTATAATACAACTAGGTAAATACAGACCATCAATGTGGCACATAATGGCAGAACTAAATATTCCAGCTATATTAATATCCCTTATTAAAATGTGCTACATAGGAAGCAGATGTACAGTAAGAGTTGGAAGGAAAGATACAGAGTTTCAATATACACAGTGGCCTTAGGCAGGAATGTATGCTGTCACCTTTACTATCTAACCCCTTCAATAAGGGCCACATCGCACGTCTGGCAGCATTAGCTGCCAGACGTGCGATGTTGCGTCATGATACTCACATTATAAAATATAAAGTCACTGCTCTATCGCTTGTTCTCTTTCACCCGTGAATTTTGATAACCATAGACAATATGATGAAGCCAGTTTACAGAGTATGAGGGTCACGCAGGTACGACTACAATAAATATAATCAAGACGCCGCCGTCGGCATCTTCACGTACCCACTTGCTCCTCATGACGCCTACGTAGGCGTCACCGTATGGTATGGGTTAATCTTGCACTGGAGAAAGCAGTCAGGCAGATTACCTACCATCCAGGTGGAGCTAAGTTATCCAATGGTCAGATAACCCACCTTGCTTACACCAATGATGATGTGGTGGTTGAGACTGTGGAGGAAATTAACAAGATCTTTACAGTATTCCAGAGAACAGCAGAACAAATAGGCCTAAAATGATATGAGCAGAAAACAGAAACTATGAAACTAAGTAGAAATGGCAATTACACACCAGGAGAAGAGTAAGTTGGATCACTATGTGTGAAAAAAGTTGACAAGTTCAAGTACCTGGGATCCACTGTCAGTGAGAGAAATGAATTGGACATAGAAATAAACGACTGAATAGCAGTAGGAAACAGATGTTACCATGTCCTGGTACCTGTAATGAAGAGTCGGACCATCAGTAGAACTAAGATAAAAACATATAACATTGTAATAAAACCAACAGTCCTGTACGGATGTGAGACACGGGGACTGACAAAAGAAAGGTAGAAAAGACTGGAAATTTTTTAAAACAATATCCTGAGAAGAATCCTCAGCCCAGTATATGATGAAGAAAAAGGGACATGGAGACAAAGACATACATACATATACCAAGGCTTCTTCCCCCTTTCAAGGGAGGTAGCCAAAAAGGGAAAGGCATAAAATCACTCCCACCTATTTCATCCCTAAATACACTCCACACACCTCCCACCCTCCCTCTCATCTGAGCACCTCCTGGATGACGGGTCATCCCTGCACCTTGCCCACTGCCCTGGGTCAGAAGCAGTGTCACAAGACACAGCACATCCACAGCAAGGCCGCTTCATTTAATCAGCGACCCCCCTCTCCGTCCCCCCTTGCATATAAGGAGAGGACGGGGAGAAATCCCTTCAGGCTGCGTCAAAATTTGCTCACACATACTACCTCACCCCCACCCCCCTGCCCATTCCTCCTCATGCAATCACAACATCATCCATATACAACCATTCTCCACTCACCTCTGTCTTCCGTCCTCTCTCGTCCTTCCTCAACAGACATTCCCCTCTTCCCCAAAGCCCCCTTCACCCCATCCATCCACCTCATCCTAGGACGTCCCCTCATGACATAATAGGGAAATTAGAGATCAGACTGGACAACCATACATTCAGGATGAAATATGGGGAAGAGCAAGGTGGGGTGGACACTGACTCCGAACGGAGGCAGACAGACTACCAAGGAAGGTGATGGAAGGAGGAGGAGAGGGCAGACAACCATTAGGGAGACCCAGGTACAGATAGATAGGAGTGAGGAAGGATGTGGACAGGGTGGCAGAGGATAGAACCATCTGGAGAGGCACAGTGAAAGTGTTGAAGGGCTGTCTGGCCTGACAACCAACAGAGTAAGAGAGTAAGTTATGGAATCTCTTGATTTCATAGAATATTTCTATACCTTGTTTCCCTTTCCAAATCTATACCTTTACCTAATATTGCATTTTCTGTTGCAAACCCTGAAAATGCAATATTTTTGTACCTTTGATTCCTCTGAACCATTTCCATGTTGCAACTCTTTTTTTGGGATGTCACCTAATGGTGATGCAACCCTGCTTACATCTAGTCTTCTCTTCATTGGTTCACCATATTTTTGTCTATCTTCACCATCCTCCATTTTCAATTGTTACCACCAAGTGAATTTACCCTAATATATCATTTTGGTAATTTGATAAACATACCTCCCATCCCAATATGATACCAACAAGCTGAAAATGATCTGGACATTTAGGTCATATGACCTGCATTCAGTATCTATGCAAGATTATGGAAGTGAATATCACAACCAGTGCATATCAAATTTAGAGTGAACTTCATAAATTCTTGATTTTTGTACTCTGGAAGACAATATGGATCCCCATCCCCAATAAGAATATAAGAACAATATAAGCAAACAGGATGCATATGTTGATAAACAAAGAAGCTTGCCAGTTTCATTTATTCTCTAAATCATTACCAATGTTGATGTTAATTTGAGGTACTTACAAACATGGGGCACATAATACTTAGAATAATAAGAGCTAGCCAGTGATCATATTGGTCAAAATTGCAGCTACCAGACCACCAAACATCTTCATAACATAAAAGTGTTTGCTCGTCTCAAATTTCTAAAAATTCATGCCAAAATAACTATTGATTTGCACTATTCATATATGGGGTTCAAAATTCTCAATGATAAGAGCTAGCCAATGATAGAGGTAAGAATTGCAGATGTTAGACCTGGCCTAATCTATTCTAGCCCCTTGGTAGATATAAAGATGTTCTTTTTTTTCTAACAGCTACTGACATTACTATTAGTTTGCAGTGCTTATATCTGTGGTTCAGAATACATCAGAATGATATGAGCTAACCAATGGTATAGGTAATTGACACTGTGAGACTGGCAAACATTTTCATAAATATCCACACTACCCTTACTAGGTATGTGTGAACCTGTGGACGTGCCAATGTAATGTTTACACCGCCATCTTTTGTAGCCCGTTTGAATGGGTATGCATCAGTTTGAATGCTTGTAGCATTCAGCACATTCACAGGATTATCAATTTGTCTTCTTGTTCTGCAAGTGTATGCCTAGTTGAAAAAATAAATACATACATACATATACCAAGGCTTTTTCCCCCTTCCAAGGGAGGTAGCCAAAAAGGGAAAGGCATAAAAACACTCCCACCCATTTCATCCCTAAATACACTCCACACCCCTCCCACCCTTCCTCTCATCTGAGCACCTCCTGGATGACGGGTCATCCCTGCACCCTGCCCACCGCCCTGGGTCAGAAGCAGTGTCGCAGGACACAGTACATCCACAGCAAGGCCGCTTCATTTAATCGGCGACCCCCCCTCTCCGTCCCCCTTTGCATATAAGGAGAGGACGGGGAGAAATCTCTTCGGGCTGCGTCAAAATTTACTCACACATACTACCCCACCCCCCCGCCCATTTCTCCTCATGCAGTCACAACATCATCCATATACAACCATTCTCCACTCACCTCTGTCTTCCGTCCTCTCCCTTCCTTCCTCAACAGACATTCTCCTCTTCCCCAAAGCCCCCTTCACCCCATCCATCCACCTCATCCTAGGACGTCCCCTCATGTTCACTCCCTCCACATCTGCCTTCCATACCTCTTTTACTAGTCTTTCTTCACTCATTCTTTCCATGTGTCCAAACCATCCTAATATTCTTTCATCAACCCTCTCTCCCAAATCCTTTTTCACCCCTGATCTCCTCCTCACCTCCTCATTTCTCACTCTATCTAGCCTAGTAACCCCCACCATACTTCTCAGACACCTCATCTCAAACACATTCAAACTCCTTCTCTCTTCTTCTCTTATGTTCCACGTTTCTGCCCCATACAATGAATAAATAATAATCACCAATTTAAATGCAACTTTGGCTACTATCCATTGCAAATTAGTTTTCTGAGTAAAAATCTAAAAAATAAAGCACCTATATATGAATGTTTTAATGCAGTATTCCTATTTTTTAACCAGTTTTCTCCCGGAAATGAGCAACTGTAAGATTGTTGGTAATGTGACAGCTGTGCCTTAATGCATAACATGTAGGCATGTTCTCCTATACTTAGTCATGTTTGTTAACACATGATATAATGGTGATACTTCGCGAGATGAGGTGTCTGAGAAGTATGGTGGGGGTTACTAGGCTAGATAGAGTGAGAAATGAGGAGGTGAGGAGGAGAACAGGGGTGAAAAAGGATTTGGGAGAGAGGGTTGATGAAAGAATATTAGGATGGTTTGGACACATGGAAAGAATGAGTGAAGAAAGACTAGTAAAAGAGGTATGGAAGGCAGATGTGGAGGGAGTGAACATGAGGGGACGTCCTAGGATGAGGTGGATGGATGGGGTGAAGGGGGCTTTGGGGAAGAGGGGAATGTCTGTTGAGGAAGGAAGGAAGAGGACGGAAGACAGAGGTGAGTGGAGAATGGTTGTATATGGATGATGTTGTGACTGCATGAGGAGGAATGGGCGGGGAGGTGGGGGGTGGGGTAGTATGTGTGAGTAAATTTTGACGCAGCCCGAAGGGATTTCTCCCCGTCCTCTCCTTATATGCAAAGGGGGACGGAGAGGGGGGGTCGCCGATTAAATGAAGCGGCCTTGCTGTGGATGTACTGTGTCTTGCGACACTGCTTCTGACCCAGGGCGGTGGGCAGGGTGCAGGGATGACCCGTCATCCAGGAGGTGCTCAGATGAGAGGAAGGGTGGGAGGGGTGTGGAGTGTATTTAGGGATGAAATGGGTGGGAGTGTTTTTATGCCTTTCCCTTTTTGGCTACCTCCCTTGGAAGGGGGAAAAAGCCTTGGTGTATGTATGTATGTATGTACTTCGCGTAGTAGTCATAGAGGGTGTTGTTCACAAAAAATATTTACATTGTTATGGTATGAATTTTAAGATGTTGGACAGGCTATGCTATGCCTATTACATAGCCAGCTATGGCTATGATAGCAAGTATATTAAATAACTATTAATAATGTGGTCAGTATTCCATGTCATGAACCATGTCCATGACCATGAGAAGTCTCAAGACTAGTAGAGGTCTAGAGACAAGACAAATTTTCTTCTGGGTTTCATGATGATGATGATGATAGACATGAGCTGTTGAAATAAGGCTGTTTATTCAGATTATCATGATTATAGATAACATGATTAAACAAAATAACTCCTTTGAAAGTAAAAAGACTTTATTCATTTTTCTATTTCAGTAAATTGGTGTAAAAAATAATTTGCCAATTTCAACGTAAATTTAAGTTAGGTCTTAAGATAGTTGCAGTACTAACTGGTTAGTGTACTGAGAGGCAATCTAAGGGTAAGGGCTAAGGCACCTATATATGCACTTTTAAATGTGATAGTAGAGTTCTCTTAGCTACATATGCATTACAGTGCACATACATTACATTGATGGAACATGTTACAAGTTAGGTGTTAGTAAGAATTGTATAAAAGGAAGGTCCTGTTGAAATATAAATATTTGTTATTGTGCATCTTGTATTGTTTTTGATTGAATGTATAATGCAATGTGTAGTAAGAATTTTGTCATTTGATTTATTGTATAATCTATACTTAATTTGCATGTATAAGAAAGTTCAGTTGCAAGGCCTGAGAGGTTTCCCGCGCTAAGGGAGACATTACACTTCTGTAAGTCAGTCATAGTGAAGCCACGGTGTGGTGAGGTTGAGGTGTACATTTTTGTCTGAACATAAACTTGGTTGTGTCATGTGCATTGTGCCTTTGAAGAACAATAAACAGTTAAGTACTTTTCTAAGCGTTTATATAATACCCATAACTTTTAACAGGTCCTACATTGTTTTTGACATGCTCAGGTGATTTGTTGACCCATAAAACCTTCATATGTCAAGATGCACAACAATTGGGCCAGGGGTTTGGATTTTACAGACATTTATCTCTAAACTGACAATAGCTGCCATGGCAACATGAAAGGTGTTACTAAGCATAATATAAAAGGAAGGTCCTACATTGTTTTTGACATGCTCAGATGATTTGTTGACCCATAAAACCTTCACATGCCAAGTTGCATGTCAACTGGGCTAGGGGTTTGGATTGTACTGATGATAATCTCTAAATTGACAACTTAATACTTGCCATGAAAAGGCAACTTTTGTATGATGGAGATGTTCCACATTGTTTTTGACATGCTCATATAATTTGTTGACCCATAAAGCCCAAGTATTCCAAATTTTAATAAAATTGGACGAGTGGTTTAGAGTTTATGTGCATTTCTTTACCAAAATCTTTACAAATTACCACCCTTCATTCTAACCTTTTGTTAAAGTATAGTATAGTCTAGCCCAGGAGTTCCCAAAGTGGTCGATATCAACCCGCAGGGGTCAATGAGACCATCCAAGGGGTCGAAAGAGGGTCAGTAGATTGCTAGGGGGTCGAAAGGGATCAGTAAATTACTATGGGGTCGAAAGGCAGTCTTTAAAATTAAACGGTTGCCATGAAATGATCCTGTTCTCTTCCCCGTACTGAAAGAGTGAGAATAATCAACCAACCAATATCTAAACTTAATGAAAAACCATGCCAGTTCACTCTGAGTCGAAAATCCTTCCCATTCTGTGCATGTAGGAAGAATCTCACACACAACCACATCGTGAATGAACATCAAGATGATACATACATACATATACCAAGGCTTTTTCCCCCTTCCAAGGGAGGTAGCCAAAAAGGGAAAGGCATAAAAACACTCCCACCCATTTCATCCCTAAATACACTCCAAACCCCTCCCACCCTTCCTCTCATCTGAGCACCTCCTGGATGACGGGTCATCCCTGCACCCTGCCCACCGCCCTGGGTCAGAAGCAGTGTCGCAAGACACAGTACATCCACAGCGAGGCCGCTTCATTTAATCGGCGACCCCCCCTCTCCGTCCCCCTTTGCATATAAGGAGAGGACGGGGAGAAATCCCTTCGGGCTGCTTCAAAATTTACTCACACATACTACCCCACCCCCCACTTCCCCGCCCATTCCTCCTCATGCAGTCACAACATCATCCATATACAACCATTCTCCACTCACCTCTGTCTTCCGTCCTCTCCCTTCCTTCCTCAACAGACATTCCCCTCTTCCCCAAAGCCCCCTTCACCCCATCCATCCACCTCATCCTAGGACGTCCCCTCATGTTCACTCCCTCCACATCTGCCTTCCATACCTGTTTTACTAGTCTTTCTTCACTCATTCTTTCCATGTGTCCAAACCATCCTAATATTCTTTCATCAACCCTATCTCCCAAATCCTTTTTCACACCTGTTCTCCTCCTCACCTCCTCATTTCTCACTCTATCTAGCCTAGTAACCCCCATCATACTTCTCAGACACCTCATCTCAAACACATTCAAACTCCTTCTCTCTTCTTCTCTTATGTTCCACGTTTCTGCCCCATACAGTGCTGTTGGCACAATCACTCCTTCATACAGTCTCCTCTTCGCATCCATTCCCAAATGTCTATTCCTCATTACACTCTTTAAACCACCAAGGCATTTACTCGCTTCTCTCAATCTACATTCTACCTCCATCTTCACTCCACCTTTTCCTGCTACACTTGCACCCAAGTATCTAAAACTATCCACTTCCTCCAGTCGCTCTCCCTTAATGTTCACTTCCAGTCTACTGCCACTTTCACCCCTTGTACATCTCATCACCTTACTTTTCCCACATTTATCTTTAGCTTTCTTCTATCACATACTCTCCCAAACTCTGCCACCAGCTTCCTCAATCCCTCCTCTGACCCTGCCACAAGCGCAGTGTCGTCCGCAAACAACAGCTGGCTCACCTCCCACTTTTCTCCATTTTCTTTAACCATCTCCAATCCCTGACTCACTACCCTAGCATTCACCTCTCGCACCACCCCATCCATGTATAAGTTGAACAGCCAGGGCGACATAACGCATCCTTGACGAAGTCCCACCTTTACTTCAAACCACTCACTCTCTCCATTTCTAATCCTAACACATGCTCTACTACTCTCATAAAAACTCTTGACAGCTCCCAAAAGCTTTCCTCCTATCCCATAAATCTGCATAACCTCCCACAGTGCCTTTCTGTCTACCCTATCATAAGCCTTTTCCAGATCCATGAAAGCCCAAAAAACATCCTTCCCCTTTCCTATAGCTTTCTCACATATCTGTCTTACCACAAAGATCTGATCTACACAACCTCTACCCGTCCTAAATCCACACTGTTCCTCACCAATTACTCCCTCTGTTCCTCTCCTAATCCTCTCAATTAAGATCCTCCCATAAGCCTTCCCTACTACACTCAACAGGCTAATCCCTCTGAAATTACTACATTAACACTTGTCCCCTTTTCCCTTGTAAAGAGGAACTATACAGGCACTACTCCAGTCCTCCGGTACTCTACCCTCTCTCCAGCAAACATTAAATAACCTCACCAACCAGTCCACCATCACTGCACCTCCCTTTTTCAGACATTCTGCATGACATCCATCCAGACCAGGTGCATTACCTGCTTTCATCATCTTTACAGCTGCCTTCACCTCATCCTTCCTTATTTCTCCTCCATTCTCCTCACTCATCACTCTCATTTTCTTCGCATTTCCCACTGCAGCTATCTTTCCTTCCCTATCCTCCTTCACATTCAGCAACTCCCTAAAATATTCTGCCCATCTTCCCCTCACTGCCATCTCTTCCATTATCAACTCTCCATCTGTACCTTTTACCTTTTCTTCCCTACTTGATTCGCCTCCTCTTCCTCTCTTAATTTCTTTCCAAAACATCTTTTTATTACTTTCAAAATTTTCTGCCATACTCCTACCCCATTTCACATCTGCTCTCCTCTTTGCCTCCTTTACCTTTTGCTTTACTTCTCTTTTCTTTGTACGTCTCATATGACTCCCCTGTCCTCTTTTGTAACCAATCTGTGAATGCTCGCTTCTTCTCTTCTACAGCCTTCTTTGTTTCCTCATCCCACCATTCACTACCCTTTCTTCTATTTCCCCCTGTCCTTCTTGTTCCACACACCATCCTTGCACACTTTAAGACTCCCTCCTTGAACCATCCCCATTCCTCCTCCACACCCATCTCTGCTCTATCCTTTACTCCCTCCCACTCCTCCTTCAGCTTCTTTTCGTACTCCTTCTCCTTTTCCTTTTCATTCAAGGAGTTCACTCTAAGAACCTCCCTACCTTTTGTCCCTTTCCTCCTTCTCCATCTATCCTCCACTCTCAGCTTACCTTCCACCAAAAAATGATCTGATATTCCCCCACCCTCTCCCCTTAGCACATGTACATCCTTAACTCTTCCTATCATAATCCTATTTACCACTACATAATCCATTAGCGCTCTATCTACCACCCTTCCCTCCACCACCCTCTCCCATGTGTACTTATGCTTGACTTTCTTCCGAAACACTGTATTTGCTATCATCAACTCTCTTTCTAGACACATTTCCACCATCAACTCTCCACTACGATTCTTTCCTGGAACTCCACACTTCCCAACCACTCCATCGATTGGACCATTTCCCACCCTAGCATTAAGGTCTCCCAGTACTATTACATTGACATTTCTTCCTAAACCCTCTATGCACTCATTTAAATCTATCCAAAAGGCCTCCCTTTCTTCCATGTTCTTCTCACTGCCCGGCCCATATGCACTTACAAAGACCCACATCTCCTTTCCCAGTTTCACCTTCATCCACATTATCCTTGAGGAAACCTCCTTCCACTCCACTACCCCTTTACCTATCTCCTCACTTACTAGAATAGCCACCCCTTCCCTCCCTCGCCCTCTCTTCACTCCTGATAACCTCCCACTTACACTCCTAAACTTACACTCACCCTTCCCTTTCAACTTAGTTTCACTCAAAGCCAACACATCCAACTTTCTTCTCACAAACATACTACCTATCTCTTCCCTTTTACTCTCATCTGTACCACATCCACGCACATTAAAAGACCCAAACCTTAGGGTGCTGGCCTGAGGCCCTCCAGCACCCCTTATGCCTTTCCTTTGATTTTTAGGAATTTGCCCCTTGGGGCTACAGGGAGAAGGATGCCTAGTCCCTCTCCCCGTCCCTTTCTTCTCGCCTCTTACGATCCAAGTGGGAAAACTTGGTGGCAGTATTCTTTTCCCCCACCACAGGGAATTCCCCCAATCAGAAAGAGAATACTCAGAGAAATGGTACAGGACAGCAACGGAGGGTACAGTCGTAGTATAAAAGTGTCATCATTTCTCTATGAACAGAATTTCTTCTATCATAGACAAAATGATGTGTGGCTCTGGTCCGTAGGGGCGCCCCATATAGACCCTAAAGTATCGACTGCATGCTACTTTGCCACAATAACAAGCAACCAATACCCCAGACGGGGTATTGTGTAATATTATTGTAATATTATTGGCTTAAATATCACTTCTAGTAATATAATAAAGAATATATAATATTACTCTTAAAGCTATTGGTAAATTGTATTTATCTTAAAACACTTATGTTCATGCATATGAGAAAGTATCTGTATTATTATTGGATCACCGTCGCCTTGATGAATGGTGCCATTTGGCCCTTTTGTAATGGATCAAAATAAAAAATAAATAAATAAATAGAAAATAAACAAGTAGAATAAGTAAAATCCACAAACACGAAAACTGTGACTATGGTACTTACAATTACCATAAGTGATTTATGAGACCAAACAAGAACTACAGTAAAGAAGTAAAACAATATAACAACAACAAAAATTATGACAATCATAATGATGATAATAACACTATTGATAACTAAAATAATAATAATAATGATAATGATAATAACAATAATACAAAAAATAATACATACATATACCAAGGCCTTTTTCCCCCTTACCAGGGGGGTAGCCAAAAAGGACAAGGCACAAAAACATTCCCACCCATTTCATCCCCGAAAACACTCCACAACCCTCCACCCTCCCTCCCATCTTAGCACCTCCTAGATGATGGGTCATCCCTGCACCCTGTCCACTGCCCTGGGTCAGAAGCAGTATCGCAGGACACAGCACATCCACAGCAAGAATAATAATAACATTAATAATAATAATAATAACAATAATAATAATAAGGTAAAATTTTACTTTCGACCATTGTAGGAATATAGCAATACAAAATTAAATAGTAATTTTGTAAATTAAAATGTATGAACGAAATATGCAATTTTGTGTGCGGAAATGAAAATAAATAAGTTGCTAAAACAGATTTCTTAAGTAACGAAGTCGTGTACGACGAATGGTACGCCATGTTTGTTATGGTAGATGCCGACGTCGGAGAAATGAAAGGACGATAAATTTGTCTAAACTAAACTAACCTAACCTGTGTTTAATAAATCATTACCTGCAAATTAGATATCATCCGGCTGGTCCTCGTCGTCGTCATCGTGAGAGACGTTGGCGGGCTTTTCAACCACTCTCTCAGCTTTTGTATGGCTATATTCCTCCAATGGTCGAAAGTAAAATTTTACCGGTTAGGTTAGATTAGGTTAGGTTAGTTTACTTTAGTTTAGACAAATTTATCGTCCTTTCATTTCTCCGACGTCGGAATCTACCATAACAAACATAGCGTACCATTCGTAGTACACAACTTCGTTACTTAAGAAATCTGTTTTAGCAACTTTTTTTATTTTCATTTCCGCACACAAAATTGCATATTACGTTCATACATTTTAATTTACAAAATTACTATTTAATTTTGTATTGCTATATTCCAACAATGGTCCAAAGTAAAATTTTACCAATAATAATAATAGCATTAATAACAATAACATCAATAATAATAAACTGATATAATTCGTGAATTATTAGTTTGGGTGTCTATAGAAAATTTTAAACTTTACTAGGGGGTCAATGAGCTGAAAAGTTTGGGAACCCCTGGTCTAGCCAAAAATTCGGGATAAAATAATAATTTCAAAAAATCGTGTCTCCCTTATTTTTCAAAATATTTAAAAAAGTTAATAAGTGTTTTGTTTCAAATGAAATGGTCTTTCATATGCAACAAGAATTTAATAGGTACCCCGGAATCCGCGCGCGGCGCCACTGTCGACCATGTAATGTTTACGTCGCCATTTCTTGCGGACCACCAGCTTCTGTTTAGTTAATTTGAATGCTTCCCGCGTTCAGCGGATGCGCAAGATAATTAAAATTACCTTGTTGTTTTGCAAGTATATGCCCAATTCTTTAAATAGAAAATGTCTTCAGCGATTCGAACGGAAATTTGGTTATCAAACTCGGCAACATAGTTTTCCGAGTAAAAATATTAAGGTAAGGTATCACTAAATATTATTTAAATATACATAAACGTGTTTATCAACCTATTTTCCCCCAGATATGAGAAGCTTAAGAGCGTTGATCACTTAATGTTTGAGCTTAGGGTCATCACATATAGGCATATCACCCATGAATCTTATGCGTCCAGTTCGTATTTGATTTTGTTTACACCACCGATGACGACCAAAACCACACAATGACGGTTTTTGCTTAAATGCATTATTTATATATAAAAAATAGCACATGGTTGCATTATTTGACCTATTTTCTTCAAAATGTGTGATTTCCATGTAAAATGATCTAAGAGAAGTTACGTTTTTATCCTCTGCAAAATTACTAACCGGCAACCAAGGCCGACCAAACCAAAACGCTGGCTTTTGCTCAAATGTATAATTCTAAATAAAAATTAGCATATGGTTGTATTGTCTGACCGATTTTCTTTAAAATGTGTGACTTCCATGTAAAATCATCAAAGAGAAGTTACGTTTTTATCCTCTACAAAATTACCAACCGCCAACTGCCGACCAACGTCGACCAAAGCCAAAACCACGCAATGACGGTTTTTGCCCAAATACATAATTTATATATAAAAAATAGCATATGATTGCATTATTTGACATGTTTTCTTTACAATGTGTGAATTCCATGTAAAATCATCAAAGAGAAGTTACGTTTTTGTCATGCAAAAGCCGTCATTGGTTGGGTTTGGTCGGCGTTGGTTGCCGGTTGGTAATTTTACAGAGGATAAAAGCGTAACTTCTCTTCGATCATTTTACATGGAAATCACCCATTTTAAAGAAAATAGGTCAAATAATGCAACCATATGCTATTTTTTATATATAAATTATGCATTTGAGCAAAAACCGTTATTGTGTGGTTTTGGTCAGCGTTGGTCGACTTCGGTCGGCGCTTAGCGAGACCCACCATTGACAGCTTCATGATTGCCATGAAAAGGCAAATATGGTATGATGGAAATGTCTCAGATTGTTTTTGACATGCTCATGTGATTTGTTAATCCTTAAAACCCAAGTATACCGAATTTTAATTAAATTGGACCAGTGGTTTAGAGTTAATGTGTATTTCTTTATCGAAATCTTTACAAAATACCACCCTTAATTCTAACACTTTGTTATGGTAAAGTCTAGCCAAAAATGCGGGCAAAAAAATAAATAATTTAAAAAATCGTATCTCCCTTATTTTTTAAGCTATTTAAAAAATTTAAAAAGCATTTTGTTTCTAATAAAGTTGTCTTTCATACGCAACAATAATTCAAGGGTTATTTGTTTTTTGAAAATTTTGTGAGGGTACCTAAATTTAAGTTTAAAAAAATGTGCCCGTACCTATCCTTACTCAGAATCATGAGAATGCCAAATGTAGAAGAGGGGCAAATGCGAACGTGACTAAGCTATCTTACCCCCAAATCGCTGCACTTACGAATTCAAGAAGACACACTTGTTTAACCTGTTTAAATCACAGCCACGAAAGCAAGCTCCTTCAATAGCTGAAGGAGTGCAACACAATGCTTGACGGGTTATGACGTCATATGTAAACAAACAAGGTGGTGTAAGTTTTTTAAATATATCTTCTCTACTTATATTTTCTGTTTTATATTTTATATCTATTATTTTTATATATCATATTCTATACTTCCTAAGGTGGACAGGAGTGAAGTGTGATAGGGTTGAATTTTTTTTTTTTTTTTTTTTTGCTGCCTCCCTTATAAGGGGGAAAAAAGCTTTTCGTATATACTCGTATATGTATGTTTTTGTTACTATTTTTTATTATTATTATTATCATTTCTATTGTCTGATTTCAAGTTTCTATTTTTAATTCTATTGTGGATGTACGGCCGGACAAGCCATGGAAATGAAACCAAGCCACACAAGATGTAATGTATACATGAATTAAATATATACTACAGGGCTAGAGGGTCCGGCCGGGTGAGAGCCTACGAGTGTCGTCGTGGGCTGGGAGTGAAGGGAGGGCCACTTGAAGCCTGGTCAGGTCTAGATTCCATACTCGCTAGTAGATGACGTAGAGTGCAGCTCTTGTAAACAATGGTATCATAACAACTGTGTAAATATATAAATATATTACTATTACTGGGTGGACGTTTTTTACATTAAAAAAGTTTGAACTGCTAGGAAAAGACAAGAGACTTGATTTTTTTTTTTTATAAAAAATGGTATTATTTTTATTTACAGCAGAACAATATTAAAATACATGTATGTGGAAAATCTCAATATTAAAATACATGTATGTGGAAAATCACTTATTCTTATATACAGCAGCACAATTAAAATACATGTAGGCCTATACATGTAGGTGGAAAATCTCTACTGGTAAAAACACTTTATTTTTATTTGCATTACAATTCTCAATCATTCCTCCATTGAGGGCAAGTGTAAGTGTCATCTGTGCACATTTCCCTGACATCATGCACAGACAGATTTACACAGTTGTTATGATACCATTGTTTACAAGAGCTGCACTCTACGTCATCTAGAAGCGAGTATGGAATCTAGACCTGACCCTTGAAGCCTGGAGATGTCGTGCCCGAGCCGACTTGCTGGAGAACTGGAATTCTGGAATTCAAGAAAAGACCACCTCGCCTGCGCGGGATCGGGTTTTGTGGGAGGGGAAGAACGTCTGTTAGAAAATGAAATGATAGTAGTGTATAAAAGAGGGCTATTGCCACCGGGCGAATCGCGAGCAATTAGGGGCTAGATTGTTGTCATGGCATAGGAGGACTTGACCAGGAGCTTGGAGGGAAGCGGCCGACGCCGGAGGTTAGGAGATTGGGATTACCAACGGGGTTAGGATCACCAACGAAAGTTTAGAAAATGGTAGGAGGCGTAGTAGTAGAGAAAGGTGGAAAAACGGAAAAATCTTTAGTGGGAGGTAAACTGAAATGAGAAGATGTAGTAGAAGAGAAAGTTAGAAAGGAAGCGAATTTTAGTCGAAGAAAAAGTAAGTGTTTATGTTTGTGCGTGATTTGTGGCTCTGTTCGTGAGAGGTGTATGTGTGTATCTTACGAGAAGTGAGTTGATTTCACTTTCCGCGTGTAGAGGGCGAACCTGATAAGCCACAGGTGGGGCGAGCGACCCCTGATTATCCCCAGGTTTTGGGTTTGAATTCCTTTTAGAGTTGATCAAGGGGCGGAGCGAGGGGGGGCAGACGGGCGGTGTACACCCGCCTGCCGACGTCAACGAGAGATCAGTGACCAGAACGGGAGCGGCAAGGAGATAACTCCCCGCCGCCATCGCTGGCGAGGGCGAACCTGATAAGCCACAGGTGGGGCGAGCGACCCCTGATTATCCCCAGGTTTTGGGTTTGAATTCCTTTTAGAGTTGATCAAGGGGCGGAGCGAGGGGGGGCAGACGGGCGGTGTACACCCGCCTGCCGACGTCAACGAGAGATCAGTGACCAGAACGGGAGCGGCAAGGAGATAACTCCCCGCCGCCACCGCTGGCGAGGGCGAACCTGATGAGCCACAGGTGGGGCGAGCGTTGTCTGTTTATCCCCAGACTGGGTTTGGAATTCAGAAGAGTAGATTCAGTGGCGATGCGAGGGAGGGGCAGACGGGCGGGTGTTGTATGGTCTCTTTCCTTCCAATCACGACTCTGAAAACAGAGAATTACGCGATTGGGAATTGTGTGTAAATGTCAGAAGTGTAAACTCGCTCACCAGCGTCAGCGAGAGGCCAGCGTTTGGTTGCAGGCCGGTCGGACAGAAAGGTGTCCCAAGTCTCTCCGTCAACCAGCCCGCGGTCAGATTGGGCGTACTGAGAGAGACGATTGGGCCTCTGCTTTGCTAGCGAGAAAGTGTGCATGTGCCTCTTTTCTTCCAAGCACTACTCTGAAAACAGAGATTTACGTGACTTGGGAAATGTGTGTGTGTATTTGTATTGGTATTTGTATTGGTGTAAACCCGCCTGCCGACGTCAACGAGAGGTCGGCCATGCCAGACCGGCGGCAGCTAGGAGATATATATCTCCCAGCCACCACCGGCCGGCGATGATACTTGGAGCTTGTAGAGAGAGCTGGTCGAAGAGACGTCCGACCTCTAGGAGCGGTGTGTTGAATCTGGAGAACTGGCTGTCTCGGCAAGGCGCCGTCCTTTCAAAGGAGGCTGACGGGTCAGATGGGTCCCCGGAGAGCTTTTACGAGTTTCTGATTGGCTGCTGACTGGGGATAGTTGAGACGTCCTGCTAACTTCGGCCAATATACAGGCCTAACTCAGTTGTGTGACGACCAGTCTGGTTTTGACCAGCGCCACGTCACCACACTATATGTTTTATTTTTATCTTCTATTTCTATTTTCTACTTTTATTTTCAATATCAATTTTCTATTTCTACATATATTTTTCTATGTCTATTTTTACTTTTATGGTGCAGTTGTGATTGCTGACCCGATAGAGCAACTGCAGGTGGAGAGACGGAAGACAGGAGTAGAAAGAAATGGTAAAAAAAAAAAAAAAAGTGATGTATGTAGGACGCATAAAAGGAGGATATAGATGTCACAGCTGGGATACTTCAGTGAAGGGTGACATGTGACTTGAAGAATAATGTCAAATTATAATTCCCAACTTCAAGCTTTATTCAACATTTTCCAACTTTAATGGGAGTGCTGCACTACTTGTAACTCACCTGATTTCTGTGGTTTCCCGTTACTTTGGTTATTTCTGCTTCACTTTTCCATCTCCCGACGCACTTCTCACTCTACAATCTACCTTGCCTAAACCCACTGGCTCTGCTTATCCTAATCGTGTTAGAGTTCCACTTGCATCTTCTCGTTCCACACACACACACACTGATGCGCACACCGTTGTGCGCCCTCCTTCCTACACCGGCCGTGACCTTTTGACCCCGTGTTAGGGGTGCCAACTGTGCACACATATCTGCACCACATTTCACCACAAGTACACAATCTGCAAAACGCGAAACAACGCCAACATTACAGAACCCAAGACATTTCCATTATAAAAACATTACAGTACACAATCTACAAATGAAACATTACCGTTACATTCCACAACCTAATAATTACAAAGGTGTTCCATTATTGTCATAGCATTCTCCTTCACAAACAAATCGTTACAGAGGTACTTCATTATCATCATAACACATGTATTCTTACATACACACAAAGTACCTCACACAAACGCAAACTTCACATGAGACACCTAGAAAGACTGCATGCCATACACAAACACCTTATACGACACATCACACCTAGACTTCACCGTACAGACTACTTATCAACTGCGCCTCTCCTTCGGGTGGTGTTCACAATAATCGTGTATAGCCGCGCATATTTACAACGTATCCTTTTCCCAGCTTTGACTGATCGTGACCAGACGTGTCGCGATATGCTGGATTCCGCCTGACTAAGTACCACGAAAATGAGCCCGTCTGTATCCAACGGCGAGCGTGAGGAAAGGCAGCAGATTCTCATTAGACGTGCTATGGGTGGGCGGGTTCAGTCCTCGCTGGTTATATTTCTAATTTCACTTATCTGTAAACATGTTATATGCAGTTTTAATGTATATTCACATCTCCACCGAATGTATATAATATTACCTGTTCTCCTCTCGCCGGCAAAATGGCTCCGCTACTCCAGGAAGTCTGTTTCGTCTCCCGGAACCAGAACATGTCTCGTCCCTTATTTATCCAGTTGAATGTACATCCGCTTAGAGGAAACAACCCTCTATGTGTAGCATACAAAAAAAAAAAAAAAAAAAAAAAAAAAAAAAAAAAAACACTACACGCACAAACATTTACAAAGCTTTTTCTTCTTCTGAAAATAGTATAATTTCTAACTCTCTCCTACTACATCTTGTCATTTCAGTTTACCTGCCACTATTTTTTTTTTTAATGTTCTGTCTCTAAGACTAAGCCTCCTACTCTTTTTCTAACTTCGTTGGTTGAGGTTAAGTCGAATAAATATCCCTAAAGAAAAACAGTTACGTATAATGGTTTTAGCCTCCAACTCCAAGTCTGCTACCCCCCACCCCTCCTGAGCCACGACTTGACCCAATAAATATACCTGAGAATCGCCCGGTGGCAAAAGCCCTCTTTTATACACGACTGTAGTTTCATTTGACACAGACATCTCTTCCCCTCCTACAACTACCGATCCCGTGCGAACGAGTGATCCTTTCTAGCTAGTCCATAGTCCTCACAGTCGACTTATGTGAAAATTGGATCATGTTGGAGGACTGAGAGGCACACCTCAAGAATGGATCAAAGACTTTTTGAAGGGAAAAGGCATGAGGACAGTAGTAATGGATAAGACGTCAAGCTGGAGAACAGTAACGAGCGGAGTTCCACAAGGTTCAATACTTGCACCAATAACGTTCATGTCAATGACTGGATGATGGAAGGAACAGCAAGCGATACCAACATGTTTGCAGATGACGCAACAACTTTGAAAAGAGTGAAAAACGAGGACTGTAGACTATTGCAAAAGGATGACAAAGTTCGGATGCGAATATATATACATATACATATATAGGGTAGGAAATGAACCAATTGACGGAGTGGTTGGGAAATGTGGAGTTCCAGGAAAGAATCGTAGTGGAGAGTTGATGGTGGAGATGTGTCTAGAAAGAGAGTTGATGATGGCAAATACAGTGTTTCGGAAGAAAGTCAAGCATAAGTACACATGGGAGAGGGTGGTGGAGGGAAGGGTGGTAGATAGAGCGTTAATGGACTATGTGGTAGCAGATAGGAATATAATAGGAAGAGTTAAGGATGTACATGTTCTAAGGGGAGAGAGTGGGGGAATATCAGATCATTTTTTGGTGGAAGGTAAGTTGAGAGTGGAGGATAGATGGAGAAAGAGGAAAAAGACAAAAGGTAGGGAGGTGCTTAGAGTGAACTCTTTAAATGAAAAGGAAAAGGAGAAGGAGTACAAGAAGCTGAATGAGTGGGAGGGAGTGAAGGATAGAGTAGAGGTAGGTGTGGAGGAGGAATGGGGATGGTTCAAGGAGGGAGTCACAAAGTGTGCAAAGATGGTGTGTGGAACAAGAAGGACAGGAGGAAATAGAATGAAGGGTAGTGAATGGTGGGATGAGGAAACAAAGAAGGTTGTAGAAGAGAAGAAACGAGCTTTCACAGATTGGTTACAAAAAAAGGACGAGGGAGTCATATGAGAGGCACAAAGAAAAGAAAAGAGAAGTAAAGCAAAAAGTAAAGAAGGCAAAGAGGAGAGCAGATGTGAAATGGGGTAAAGGTATGACGGAAAATTTTTGCAAGTAATAAAAAAATATGTTTTGGAAAGAAATTAAGAGAGGAAGAGGAAGCGAATTAACTAGAGAAGAAAGGTAAAAGGTGCAGATGGAGAGATGATAATGGAAGAGATTTAGATAAATTACAGCAATGGTCTGAAAAGTGGCTAATGAAATTTAACACAAGTAAATGCAAGGTAGTACACATAGGTAAAATAACAGTAAGTACGATTACAAATTATTTGGAAATTCGTTAACAAAAGTGTATAGAGAAAAGGATCTTGGCGTAATTATCAGTAACGATCTCAAATCATCTAAGCAGTATATTTCAGCCTATGAGAAAGGAAATACTATTCTAGGACTGATTACACGATTTTTTTTTTTTTACTTCAAAAGTCCATCTCTCATTAACAAACTATATAAATTGTTAGTTTGTCCACATTTGGAATATGCTGTTTCCGTGTGGTTACCAAATCTCATAAAGACATCGACAGATTAGAAAAAGTACAATGGCGAACCACAAAGTTGATTCCAAATATCAAACATAAATCATACAAAAATCGACTAAAACATATGAATGCCCCCCCCCCCCAATGTATATAGACTTGGAGGTGACTTGAAACAGGTCTTTAAGATTCTAAAGGGAATTGACATCAAAAGTGACAAAAAAAAAAAATTACAGTGAATGAGAATCTGACAAGAAATAATGGTCTCAAAATGTCAGGAAATAGATTAATTTGGAAGTGAGTAGAAACAACTTTGCCAACCGTGTAGTTAATGAATGGAATAAACTTACTGTTATTTTTACCTATGTGCATTCCTTTGCATTTACTTGTGTTAACTTTCATTAACCACTTTTCAGACCATTGCTGTAGTTTATCTAAATCTTCTTGAATGTCTAATTGGTTTAAGTGATCATTTGCCATTCCGCACAGTTTTGTATCATCAGCAAATTTGGAGACAATAGATTTTTGTCCGTGGTCTATATAATTTACATGTACTATGAATAAAAGTGGCCCAAGAACAGAACCCTGAGGAATTCCACTTGTAGCACTTTTCCATCTAGAAGTTTTGCTATTTAGAACAACTCTGTTTTTTTATCATTCAATCAATTACTAGTCCAACTTAATAGTCTACCACTTATTCCCTGTGAAGCTAATCTAGTAAGTAGTCTTTCGTAGTGGACGGTATCAAAAGCTTTTGCAAAGTCTAGATATATTAAATCTATATTGTTTCTTTTGTCATAATTCAAGAGGAGTGTATTGTAGTATTTGAGTAAGTTAGTCACGCAAGAATGTTTCCATTTGAATTCATGCTGGCTTTCATTTATCAAACAGTTACTTTCTAAATGATGTTTGATATCATCTCTGATGATAGTTTCCAACATTATTCCTATGATTGATGTCAAACTTATAGGCCCATAGTTAATTGGTTTCTTTTTGTCACATTTTTTTATATGGGACTAACATTAGCTAGTTCCCATTCTCTTGGAACATCTCTGGATACTATGGATTTCTTGAAAATAATTTCCAATGGAACAACAATCTTATTTTTCATTTACTTTAAGATTCTTGGATGCCAACCATTAGGCCCTGATGTTTTATTAACTTGAGTTTCTCGATACACCTTTTAATATATTCTTTTGTTATACTTATCGTAGTAAGTTCACTCTCGACTTTTCACAGGTTTCAGTTTGGAGCTTACTTTAAGCTGTTTCATTTACGAATACTGATCAAAATAGTTGTTTAAAATATCACACGTTCCTTCATTTGAATTTTCAAGTTGACCATCAGCAGGTAATAGTGGGCCAATGTGATTCCAAATAACATTTTTATCTCTAATGTATCTAGAATTCTCTGGGATTCTCTTTGGGTTTATCAGCGATATTCATTTCATAATGTTGTTTTCGTTTTTTTTTTTCTCTCTGTATTATTACATAACTTTGGTAGTCATTAGGTGCACCCGAGCACTTGTATTTCTTATAAGCCTGTTTCTTTTTAGCAATACATTTTTCAGTTTCTTTGTCAAGCCATTTTGGGCGAGCCTGATTTGGGGGGCGTCTGTCCTTAAACGGGATGTAGGTATGAATCATCTTAGTAAGCGTATTTTGAAACATTACCCACATCTGATTTACAGGTCCTTCGCTTAATTTTTCCTCCCAATCTGTAAACTGAAGCTCCTGACGTAGTCCTATGAACTGAGCTTTACTGAAATCGGGTATTTTAGAAACACAAGTATCTATTCTAATTTTTTTCAGCAGTTTGAATCTAAGTTGTGATCGCTACTTGCAATAGATTCACCAACTTCTACATCGGTTATCATGATTTCGTGGCTAGCGATCAATAGATCGAGTAAGTTTCCATGTCTTGTGGGCTCTTTTACATGCTGAACTAAGTAATTGTCTCTGAGAAAATCTATCAAGCGACTATCTATATGGCCATGTTCAAGGGTCATCCAATCAATGTCAGTAAAATTGAAATCACCCATTATCAATAAGTCCCGGTTGCAGAAACTAGACAGTTCTTGAAACAACATTTTGTCGTCTGCTAATGATGTTTTTGGCGTATATATTACACCTGCAGGAGAAATAGGGAAAGGATGAAGTGAAAGCAGCTGTTAAGATGATGAGAGCAGGTAAGGCACCTGGTCTGGATGAATGCCATGCAGAATGTCTGAAGAAAGGAGGTACAGTTATGGTGGACTGGGTGGTGAGGTTATTTAATGTTTGTTTAAGAGAGAGTTGAGTGCCAGAGGACTGCAGGAGTGCCTGTATAGTTCCACTTGACAAGGGAAAGGGGGACAAGTGTGAGTGTAGTAGTTTCAGAGGGATCAGCTTGTTGACTGTAGTTGGGAAGACTTATGGGAGGGTCTTGATTAAATTAGGAGAGGAACAGAGGGAGTAATTGGTGAGGAACAGTGTGGGTTTAGGACAGGTAGGGGTTGTGTAGATAAGATTTTTGTGGTAAGACAGATATGTGAGAAAGCTATAGGAAAAGGTATGGATTTTTTGGGGCTTTTATGGATCTGGAAAAGGCTTATGTCAGGGCAGACAGGAAGGCACTGTGGGAGGTACTGCAGATATATGGGATAGAATGAAAGCTGTTAAGAGCAGTCAAGAGTTTTTACGAGAGTAGTAGAGCTTGTGTTAGGATAAGAAATGGAGAGAGTGAATGGTTTGAGGTAAAGGTGGGACTTGGTCAGGGATGTGTTATTTTGCCCTGGCTGTTCAATCTTTACATGGATGGGGTGGTGCAAGAGGTGAATGCTAGGGTAGTGGGTCAGGGGTTGGAGATGATTAAAGAAAATGGAGAAAAGTGGGAGGTAAGCCAGTTGTTGTTTGCTGACGACACTGCGCTTGTAGCAGGATCAGATGAGGGATTGAGGAAGTTAGTGTCAGAGTTTGAGGTGTGAAAGAAGGAAAATGAAGATAAATGTGGGCAGAAGTAAGGTGATGAGATGTTTAAGGGGAGAGAGTGACAGCAGGCTGGAAGTGAGCATTAAGGATGAGAAACTGGAAGAAGTGGATAGTTTCAGATACTTGAGTGCGAATGTGACAGGAAAGGGAGGAGTGGGGTGGTGGTTGAATGTAGATTGAGAGAAGCAAGCAAATGCCCTGGTGGATTGAAAAGTGTGATGAGAAATAGACATCTGGGAATGGATCCTAAGAGGAGGTTATATGAAGGAGTGATTGTGCCAGCAGCACTGTACAGGACAGAAACATGGAACATGAAAGAGGAAGAGAGGAGTTTTAATGTGTTTGAGATTAAATGTCTGAGAAGTATGATAGGGGTTACTGGGCTGGAAAGAGTGAGAAATGAGGAGGTGAAGAGGAGAACAGGGGTAGAATGGGAGCTGGGAGATAGGGTTGATGAAAGAGTATTAGGATGGTTTGGACACATGGAAAGAGTGAGTGAAGAAAGATTAGTAAAAGAGGTGTGGAAGGAGTGAATATAAGGGAGGGTCCTAGGATGAGATGGATGGATGGGGTGAAAGGGGCATTACAAAAGAGAGGAATGTCTGTGGAGGAACGACGGGAGAGGACAGAAGATAGGGGTGAATGGAGAGGGGTTGTGTATAGATGATGCATGAGGGGGAGTGGGTGGTGAGGAAGTATGTATGAGAAAAGTTTGACGCAGCCCAAAGGGATTTCTCCCCGTCTTCTCCTTTTCTGTATGAGGGGATGGAGAGGGGGGGTCGCCGAATTTATGAAGCGGCCTTGCTGTAGATGTGTTGTGTCTTGTGACGCTGCTTCTGACCCAGGGCAGTGGACAGGATGCAGGGATGACCCATCATCCAGGAGATGCCAAGATAAGAGGAGTGGTATTGGAAATGGAATGGGTGGGAGTAGTTTCTATGCCTTTTTCTTTTTGGCTACCCCCCCCGTGTAGCGGGAAAAAGCCTTTGATATATGTATTACACCTACATTAATTTTTGTCCATTTGTTTGGGTTAATTCTACTCACAAACTATTATATGCATCCAGTTTCATTTTCACTAAAACACATGGTTTTTAACATACAACAGAACACCCCTACCTTTCTTGTAGTTTCTATCCTTATAAAAGTGTTTAAATTCTGCAATATTGAATTCAGTTTCAAATTCTTCACCATCTAACCATGTCTTGGTTATTCCTATTATATTGAGATTTTTGCTTTTGACATACAACTGGATTTCTTGCAATTTGATCCTAATACTACAAGCATTAAAGTATATGGTTGTAAGAAACTCATGATTCTTTCTTTTTGACATATTATGTGTTTCAACATCATGCCTTACATTATAATCTAGTTCTCTATTGACATCTTGCTCTATATTGACACTTGGTCCTTCATTAACATTCAGTGCCTCATGGACATTTGCCCCATGACAGACATCTGGTCCCTCACAGTCATCCAATCTCTTATGTACACCTTGGCCCCCTCCCTTCCATGCCGGCCACCTGGTCTTTGGCATTCTGTCCAGCATCACTTCCTAAAATGATATTCTGTGCTCCAGTGACATTATATCCTAGAGTAATATTTTGTCCTCCAATATCATTACACCCCATCATATTTTGTCCTCCACTCTTATTACATCCCATTGTGATATTTTGTCCTTTGACATTACATCCTAATGTAATATTTTGTTCTCTGCCGACATTATATCCTAAAATGATATTTTGTCCTATACTGACATACTGCTCTACATTATTGCTATGCCCTACTGTTTTCCCCAATACAATCCATTTCCCCTTCCCTTTCAAGTTCTACAGCAAAAAAGGAACTACGTCATTACAAACTCTAACTATACTTAAAAAGTTATAGACAGAGTTTGATTAAATTTTGTGGAAAGGCATGTCTTAGACCAGAGGTGGGGAACCTGCGGCTTTCCGGGCCATCAAGTGCGGCCTTTGATATACATATTTTTTTTTAAAAGACCTTGAATATTTTTTAAGTCTGAAATCACTGCACACCTGAAACTTATGATATAATAGGGATAAAATAATTGAAAAAAATTGTTCAGTGCGGCCTATGTGGGACGATGAATTGTGCGGTGGCCTTCATGCACAAAAAGGTTCCCCACCCCTGTCTTAGACTAAGAAATAAGTTAATAGATTTTGAAGCAGATTCGGATATGTATGAGGATCAATTTTTTTTTTTTTTTTGTATCCCTGGCATGTATAGTATACGAATCTAATTAATTTTATACAAAGTGGACCCTGCTATCATTTACTGTAAAATGTGGGCATAATCATCTTTTTTCGATTTTGTGACTCTTGACACTGGTATGTGTTCTCTAAGTGCCATCTAGTGTAATATTTCATTGTGCATTAGAAATACCTCCTAAATTTGGCCTTCTATAAATAAGATAAATGATTAGGGATATATATATTTTGGCACTGATTTTCTATATCAAGAGTCCTTTGTGTGACAATGACAGAGCTGACAGAAACATTTAATATGTATTTTATATTCATATATATGTGTATATATATATATATAAGCCCGTAAGGAACAATTACATTTAACCTAGCTTTAAAAATAACTATATATAAAAACAAGGCCAGTGCTAATTCTCAATATTAATTCCACCTTCTGACTTCTTATTTCTCCTCTTGCGTTTTTGGCATTCACCCACTCTTTATACACATTATCTAAATTTATTGAACTTCCAAATAATTTGTAGTTTTTCACTTATATAAACATATCCAAATGAAATTTTCCTAAATGTTGTCACAGTCTGCACTAGAGACAAGAAAGGCTCCTCCAATATCCATCAACTTTTCCAAGTCTCAGAACTTCATTCTGAAGAGCAACTAATACCATTTTTTTTTTTTTTTTTTTTAATTTTAAATAATCTTGTATCTAATTTTTCTTGCAACATCAAACTAAATATTTCTGTAGCATCAGCAAGAAAATCATGATAGTCAAGACAAAGGGCAGTACCATGTCCACTACCAAATGAAAAATCACATTGACCATTCTTGTACCTCATCCTCAGGGAAACTGTCCTGTAAATGGGTGGAACATTTTTCATGATTTCATCCAGCCATTCTTCACTTGCAGTTCTTTTCTGATGAGATACACCAGTTCTATGCAATTCTGTTTTCTGTATATATATTTTTTACATTTGTGAATTTAAAAATAGCTACAGATTACAGAATACAACCATGTCTGTGTGTACTATTTACCGAACACAGTTGTTGCCTTGTTTTACTTCCTGTTGCTCACTTTTAAAATACAAAGTTGGGATGGGTCTTTCCAACAGCTCCCTTTCATCTTGATTATTATGATTTTTGCTTTGGCATTGTTTCAGTGTTCCTCTATTATCCAGATATCTCTACTATTTCAATGACTTGTAGTAGCCATTTTTTCATCAGTATATTCTTTGCTCCTTTTGTTATTCTTGAAATGTGGGTTTCTGCAGGAAATTACAGTGATTTCCTTTTCCAAATGGAATTTGAAACATAAAAACACATTGGGATTGTATCAAGTATTCAGACTTTTTTATTTGAGTGTACAAAACTAATAACATCTTTCTTGATTTATTTCATTGGATTGAACTAGTACTGGTGATGTATAACTGCTGAACATACAAAAGATATCAAAACTATGTGTAAAACTATGAAATTATACACTTATATTTCAAAGGTCATTGACAGATTCTCAAAATCACATTCTTTTTGTATTGAATTCATTGTTATGGAATTAAAGGATTAGTATCTTTAATCAGAATATTTTAATTCTATTTTCAAAACCTTGTGCACACTTTTATCCTTTGTACATTAGTTGTGAAATGTGTGCACAAACACATGCACAAATCTTAGAGGGAATATTTTTCATCACACAGATCACACTGGAATGGCTTCTTTCCTGTATGAGTCACCATGTGATGACTGAGACCTCTTTTGAGAGAAAGCACAATCACACAGGTCACAGTGGAAAGGCTACTGTCCTGTATTTACCTAGTTGTATTTTATGGGAAGAGAGCTATGCTCATAGTGACCCACTATTGTATCTTTCAGCATCCAGTTTGATCTTAAATTCTTGTATAGTTTTTGCACTGTTTCTTCATTCAGTTTGTTTCAGATATCTATCACTCCGTGTGGGAAGTTATTCTTTTTCAGATCTCTTCTGTAACTATCCTTTTTAAAAAAAAATTTCATGTCCTCTGGTTTTTCTTCTATCCTACTTTAATGTCAACTCTATCAAGGACTTCCATCCCTTTCATAGTTCTGTATATGGTTAGCAGGTCTCCTCTTTCTCTTCTTTGTTCCAGGGTAGGTAGTTCAAGTTTGTCTGATCTTTGTTCATAAGTCAAATTGGAGAGTGTTGGTGCCACCTTTGTTGTTGCTCTTTGAACTCTTTCTAATTTCTTTATGTTCTTTTTCATACTAGGTGTCCATAGTGTCACAACATACTCCAATATAACTAATATTTTCGTAACCATTTCCTCATTGATCTTAATAAACTGAAAGTTTCTCCAAATAATTTGTTGATATATTTGTCTGGTGTCATGTCATTGCTGATAGTCACTCCTAGGTCCCTTTCCGAGTTGACTTTTTTCATTTCTTTTGTACCAATTTTGTATTGCCCTGATATTCTGTTTGTGCTTTTTCCAAATTCCATTATACTATATTTCTTGATGTTGAAATTCACTTCACTCTTTTGGCCTCATTTCCAGATTTTGTCCAGGTATTCTTCTAATGATTTGCAATTTTCCTCAGTACTTACTCTCTTCAGTAGTTTTGCATCATCTGCAAAGAAGTTTATATAACATCCACACCTTCATCCATGTCATTTATATATATATATGGCAAACATTATTGGAGCCAATACAGCTTTGTGGGACTCTACTTATTATTTCTTCCTAATTTGAGTTCTTGTCTCCTGAGTACCACCCTCACTTTTCTCCCTTTCAAGAAATATTTCATCCATTCCAATAACTTTCCTTGTACACCTGTTGTCTCAAGTTTTCTTAATAACTTTTTGTGTGGTACTTTGACAAATGCCTTTTGTAAATCTAGGAAGGCACAATCTGCCCATCCATTCCTTTCTTAAATTATTTCTATTAATCTCGAGTAAAAGCATATTAAGTTTATGGCACATGATCTTCCACTTCTAAATCCAAATTATTTTGAATTTAGTATTTTGTTATCCTCCAAGTGTAATCGATTTACTTTTGATAACCTTTTCACATATTTTTGCTCTAGTATTTGTATGGGAGACCGGTCTATACTTGGGTTTTCTTTGTCTCCTCCTTTGTATATTGGTACAATATTTGCATTTTTGTGGTACTTTTTCATTGGGGGGGACCTGTCTCTCTGTCCTTGCTCCCAATTTTGTGAGTTTACAATTGTGGGGGGATCACATGATATTTGAGGTGATTCTTTTGTGAGAAAGTTGCAGTGCACAGGAATGGCTTCTCTCCATTATGGGTCCTCATATGCATTGTGAGAGAACCCTTTTGTGAGAAAGTTACATCACACATGTTGCACATGAGAGGCTTCTATCCTGTGTGGGTCCTCATATGCTTTGTGAGAGCCATATCATACAGGAATGGCTTCTCTCCATTGTGGGTCATCATATACTGTCCAAGTCACACTGGATAGGCTTCTCTCCTGTGTGGTAACCCTTTTGTGTGAAAGGAGACTCGCACATGTCACATTGGAAAAGCTTCTTTCTTGTGTGCAAGATTCCCCTTACATGAGAAAGCAGAATCATACATGTCGCATTGGAAAGACTTGCCTCTTGTGTGGGTCCTCATATGATGTGTAAGAGAACCCTTATGTGAAAGAGTAGAATCACAGAAGTCACAATGGAAAGGCTTCTTTCCTGTGTGGATCATCCTGTGATACTTGAGCTGATTCTTTTCAGAGAAAGCTGCATCACACAGGTTGCTTTTGAATGGCTTCTCTCCAGTGTCAGTTGTCATATGCATTGTGAGAGAACTCTTGTGGGAAAGTAGAACTGTACAGGTCACAGTGGAAAGACTTCTCTCCTGTGCAGGTCCTCATATGCTGTATGAGGGAACCCTTTACGGAGAAAATTGCACAGCTCACACTGGAAAGGCTGCCCATCTGCATGGGTCTTCAAATATTGTGTGAGAACCCTTTACTAAGAAACAAAGACTTCTCTCCTGTGCAGGTCCTCATATGCTGTATGAGGGAACCCTTTACTGAGTAAACAAAGCTGCACAGCTCACACTGGAAAGGCCACCCATCTGCATGGGTCTTCAAATATTGTGTGAGAACCCTTTAATAAGAAACAAGGATTCACAAAGGTCATACTGGAAAGGCTTTTCTCCTGGGTGGATCATGTGTTATTTGAGGTGATTCTTTTCTGTGAAAGCTGCATCGCACAGGTAGCATCACAATGGCTTCTCTCCAGTGTGGGTCCTCATGTGCTTTCTAGAACTCTTTTGTGAGAAACCAGAACCACACAGATCACACTGGAAAGTCTTCTCTCATGCGTAGGCCTCATATGCTTTGTGAGATAACCTTTCATGAGAAAGCAGAATCACACATCATAAAGGAATTGTTTCATTCCTGTGGATCATCACGTGATATTTGAGGTAATTCTTTTGTGAGAAAGCTTCATCACAAAGGTCACACTGGAAAGGCTTCTCTAGTGTGGGTCCTCATATGTTTTGCGAGATGACCCTTATGTGAAAAAGCAGAATCACAGAGGTCACACTGAATAGGCTTCTCTCCTGTGTGGGTTTGAGATTACCCTTTTGTAAGAAATCAAATCCACACAGGTCACACTGGATAGGCTTCTTTTCTGTGTGGATCATCATATACTAGATTACCATTTTGTGAGAAAACAGAATCCCAGAGGTCACACTAGAAAGGCTTCTATTCTATGTTTCTTCACATGCTGTATGAGATTTTTCTTATATGAGAAAACAGAAACACAAAGGTCACACTGGAAAGGCTTCTCTCCTGTGTGGGTCCTCATATGCCGTGTGAGATTACCCTTCTCTGAGAAAGCGGATTCACACAGGCCACACTGGAAAGGCCTCTCTCCTGTGTGGGTCCTCATATGCTGTGTGAGATGACCCTTTTGTGAGAAAGTAGAATCACACAGGTCACACTGGAAAGGCTTCTCTCCTGTGTGGGTCATTATATGCTTAGTGAGAGAACCCTTTTCTGAGAAAGCAGAATCACACAGGTCACACTGGAAAGGCTTCTCTCCTGTGTGGATCCTCATATGCTGTGTGAGAGAACCCTTTTGTGAGAAAGCAGAATCACACAGGTTACACTGGAAAGGCTTCTCTCCTGTGTGGGTCCTCATATGCTGTGTGAGATATTCCTTTCGTGAGAAAAAAGAATCACACAGGTCACAATGGAAAGGCTTCTCTCCTGTGTGGGTCTTCATATGCTGTGTGAGATGACCCTTTTCTGAGAAAGCAGAATCACACAGGCCACACTGGAAAGGCTTCTCTCCTGTGTGGGTTCTCATATGCTGTGTGAGGTGACTCTTTTTTGAGAAAGCAGAATCACACAGGCCACACTGGAAAGGCTTCTCTCCTGTGTGGGTCCTCATATGCTGTGTGAGATGACCCTTTTGTGAGAAAGCAGAATCACACAGGTCACACTGGAAAGGCTTCTCTCCTGTATGGGTCTTCATATGCCGTGTGAAATGACCCTTTTCTGAGAAAGCAGAATCACACAGGTCACACTGGAAAGGCTTCTCTCCTGTGTGGGTCCTCATGTGACGTGCAAGAGAACCCTTTTGTGAGAAAGCAGAATCACACAGGTTACACTGGAAAGGCTTCTCTCCTGTGTGGATCCTCATATGCTGTGTGAGATATTCCTTTCGTGAGAAAAAAGAATCACACAGGTTACACTGGAAAGGCTTCTCTCCTGTGTGGGTCCTCATATGCTGCGTGAGATATTCCTTTCGTGAGAAAAAAGAATCACACAGGTCACAATGGAAAGGCTTCTCTCCTGTGTGGGTCTTCATATGCTGTGTGAGATGACCCTTTTCTGAGAAAGCAGAATCACACAGGCCACACTGGAAAGGCTTCTCTCCTGCGTGGGTCCTCATATGCTGTGTGAGAGAACCCTTTTCTGAGAAAGCAGAAACACACAGGTCACACACAAAAGGCTTCTCTCTTGTGTGCCTCCTTGCATGCTTTATGAGAGGATCCTTTTTTGAGAAAGCTGAATCACACAGGTCACACTGGAAAGGCTTCTCTTCTGTGTGGGCCATCAAGTGATTTTTAAGGTGACAGTTTTGTGTGAAAGCTTTATCTCACAGGTCACACTGGAATGGCTTTTCTCCAATGTGGGTTATCATATGAAATTTGAAGCAATTCTTTTGTCAGAAAGCTACATCACACAGATCATATTGGAGAGGCTTCACTCCTGTATGGCTCATCGTATGCTTTGTAAGAGAACCCTTTTGTGAAAAGGCACAACTTTACAGGTCACAATGGAAAGGCTTCCCTCAAGTGTGGGTCATGTGATATCTAAAATGACTAGTGATATAATTGTGCCACAGATGTCACACTGGGTTCTTTTCATTGTATGACAAGTACGGAATCTGTAGATAGCTCTTCCAAAGAAGTGGTCATATTTGCCCTCATCCTGAAAAAAATGTAATTATATTATTGACATCTATCTCTGAAAGTGTGCAATATATTCTAATAGGATAGTGGAAGTTTTGCACACAAACTATTTCATACTCAAATTTGTACCTAAACCAACCATTCATACATGCCATGACCTATTATAAAATAGGGTGAAACACTAACTTATATGGAGCTATCATATATATTTCATTCTACTTTTTCATTACATATGAGGTGAAAATCATCCTATAGCTACATGCATACTCATTCCCCCACAACCACAATGACTCAAATTTTGCCACAGCTTTTTTCATCATTTCATGAGATTTGGAAGTGGGCAATGGCCCAGCTGGCCACAACAGTCGTATCTTAATATAATTTCATAGAATACCATGTTTGGGCTCACAAGACCTGAATCTAAACCAATTCACGGAGGGTTGATTCAGTTCATCTGACTCAAATAAGTGATGCTAAGCACATCGTTTAAGACACACAAACCACAGTTTAGAATGGACATCTAGAACGAGCTCTGGAGTGCAGTGCTTTTTCGATAAGTTGGAGGAAACACCTAGGTGGTGTCATTCATACTGGGACAGGGGAGCTTTGTCTATCAAGTGACCGAAATGATATGTTGGAGTAAGTTCACTTAGTGGTTAAAGTATAAAATGGAGGATGATGAAGGTAGACAAAAATATATTGAACCAACAAAGAAAAGACTAGAAGTAAGCAGGGTTGAATCACCATCAGGTGTCATCCCAAAAAAAGAGTTGCAACATGGTAACATCCAAGAGCAATCAAAGGTATGAAAATATAACATTTTCAGGGTTTCCAAATGTGGAACACTAGGTAGAGGTATAGATTTGGAAAGGGAAACAAGGTATGAAAATATTCTAAATCAGGCAATTACAGAACTCATAAATGAAATAATAGATCTAAAAGCTGAATACAGGACAATGTATAAAGAAGTGAATGAGTTGAAAAAACAAAATGCTGAAACGAACAGGGAGCTTAATGATCTAAAAGAGGAATTAAACACAGTCAAATGTGAGAATGAAAGAATAAAAAATGAAGATACTAACAAAAATGAGGCTTTGAAAAAAGAAGTAAAAGAACAAATACAAGCGGTGACTGAGAAAGTTGGAGAAACTATAAAGGAGATAGATCTCCAACAAATCAAAAATCAATGGAAAGTGGATCAGGAAAACCAAAAAATAACTTTTAAAGAAATTGTAAAACAAATGGAAGAAAATGCAAAAGAAACAGTCATTAAAGTAATTCAAGAGAAAAAAAAATCGGGCTAGACACAGTTGATAAAAACAAAGTGTATAGTAGTTTATAGTATTGAAGAAAACCACAATGTAGCTAGATACTTATGAGAAAAAAGAGAAAGAAATAGCAAAAGAAATTCTGAGAGAGATACAAGAGGAGGGGCAAGAAAAGGGAAAAGGAAATAGAGGAAGTGCATAGAATAGGACTATGCCCTAAAGACAAAAATAGACCACTATAAATTAAAATAAGGTCTAAAATGATAGCAGAAGTTAAATTACAAGAATATATGGATATAAAAAAGAAATGAGCAATGAGGAAAGAGAGGGAAAAGACACTAAGAAATGAAGTTAATGGAAAAAAAAAAAAGAATAAAAAGAGACCAAAATGAATGGTGTTTTTTTTTAAGAGCACTGGACCTGAGGCTGAGAAAATGTTATATACAAAAAGATCAAAGGAAACAAAAAAGGAGGAAAAAGGAAGAAAATAGAAATAATGTATACTAACATAGATGGCATGATTTCAGGACTAAATGAATTAAATGACTATCTGGCAGAAGAAAAACAGTATATAATGGTAATTGTGGAGATGGCATTACAAGGTCCACTACCACCAATTATTGTGGGACAAAGTTTATATAATCATTGGATAAAAAATAAGAGAGGTGAAACAGGGTGTAGGAGTCATGTTTTTGACCAGGAAAAGCTTAAATGTAACAAAGATAACAGAAGGAAATAATAATGTGGAATTGATTATGATAGAAATTGAAAACAGTGACATAACAAGTAGAAATTTTGTAGTGATATATGTGCCCCTGAAAACATATTCCTGGACAGAGAGTGACCATTCCAAGATTTTGACACAGAGAATGTATTAAATGAAATATTGAAAGGAGGAAACTTAATAATTATGGGTGATATGTTAGGAGATGACAGTGAAAGGTGGAGAGGACCTTTGGGGAAATATACTACTGGGCATGGCCAATGAATACACAATAACTCAGTGGGTAAAAGAAAATACCAGAGATAGAGATAACGAAGAACTATTAGGACTAGATTTAATATTTACATCAGAGCCTGAAATTGTGGATAAAATGGAATACAAGGCACCAATTGGGAAGAATGACAACTTACTAATCAAATTCAAACTAAAAGAGGAAAATTCTTTCAAAAAGTGAAGTGGGAAAACTTCTTTAATGAAGTAGATAAATATGTACCAAAACAAACACAGGAAGAGGTGTACATTAAATGCTGGTACAACAGAAAATGTAGTGAGGCAAAAGATAGAAGAGCCAAAGCTTGGAAAAGATGGAAATAGAAGAAAAAAAAAATTGATAAGTGACATATACATATCAAACTAAGAAATGAATATGTGAAAATATGCAGGAAGGAGAGGTACCATAAGATTGGAAAAATGACAATATTGTTCCAATATATAAAGGAGACAAAGAAAACCCAACAAACTATAGACCAGTCTCCCTTACAAGCACAATAGCTAAAATACCTGAAAAAGTTATCAAAAGTAGATGGACTAAGCATCTGGGAAAAAAAAAAAAAATATATATATATATATACATATATATATGTAATAAATACAAATAAATTTGGCTTTAGACAAGATCATGTGTCACACATTTGATTTGTTTTTATTCAAGGTTAATAGATATAATTCAAGAAAGGGATGGATGGGCAGATTGTGCTTTCCTGGATTTACAAAAGGCATTTGATAAAGTACCACACAAAAAGCTATTAAGAAAACTTGAAACAACAGGTGTACAAGGAAAGTTATTGAAATGGATGGAAGATTTCTTGCATGGGAGAAAAATGAGGGTGGCACTTAGATATAAAAACCTGACATGGAAAGAAATGATAAATGGAGTCCCACAAGGCTCAGAATTAGCTCTAATAATGTTTGCTATATATAAATGACATGGATGAAGGTGTAGAATGTTATATGAACTTCTTTGCAGATGATACAAAACTATTAAAGAAAGTACAGAAAAAGACTGTGAATCACTACAGAGAGACCTGGACAAAGACTAGGAATGGAACCAAAAGCATGAAGTGAACTTCAACATCAAGAAATGTAGTACAATAGAGTTTGGAAAAAAAAAAAAAATATCAGGACAGTAAAAAATTGGTACTAAGGAAGTAAAAAAGTTAGCTCAGAAAAGGACCTAGTAGTTATCAACAAAGACATATCCCCAGACAAGCATATAAACAAAACAGTTGGAGAAACCTACAACTTACTAAGATCAATAAAGGTGGTTTTTAATTACTTGGATGAAGTAATGGTTAAAAAAACAAATATTAGTCACACTGATAAGACCAATACAAGCATATAAACAAAATAGTTGCAGAAACCTACAATTTACTAAGATCAACAAAGGTGGTTTTTAATTACTTGGATGAAGTAATGGTTAAAAGAAATATTAGTCACACTGATAAGACCAAGATTGGAGTACACTGTGACACTATGGACATCCAGCACAAAAAAGAATATAAAGAAATTAGAAAGAACTCAAAGAGCAACAACAAAGTTGTGTATACGTCTCATATACACGACGAGTAATATAACCCCAGTCATATAACCCACTTCTTAACTCACTGTCCACCACGGGCATTCAAATCGCTGAGTCAACAAGGCGAGGCCCAGTGGGACCCACAAATCCCTGACACATTGATCCTTTGGCTTCGCGACAACACCGTCGACCACCAAACACACACACACACAAACGAACACACGCGATCAATCTAGTAGCCACCCAGTACTGACATACGATATTACGTATACTGACGGTCCTCCCCTGGATATATAATTAACATGTATGATAGTAGACAGCAATACGTAATCAATGCAGTTGCACCACCCATGTGAGACAACGGACCTTCTCGAAATTATTAATCTCACGACTAAAGACAACACGAGAAAGTGTTGAGGTTGGCACTTCCGGCCAATGACCATGAGATGCGCCGGCCAAGAGGACCAGTTGGGACGATGACGGGTGTTGTGCAAGAAGAGGTGTGATAAACAGTTATCTATGTAACCAGGATTGTATCGTTCTGTTTAACAGTTGACAGTGTATATACCATAAGTGTCAAACCAGGAAGCTTTGAATAAAGGGGTATAAACTTAATACGAGTTTACACAAACCACTACCCCCTACCTAGTATCTGAAGTAGCACCAGTGAACGATACATATTACTGATGGCAAGCGGTGACCGCGCCCACGTCTCCAGAGAAACAAACTACCAGAAAAAAAAGACTATCGAGGACTCATCCTGCGCACCCCTCTGCACCAATTGTGTTCCTCCAAAAGAAGCGGTGGTGAAAATTTCTCACCACCTGGTGGCAGCAAAACCACACCCTGCACAACACCTACGTTATCGCCGCCAACTCCACAATATCTACCCGCCTCTAAATAAGGTAACCCAACCACTACCTTTTTCAAATACGTAGTAGTATCATTACTACTATTACCTTACCTATCCATTCCTGAATCGCTGATACTGCTTCTCCTTTTTTTTTACGAGAATATCAACGAGGCGCTCCCCTCATCTAGAGGTAAACCTACACACACCACTCAACCCAATACCCTATTACTATGGTGACGTACGCCTCTCTCAATGCGTAACTACAAAGAAGTCTACGCCTAGTGACAGCCCCACCTGGCGATATCTACAAACCTGTCTACATTTACGAGTGCAGTGTCCAATTAACAAACAATAATATTCCAAGTAAGACTATTAGGAATATAAATTTCAAAAATATTTCAGTGTTAAATACTATATGTATGATAAAACAAATTCATTTTAATAATTATATTCAATATGAATTATTTTTTCTAGATTTCACTATTCCACTGTTTTGCATACATACTATTATGTTCATATGCATTTTTCCAGTGACATAAATTGTGTTTACACTATATACCTTTTTTTTTGCTTTAAATATTATCCATTGTATCTATTGTCTTGCACTAAATGTCACTCACCAAACAGTCGTAACATTGTTTAGCTGGAAGAAGATAACATGCTTCAAGCATTTTGTAAATTCTAATTTTCAACCACTACAACTTGTCAAATAGGAATTTCATATATTCCTAATATCAATTTCACTTTTCTAGAATTACAAGAACCTTTAATTGTTTTTACTACGTATTACCCATTTATAATTACATAACCTTTCATAATTACTATTGTTAATCAAGTACCATTTATATTTATATGTTCTTATATGTAACCCATATATAAATGTTGACATCCCATATCCCCCCTCCCTTATCTAAGCATAACATATTACCCTTAGTTACTATATACCGTACCTATTATTCATATTTTAATTTTTTTTTTCTTAGATTACAAATCAAACCTAACTATTAACTAATACATACTAACTATTAACTAATACATGGCTTGACAAACATGGCGACTGGAACTAGGAGTAAAGTTTTTCAGAGGATGCATAGCGTCTTGTCAAGATCTAGAGAAGAAAAACAACCACAGGACATATCCAGTGACAAAGAGGAAATACACACAGAAGACTTAATTGACAATGACAAACCAGACCATTTTTACCTGTATCCACAGGTTGACAATACCTCTAAACAGTTAACCAATGACCAGTTAAATAATCCTGACAAAACTAATCCTAAGGCAGATACCCCAATAACCCCTCTTTATGAGAACGATGTCCTACCTTTTTTCAACCAACCTCCTCAAGTTGACCCCTCCAACCCCTCTCAACCACAACAACCCACCCAACCAACTCCTCATATTACTCCTCCTAATATCATACCTTTCAACCAACCTCCTCAAGTAGACCCCTTTCACCCCTCACAACCACAACCACCCATTCCTCCCATCCAGCCAAATATGCAAACTAAACCTCCTATAAACCATAATCCATCCAACCCCCATATCCCAACACATAATAACCCCCCTCCCATTCAGCAGCAGTACCAAAACTTCCCCTTTCCTTCCCCCCATACCCCATCTGGTCAAGCCCACTCCACACTATACCACCAACCACCACCTAACCTTCCTCCAAACCCACAATATTATCCTTACCCACAACCTCAACCAACAATAATTAACAACTATCAAACCATAACCCCCCTCACAGAAATCCCAACCTTTTCCCAAGATAGTGGACTATCCATTACAGACTTCTTGACAGCATGTGACCTGTTCTTCTCAAAGAACACACACTACTCTGAGACAGATAAAATAAATTTGTGCCGTCAGAAAATAGACCCATCTGACATTTGCCGTTCAAAGGCAAGGATGCTAGACAGTTTAGTTGCATGTGGAATCACATATCAGGAATATAAACGCCACCTTCTTAAGGTCTTTCACAACAAACAAGCAAACAATATATCCTTCCTTCTCACTTTCCTCAATAACACTAGAGTCCAACCACATTCCGTTACGAACATTATGGATTTCGTAGCAAACGGAATTAAAGAGGTCAGAGAGGACCTAGAGAATAACTCTCCTTGGACCCACACTGACCAATTTGGTCAAAATGTAATGACAACAAAACACCTACTAACATTCCTTGAGATAGGTTCCTATCTCTCCCAACTCCCTCCAAAGTGTTTAAAGGAAGCCTCCAAAAGGGAACTAGACACTAGAAACCCTCTAGCTTATACCTATATCTTAGATATCATCAATGCTTGCAATGTATCTTTAGACACCCCCCACCATCTCCCCAGACTAAATAGCCTTCACTCACAGCAGCCCCCTCCCACCAATCAAGGACAACCTTCTAAGTGGTGCTCCTACCATTCATCAACCAGTCACAACACAAAAGACTGCATACAAAAACAACAAATACAAACACAGGCACCACGCCACCCTATCCCTTGCTCAGTTCATGGAACCATTTCCCACACCGATGCCCAGTGTTGGACACAGCAACAACAATACCCACAGGTACAACACCACCCCTCCCTTGCTCAGTGCATGCTACTACCTCGCATACGAATGCTCAGTGTCAAGTTCAGAATCAAAACAAACAAGTTCCACCCCCCTTTAAATCCCCACTCCTACCTACACCAACACATCCAAACAAATACTGCAACCTACACCAAACAACAACTCACTCCAACGAAGAATGTTACCTACAGAAATCACAACAACAACCTCATCAGAGAACTAACCAACCATTCACCACCCCTCGACAAACAGCTCCCTCCCACACAACACGCACAAACCAACACCACCGATTGGGGGAACGTGTACCAGCCTCACGCACCAAACCACCATAGGAATATCTCATACACAACACAACTACCTCACCCTAGAAGTGAGTATAGATAAACTTACAGTTGACATGATGGTTGATACAGGAACAAACCTGAACATCATCCCAAGAGCTCTCTATGAAGCATTAAATGACCCACCCCAAATTCAATTTTCCAATATGGAAGGACTCCTAATAGAAGGGAGCACCATTTCACTTCACGACATGGTTGATCTGAGCATAGAAGTGAACAATTCCCAAGTAGGTTTCACACCTTTCCACATAGCTGATGAATGGAGTCTTGATCAACAAGGTATAATAGGATTACAGTCATTGAGGATTTGGAAAACTAAGATAGACTTTGAGACCAACAAAATCTCCTTCCGAGATGTAAATAATGAGTCAACAGTTCCTGAGACACCCGACTCAGACACACAACCTCTCTCATGTCTACCTTCCTTAAATACTCCAAATCCCACTAACAGCTATTCCTTCCGACCACCCCCTTATGTCACCTCAAAGGCACTGATGTCTAACACAGTCATCATACCCCCTAGACATTCAATAACAGTCCCACTATACATACCCGGTGCAATCGAACATCAGGACGTCATAATCAACTCAGACACGTCCAGGCTTAACAACATAGCCATTGAGTCCTCCTGGGATACAATATCAGACAATAAACATACACTAGCTATGTTAACAAACATGTCAGACCAACACCGTAAAATCAGGAAGAATACAAACATTTGCGCAGTCCATCTCCATAATTCCCCTATCCAGGAACCACTGCCACAACACATCAACCAAGTGAGACCAACACAACCCCTTCCCCCTATCCACCCAGACCAAATCACGACATCAGCTACCGGAGAAACCCATAGTGAACTGTTAACCCTCCTACAAAGGAATAGATCAGCTATAGCCTTAGAAGGTGAACCACTAGGCAAATGTGATATTATCAAGCATCACATCCAAATCCCCCCTAACACCCCCGCTAACCGCATACCTCACAGTAGGAAATCCCAAGTCAATGACAGTGTACAAGAGATGATACACCAAGGCGTCATTTCCCATTCAGACTCCCCATGGAACAGTCCCCTCTTTTTGGTCCCTAAGAAAGAAGGAACCTTACGCCCTGTGGTAGACTTTCGTAAAGTCAACCACCTCACTCGATCTGACCCACACCCCCTCCCTGCCATGCAAGATGTACTACAATGCATTGGCAACGGGAACTCTGTTTTTTCCACAATAGACCTTAAGTCAGCCTTCTGGCAGGTCGAACTAACAGAGGAATCAAAACCCGTAACTGCATTCTCCACTGATAAGGGACATTTCCACTTTGAGCGTATGCCCTTTGGCCTTAAGAATGCCCCCTCAACCCAACAAAGGTTGATGACCCGCATTTTCAGCGACATGATAGGAATCTCATTGTTCGTCTACTTAGACGACCTCATCATTTACAACCCCACACAAAGAGAACATCTTCACACACTAGAGATTGTCCTAAAAAGACTCAAAAACACAGGATTGAAAGTCCAACTAGGAAAGTGTAAATTCCTACAGACGGAACTCACCTTCCTAGGACATAAGGTAGATGCCAGAGGTATCCATACCAACACAGACAAGATAGAAGCTATAAACAAATTCCCAACACCCAAAAACACAACCCAAACTAGAAGCTTCGTAGGTCTTGCATTATACTACAGACACTTTATCCGAAACTTTGCTGATATTGCTTCCCCTCTGACCAAATTCACAAGGAAAGGTGAGCCATTTCAATGGTCAGAAGCAGAACAGCAAAGTTTCGACACTCTCAAACACGCACTCACCACAGCCCCTGTACTAGTTTTCCCTGACATGAAGAAGGAATTCCTTCTTTACACAGATGCCTCCTCTGTAGGAATAGGCGCAGTCTTACAACAAAAAGACGACAATGGCAAAGAGCACCCCATAGCCTACGCAAGTAGAGTCCTCAACAAGGCTGAAAATAATTACTCTACAACACACAAAGAAGGGTTAGCTATCGTTTGGGCACTCAAACACTTTAAACATCTCATTCTAGGGTACAATATAAACATCTTTACAGACCACCAACCCCTAGTTTACCTTTTCAACACAAAAGACCTCCACGGAAGAATTGCTAGATGGAAAACCACCTTACTAGACTTTGATCCCAAGATAACATACTTAGCTGGAAAAGCTAATGTAGTGGCAGATTCCTTGAGCAGACAAAACCACATCAACCCTGTCACCCAAACCACATGCATTCCCATGCGAGAACTTAGGAATGAAACAGACAGTGACCCAATATGGTCCCCAATAAAACAACATCTCATTTCACAAACCCCCTTACACTCCCGACCACCTGTCCCTATTGAGGAACTCAAACTGGTCGACGGAGTCATAAGGAGAACCATTAACACAAGAGAGGTTACTGTTATCCCCAGAGCCCCAGTCCCCAAGGTCCTACACATATTGCACGACAGTGCAATGGAAGGCCACTCGGGCAGAGATAAGACACTAAACACTGCTAGGCACACATATTACTGGCCTAACATGAAAAGATATAACCACACACATAGATTCTTGTATAACTTGTAACCAATTCAGAGGCCCTGACCCGAGGGAAATCAACATAAAAGACATCCCACTCCCTGCTGAGCCATGGGAAACACTTGGCATTGACCTACTGAAAATGCCAACGAGCCATCAAGGTTCCAACTATGTACTCACAGCAGTAGAATATTTCTCTAAATACACAATCTTAATACCACTCCAAGACAAAACAGCAGAGACTGTAGCCAAAGCCCTAGTCAACAATATCTTTTGTAGATACAACATACCACACACAATGTTATCTGACAATGGCTCAGAATTAAAAAATCAGGTGATGCGCGAAATAGCACACCTGTACAACATTGACCAAACATTTGCCACTGCATACCACCCACAGGGAAACGGTCTGACTGAGCGAACAAATCGCAAGGTCCTAGAGATTCTCAGACCCTTGGTCAACGACCTCATGGACAGTTGGGAAGATTGGCTACCACAGGTACAAGCCAGTATCAATAGCACAGTCAATTCCGCAACAAAGATGTCCCCACATGAGATCATTTTCAGCAAACCAATGCGCCTACCCTACCAAATATTCAACCAACCACCCCCACCCTTATACAACCTAGATAACCTCGCACACTGCATCAAAAGAGGTATGCAAACCATTTACAAACAAGTTAGAGCAAACCTGAAAGAAGCCCAAGAGAAGACAAAGACAAAACAACACAAACGGTCAATTCCACTTGACATAGCACTTGGCGACTCAGTCATGGTAAAAGACTCAAGTAGGACAAACAAACTCAAACCCAAATTCCTAGGCCCCTTCACAGTCACAAGTTCACTCCCTAACAATGTTTTCCTACTAACAGATCCTTCCGATCACACCACCTTCACCATACATGGAGAGAAGTTGAGAAAGGTCAAACTGAACCTCGACCCAATCTCACCTCCCATCCACAACCCACCTACCACAGACACACACCAATCACCAAAACGCAAGTCTCATCCCATGACTCTGCGTCGACGCAATTAAACATGCACTCTAGCTCTCGCCCCTGAAGATGCAGGACGTCATGTATCTATCAGTGGAGGTTAAAATGGCCCATTTCCAATAAGAACTCCTTTCCACATATCTATTGAAACTTCTCTACTTCCTTCCGACCAATATAACCTTAGCGAGAGTCAGATAAACATATCCTCATTCACTGAGACATAACCTTCATCCTCCAAAATTAAATACATCATTAATTACCCACCTTAAACATCGACTACTTTTGACATGACTCACTTGACCTACACTACAAGTACTGCCATATACCTCCACAGCCCTTTCACTCTTAATCATTCTCTTTATACTAATAATAATAATCATATTCTGTTGCACGAAGTAAAACCTTCCATAACCTTTCAACTACCATTCCCGATTTACTGTAAACCTAGATTAAGTTTATGCTGTGTCTCACCCACGTTCATGAATATTGTAATATTCTTTACGGGAAACCATATATATATCTATTGTGATTGCCAACAAGTGCAATGTGACACACCAAACTGACCATAGAACATTATTTAGAAAATGACACCCCCCCCACAGTGATAGTGTTAAACCATAAAAACCATAACATTTAGAAAGTGATTTAAACAGTGTTATCAAAGATATAGTGTAACCTTTCATGTGAAATCTAATATAACATGTAATCTGGTGAGACACAACGTTACACTTCTGAGACACAACATCGCTACCCCTTAATTACAGTTCATGATCCCCCTTGGGACCTCAGATTCACTTCAACAACACCCCCCCATCTTCACATTTTTAATCCCACAGGATTTTGTGTCTCTGAAATTTTTTTTCTCGATGTATTACCCATATAAATACTTTCGTAAACCATGTAATGTAGGTGCCGGGAGCCACCTAACCCCAGGGGGAGAGCGATATGTATACGTCTCATATACACATACATACATACATATACCAAGGCTTTTTCCCCCTTCCAAGGGGGGTAGCCAAAAAGGGAAAGGCATAAAAACACTCCCACCCATTTCATCCCTAAATACACTCCACACCCCTCCCACCCTTCCTCTCATCTGAGCACCTCCTGGATGACGGGTCATCCCTGCACCCTGCCCACCGCCCTGGGTCAGAAGCAGTGTCGCAAGACACAGTACATCCACAGCAAGGCCGCTTCATTTAATCGGCGACCCCCCCTCTCCGTCCCCCTTTGCATATAAGGAGAGGACGGGGAGAAATCCCTTCGGGCTGCGTCAAAATTTACTCACACATACTACCCCCCCCCCCCACCCCCCCGCCCATTCCTCCTCATGCAGTCACAACATCATCCATATACAACCATTCTCCACTCACCTCTGTCTTCCGTCCTCTCCCTTCCTTCCTCAACAGACATTCCCCTCTTCCCCAAAGCCCCCTTCACCCCATCCATCCACCTCATCCTAGGATGTCCCCTCATATTCACTCCCTCCACATCTGCCTTCCATACCTCTTTTACTAGTCTTTCTTCACTCATTCTTTCCATGTGTCCAAACCATCCTAATATTCTTTCATCAACCCTCTCTCCCAAATCCTTTTTCACCCCTGTTCTCCTCCTCACCTCCTCATTTCTCACTCTATCTAGCCTAGTAACCCCCACCATACTTCTCAGACACCTCATCTCAAACTCCTTCTCTCTTCTTCTCTTATGTTCCACGTTTCTGCCCCATACAGTGCTGTTGGCACAATCACTCCTTCATACAGTCTCCTCTTCGCATCCATTCCCAAATGTCTATTTCTCATTACACTCTTTAAACCACCAAGGCATTTACTCGCTTCTCTCAATCTACATTCTACCTCCACCTTCACTCCACCTTTTCCTGCTACACTTGCACCCAAGTATCTAAAACTATCCACTTCCTCCAGTCGCTCTCCCTTAATGTTCACTTCCAGTCTACTGCCACTTTCACCCCTTGTACATCTCATCATCTCATATTACAACGAGTAATATAACCCCAGTCATATAACCCACTTCTTAACTCACTGTCCACCACGGGCATTCAAATCGCTGAGTCAACAAGGCGAGGCCCAGTGGGACCCACAAATCCCTGACACATTGATCCTTTGGCTTCGCGACAACACCGTCGACCACCAAACACACACACACACAAACGAACACACGCGATCAATCTAGTAGCCACCCAGTACTGACATACGATATTACGTATACTGACGGTCCTCCCCTGGATATATAATTAACATGTATGATAGTAGACAGCAATACGTAATCAATGCAGTTGCACCACCCATGTGAGACAACGGACCTTCTCGAAATTATTATTAATCTCACGACTAAAGACAACACGAGAAAGTGTTGAGGTTGGCACTTCCGGCCAATGACCACGAGATGCGCCGGCCGAGAGGACCAGTTGGGACGATGACGGGTGTTGTGCAAGAAGAGGTGTGATAAACAGTTATCTATGTAACCAGGATTGTATCGTTCTGTTTAACAGTTGACAGTGTATATACCATAAGTGTCAAACCAGGAAGCTTTGAATAAAGGGGTATAAACTTAATACGAGTTTACACAAACCACTACCCCCTACCTAGTATCTGAAGTAGCACCAGTGAACGATACAGTTGGCACCAACACTTTCAATATTGACATATGAACAAAGATTGTCTAAACCAACACTGGAACAAAGAAGAGAAGGAGGAGATGTATTGGCAATTTAGTGAATTATGGAAGGAATGGAAGTCCTTGTCAGAGAAGACTTATTAAAGTGGGATAAAAGAAAAACAAGAGGACATGAAAAGAAACTCAAAAAGGATAGTTATAGAAGAGATCTGAAAAAAAAAGTTTTTCACACAGAGTGGTGGTTGTCTGGAACAAATTGGATAAAAAAAAAATAGTGTGCACAAAAACCATACAAGAATTTAAGAACAAATTAAATGCTGCAAGATGCAAAGAGAGGTCACTACAAGCATAGTTCCCCTTCCTGTATAATACACCACTGGTAAGTGGTGTACCTGTGTTATTAGTCTGAACAAAATATAATAAAATTGACCTAGGAAACTATAGAGGTATTATCCATATCTTTTCTTGTCACATTTGGTAAAATACCTGTTTGTATAAAACACTTTCACCCCACAGGTCATTTAAATATAGAGGAATTATATACATATACCTGGTTGTCTTTCAGGAAGCCTGCAACATCTCCCTTTCTGGTTGCAACACTTGTGATAATAAAGGGGAAGGAAAAAAAATCCTAATTCTATTTGTGAAACTTTTATTTGATATTAGTACTACCTCAGCCCATTAACATTAATCAATATCAAGTTGGATGTTCTGCAAGCTTTGCTCTAATTAGAGCTTGTCCCACGTTACTGCTCAAATGGACACTTCCCAATGAACACTTTATACAAAAATATAATAACAGTACAGATGTACTAACATCAGCACTTATATCCAGTACACTGGTTGGACAAAGCCTTGTGTAGGAGACTTGATCTTGCAACCGTGTGTTTGTTTTCATTGTAGTGAAAAATATGAATGGGTTGGAGCACCCTCCATTATAATGAACAATTAACCATTTTCGGAATTCCCAATACATTTATGAAGTTGATATGTATTTACCTAGTTGTATTTAGCGGGAGAAGAGCTATGCTTGTAGTGACCCACAGTTGTGTCTTTCTGCATCCAGTTCTTTCTTAAAATTATGTATAGTTTTAGCACTCACTGTTTTCTCTTTCAATTTGTTGCATGTATCTATTACTCTGTGTGGAAAGCTGTTTTTTTTTCAGATCTCTTCTGTAACTCTTTCTTAAGTTTCTTCTCGTGTCCTCTTGTATTTCTTCTGTCCCATTTAAGTAGGTCATCCCTATCAAGGATTTCCATCCCTTTCATAATTCTGTATATGGTTATCAAATTGCCTCTTTCTCTTCTTTGTTCCAGAGTTAAGAAGTGTAGTTTGTCCAATCTTTGTTCGTATGTCAACTTGCTAAGTGTTGGTGCCATCTTTATCATTGCTCTTTGAATTCTCTCTAGTTTATATATATATATATATATATATTTTCTACTAGGTGTCCATAGTGATGCTGCATATTCTAATTTTGGTCTTATCAGTGTAACTAGTGTCTTCTTTACCATTTCCTCATCCATGTAGTCAAAGGCCACTCCCATCGATTTTATCAAATTGTAAGTTTCTCCAACTATTTTGTTTACAGGTTTGTCTGATGTCATGTGGTTTGAAATAAACTCCTGGGTCCCTTTCTGAGTTTACTTTTGTAACTTCCTTTGTACCAATTTTGTATTGATCCGATATTCTATTATACATATCTTAATGTATAATAGAATAATATTGAAGTTCACAGACCCATCCCCATATCATCCTTTATATTGAGGGTTTACTGTACATACATATACCAAAAGGCTTTTTCCCCCTTACAAGGGAGATAGTCAAAAAACAAAGGCATAAAAACCACTCCCACCCATTCCATCCCTAACATACGCCACTCCACTCCACCATCTTTCCTCCCTCTTATCTTGGCACCTCCTGGATGACAGGTCATCCATGCATCTCACCCATTGCCCTGGGTCAAAAGCAGTCACAAGACAGCACATCCACAGCAAGGCCACTTCATTAAATCGGCAACCCCCCTCCCCCCGAGTGTCCCCTATCATACTTCTCAGGCGCCTCATCTCAAAACACATTCAAACTTCTCTCTTCCTCTCTTATGTTCCATGTTTCTGCCCCATACAGTGTTGTCGACACAATTATTTCATTTCTTAGTTTGATCAATATTTGCCACTTACCCATTTTTTCCACCTTTTCCAAGCTTTGTCTCTTCTATCTTTTGCCTCACTACATTTTTTGTTGTACCAGCATTTCATGTACACCTTTTCCTGTTTTTGTTCTGGTACGTATTTATCCACTCCATTATAGATTTCTTTTAATATCGTCCATTTCTCTTCCATCTGTTTATCTTCATTAAAGAAGTTTTTCCCGATTCACTTTTTGAAAGAATTTTCTGAGTTTCCAAAATTCCGTCTAGTTGTACATTAGCCTTCCTTTTTTGCGTTTCTCATTTCTTTACAAATAAATTTCCTCTTTTAGTTGAAATTCAATTAGTATGTGGTCACTATTCCCAATTGGTCTTCTTCTATTCCATTTCATCCACAATTTCAGGCTCTGATGTAAATGTTAAGTCTAGTCTCAACAATTCCTCATTATTTCTATATCTGGTATTCTCTTTTACCCAGCGAGTCACTGTGTATTCAATGGTCATGTCCAGTAGTATATTTCCCTAAAGGTCTTCTCCACCCTTCACTGTCATCTCCCAACATATTTCCTTAGAGTTAGTCACTCATAATTACCAAGTTTCCTCCTTTCAGTATTTCATTTAATGCCTGCCTTGTGTCTTCCAACATATCATTATGTTATAAGTTATAGGGGAATAAGCCTACTATGTGTGTTATACAAAGTATACACAAGAATTCTAATGAAGTGGCTTAAACCATACACAGAACAGGAGTTGGGGGAATATCAGTGTGGATTTTGGTGAAACAGATCAACTACGGAGTATATTCACACAGTCTGACAACTAATGGAGAAATATTACGAATATGGTAGGACCCAATATCAGCTACTTGTAGATTTCAAACAAGCATTATGATAGTGTGCACTATCTACAGAATCATGAAAGGCATGGAAATCTTAGATAAGAATGATTTATTGAAATGGGACAATGGAAAAACAAGAGGACATAATAAGAAACTCAAAAAAGTTACAGAAGAGAGGGAAAAAAAAAAAAAAAAAAAAAAAGTCTTCCAACACAGAGTGATAGATACTTGGAACATATTAGACATAGAAGCACTGTGTACAAACACTATTCAAGATTTTAAGAAAAAACTTGATGCTGAGAGATGGGGGAAATGTTAATTTTGATAGGAGAAATGTAAATGAGGCATTGAACGTCAATGAAGGACCAAATAATAATATAGAGCAAGCTATAAATGAAAAACAAAATGATAATGTAAGACATGATATTGAAATTCAAAATGTGTCAAAAAGAAATAATCACGAGTTTCTTAAAACCATATACTTTAATGCTCGTAGTATTAGAAACAAATTTCAAGAAATACAGGCGTATGACAAAAGCGAAAATCTCGATATGATAGGAATAACTGAGACATGGTTAAATGGTACAGAGTTCGAAGCTGAATTTAGTATTGCGGGATTTAAACACTTTCATCAGGATAGAAACCACAAGAAAGGTGGGGGTGTTCTATTGTACGTTAAAAACAATATTCATGCTTGTGTTTTAGAGAAAGTGAAACAGGATGCATATGATAGTTTGTGGGTTGAGTTAACCCAAACAAATGGACAAAAAATGAATATAGGTGTAATATATAGGCCAAAGACATTATCATTAGCAGACGACAAACTGCTATTTCAAGAACTGTCTAGTTTCTGCAACCGGGATTTATTGATAATGGGTGATTTCAATTTTACTGACATTGATTGGATGACCCTTGAACATAGCCATATAGGTAGTCGCTTGTTTGATTTTCTTGGTGACAATTACTTAATTCAGCATGTAAAAGAGCCCACATGATATGGAAACTTACTCGATCTTTTGATCACTAGCCGCGAAAGCATGGTAACTGATGTAGAAGTCGGTGAATCGGTTGCAAATAGCGATCACAACCTAGTTAGATTCAAACTCCTAAACAATTTTAGAATAGATATTTGTGTTTCTAAAATACCCGATTTCAGTAAAGCTCAGTTCATAGAACTACGGCAGGAGCTTCAGCTTACAGATTGGGAGGCAAAATTAAACGAAAGACCAGTAGATCAGATGTGGGAAATATTTCAAAATACGCTCACTAAGATGATTCAAACTTACATTCCTTTTAAGGACAGACGTCCCCCAAATCAGGCTCGCCCAAAATGGCTCGACAAAGAAACTGAAAAAAGTATTGCTAAAAAGAGACAGGCTTATAAGAAATATAAGTGCTCGGGTGCATCTAATGACTATGAAAGTTATGTATCAATACAGAGAGATTTAAAAAAGACAATAAGAAAAAGAAAACGACAATACGCAATGAACATTGCTGATAAATCCAAAGAGAATCCCAAAGAATTCTATAGTTACATTAGAGATAAAAAGGTTGTTAGGAATCACATTGGTCCACTATTATCTGCTGACGGTCAACTTGAATATTCAAATGAAGGAATGTGTAATATCTTAAACAATTATTTTAGCTCGGTATTCGTAAACGAAACACCTCAAGGTGAATTCCAAACTGAAACCTGTGAAAAGTCTAGGGTAAACTTACTCACTACGGTAAATATAACAAAAGAAAAAATTAAAAGGTGTATAGACAAACTCAAAGTTAATAAAACACCAGGGCCCGACGGTTGGCATCCAAGAATCTTAAAGGAAATGAAAAATGAGATTGTTGTTCCATTAGAAATTATTTTCAAGAAATCCATCATATCTGGAGATGTCCCAAGAGAATGGAAGCTAGCTAACGTTACTCCCATATTCAAAAAAGGTGACAAAAAGAAACCAAATAACTATAGGCCTATAAGCTTGACTTCAATCATAGGAAAAATAATGGAAAGTATCATCAGAGATGCTATCGAACATCATTTAGAAAGTAACCGTTTGATAAATGATAGCCAGCATGGTTTCAGATGGAAACGTTCTTGCGTGACTAACTTACTCGAATTCTACAACACAGTTATCTCGAATTATGACAAAAGAAACAATATAGATTTAGTATATCTAGACTTTGCAAAAGCTTTTGATACCGTCCCACACGAAAGACTACTTACTAAATTAGCTTTGCATGGAATAAGTGGTAGCCTATTAGGTTGGACTAGTAATTGGTTGAAGGGTTGAAAACAGAGAGTTGTCTCAAATGGAAAAACTTCTGGATGGAAAAGTGTTGCAAGTGGAGTTCCTCAGGGTTCCGTTCTTGGGCCACTTCTATTCATAGTATATATAAATGATATAGACCATGGACTAAAATCTACTGTTTCCAAATTTGCTGATGATACAAAACTGTGTGGAGTGGCAAATGATCACTCAAACCAATTGGATATTCAAGAAGATTTAGATAAATTACAGCAATGGTCTGAAAAGTGGGTAATGAAATTTAACACAAGTAAATGCAAGGTAATGCACATAGGTAAAAATAACAGTAAGTACGATTACAAGTTATTTGGAAATTCGTTAACAAAAGTGGATAGTGAAAAAGATCTCGGCGTAATTATCAGTAATGACCTCAAATCATCCAAGCAGTGTATTTCAGCCTCTGAGAAAGCAAATAAGATTCTAGGACTGATTGCGCGATCTTTTGATTTCAAAAGTCCATCACTCATTAACAAACTATATAAATCATTAGTTCGTCCACATTTGGAATATGCTGTTTCCGTATGGTCACCGAATCTCATTAAAGACATTGACAGACTGGAAAAAGTACAACGGCGAGCCACAAAACTGATTCCAAATATAAAAAATAAATCATACGAAAATCGACTAAAACATATGAATCTGTTTTCCCTAAAAAAGCGTAGACTCAGAGGTGACTTGATACAGGTCTTTAAAATTCTAAAGGGAATTGACATCAAAAGTGACCAAATTTTTACACTGAATGAGAATCAGACAAGAAACAATGGTCTCAAACTATCCGGAAATAGATTCAATTTGGAAGTAGGTAGAAACAACTTTGCCAACCGTGTAGTTAATGAATGGAATAAACTTCCTGCACAGGTAGTGCAATGTAGTTCAGTTCGAAGCTTTAAGAATCATTTAGACAAATACCTAAGTAAGATGCTGTAATGATTATGATTTATCTTATATTATTTGTTTTTGTTTTGTTATCATTTGTCTGTCTGATTTTCATTTATTATTAGTTATATGTCAATTTATTATTATTTACTATTTACCTGTTTGTTTATTATTTAATTATACCCATGCATTTATTTATGTATTTTATTTGTTATTTACATTACCATAGTTTTTATTTATTATTTTATTATTAATATGATTTTGTTTTCGCATCCGACCTAGATATGGATCAAAAGGTCTCCTGTCGGCATGCTCCGCCTTTGTAATCCTTTGAGAGATACAAAGACGGGTCACCACGAACATAGCTCCCTTCCCGTATAATACAACTAGGTAAATACAGACCATCAATGTGGCACATAATGGCAGAACTAAATATTCCAGCTATATTAATATCCCTTATTAAAATGTGCTACATAGGAAGCAGATGTACAGTAAGAGTTGGAAGGAAAGATACAGAGTTTCAATATACACAGTGGCCTTAGGCAGGGATGTATGCTGTCACCTTTACTATCTAACCCCTTCAATAAGGGCCACATCACACGTCTGGCAGCATTAGCTGCCAGACGTGCGATGTTGCATCATGATACTCACATTATAAAATATAAAGTCACTGCTCTATCGCTTGTTCTCTTTCACCCGTGAATTTTGATAACCATAGACAATATGATGAAGCCAGTTTACAGAGTATGAGGGTCACGCAGGTACGACTACAATAAATATAATCAAGACGCCGCCGTCGGCATCTTCACGTACCCACTTGCTCCTCATGACGCCTACGTAGGCGTCACCGTATGGTATGGGTTAATCTTGCACTGGAGAAAGCAGTCAGGTAGATTACCTACCATCCAGGTGGAGCTAAGTTATCCAATGGTCAGATAACCCACCTTGCTTACACCAATGATGATGTGGTGGTTGAGACTGTGGAGGAAATTAACAAGATCTTTACAGTATTCCAGAGAACAGCAGAACAAATAGGCCTAAAATGATATGAGCAGAAAACAGAAACTATGAAACTAAGTAGAAATGGCAATTACACACCAGGAGAAGAGTAAGTTGGATCACTATGTGTGAAGAAAGTTGACAAGTTCAAGTACCTGGGATCCACTGTCAGTGAGAGAAATGAATTGGACATAGAAATAAACGACTGAATAGCTGTAGGAAACAGATGTTACCATGTCCTGGTACCTGTAATGAAGAGTCGGACCATCAGTAGAACTAAGATAAAAACATATAACATTGTAATAAAACCAACAGTCCTGTACGGATGTGAGACATGGGGACTGACAAAAGAAAGGTAGAAAAGACTGGAAATTTTTTAAAACAATATCCTGAGAAGAATCCTCAGCCCAGTATATGATGAAGAAAAAGGGACATGGAGACAAAGACATACATACATATACCAAGGCTTCTTCCCCCTTTCAAGGGAGGTAGCCAAAAAGGAAAAGGCATAAAATCACTCCCACCTATTTCATCCCTAAATACACTCCACACACCTCCCACCCTCCCTCTCATCTGAGCACCTCCTGGATGACGGGTCATCCCTGCACCTTGCCCACTGCCCTGGGTCAGAAGCAGTGTCACAAGACACAGCACATCCACAGCAAGGCCGCTTCATTTAATCAGCGACCCCCCTTGCATATAAGGAGAGGACGGGGAGAAATCCCTTCAGGCTGCGTCAAAATTTGCTCACACATACTACCTCACCCCCACCCCCCTGCCCATTCCTCCTCATGCAATCACATCATCCATATACAACCATTTTCCACTCACCTCTGTCTTCCTCAACAGACATTCCCCTCTTCCCCAAAGCCCCCTTCACCCCATCCATCCACCTCATCCTAGGACGTCCCCTCATGACATAATAGGGAAATTAGAGATCAGACTGGACAACCATACATTCAGGATGAAATATGGGGAAGAGCAAGGTGGGGTGGACACTGACTCCGAACGGAGGCAGACAGACTACCAAGGAAGGTGATGGAAGGAGGAGGAGAGGGCAGACAACCATTAGGGAGACCCAGGTACAGATAGATAGAAGGAGTGAGGAAGGATGTGGACAGGGTGGCAGAGGATAGAACCATCTGGAGAGGCACAGTGAAAGTGTTGAAGGGCTGTCTGGCCTGACAACCAACAGAGTAAGAGAGTAAGTTATGGAATCTCTTGATTTCATAGAATATTTCTATACCTTGTTTCCCTTTCCAAATCTATACCTTTACCTAGTATTGCATTTTCTGTTGCAAACCCTGAAAATGCAATATTTTTGTACCTTTGATTCCTCTGAACCATTTCCATGTTGCAACTCTTTTTTTGGGATGTCACCTAATGGTGATGCAACCCTGCTTACATCTAGTCTTCTCTTCATTGGTTCACCATATTTTTGTCTATCTTCACCATCCTCCATTTTCAATTGTTACCACCAAGTGAATTTACCCTAATATATCATTTTGGTAATTTGATAAACATACCTCCCATCCCAATATGATACCAACAAGCTGAAAATGATCGGGACATTTAGGTCATATGACCTGCATTCAGTATCTATGCAAGATTATGGAAGTGAATATCACAACCAGTGCATATCAAATTTAGAGTGAACTTCATAAATTCTTGATTTTTGTACTCTGGAAGACAATATGGATCCCCATCCCCAATAAGAATATAAGAACAATATAAGCAAACAGGATGCATATGTTGATAAACAAAGAATCTTGCCAGTTTCATTTATTCTCTAAATCACTACCAATGTTGATGTTAATTTGAGGTACTTACAAACATGGGGCACATAATACTTAGAATAATAAGAGCTAGCCAGTGATCATATTGGTCAAAATTGCAGCTACCAGACCACCAAACATCTTCATAACATAAAAGTGTTTGCTCGTCTCAAATTTCTAAAAATTCATGCCAAAATAACTATTGATTTGCACTATTCATATATGGGGTTCAAAATTCTCAATGATAAGAGCTAGCCAATGATAGAGGTAAGAATTGCAGATGTTAGACCTGGCCTAATCTATTCTAGCCCCTTGGTAAATATAAAGATGTTCTTTTTTTTCTAACAGCTACTGACATTACTATTAGTTTGCAGTGCTTATATCTGTGGTTCAGAATACATCAGAATGATATGAGCTAGCCAATGGTATAGGTAATTGACACTGTGAGACTGGCAAACATTTTCATAAATATCCACACTACCCTTACTAGGTATGTGTGAACCTGTGGACGTGCCAATGTAATGTTTACACCGCCATCTTTTGTAGCCCGTTTGAATGGGTATGCATCAGTTTGAATGCTTGTAGCATTCAGCACATTCACAGGATTATCAATTTGTCTTCTTGTTCTGCAAGTGTATGCCTAGTTAAAAAAATAAATAAATAAATAATAATCACCAATTTAAATGCAACTTTGGCTACTATCCATTGCAAATTAGTTTTCTGAGTAAAAATCTAAAAAATAAAGCACCTATATATGAATGTTTTAATGCAGTATTCCTATTTTTTAACCAGTTTTCTCCCGGAAATGAGCAACTGTAAGATTGTTGGTAATGTGACAGCTGTGCCTTAATGCATAACATGTAGGCATGTTCTCCCATACTTAGTCATGTTTGTTAACACATGATATAATGGTGATACTTCGCGTAGTAGTTATAGAGGGTGTTGTTCACAAAAAATATTTACATTGTTATGGTATGAATTTTAAGATGTTGGACAGGCTATGCTATGCCTATTACATAGCCAGCTATGGCTATGATAACAAGTATATGAAATAACTATTAATAATGTGGTCAGTATTCCATGTCATGAACCATGTCCATGACCATGAGAAGTCTCAAGACTAGTAGAGGTCTAGAGACAAGACAAATTTTCTTCTGGGTTTCATGATGATGATGATGATGATAGACATGAGCTATTGAAATAAGGCTGTTTATTCAGATTATCATGATTATAGATAACATGATTAAACAAAATAACTCCTTTGAAAGTAAAAAGACTTTATTCATTTTTCTATTTCAGTAAATTGGTGTAAAAAATAATTCGCCAATTTCAACGTAAATTTAAGTTAGGTCTTAAGATAGTTGCAGTACTAACTGGTTAGTGTACTGAGAGGCAATCTAAGGGTAAGGGCTAAGGCACCTATATATGCACTTTTAAATGTGATAGTAGAGTTCTCTTAGCTACATATGCATTACAGTGCACATACATTACATTGATGGAACATGTTACAAGTTAGGTGTTAGTAAGAATTGTATAAAAGGAAGGTCCTGTTGAAATATGAATATTTGTTATTGTGCATCTTGTATTGTTTTTGATTGAATGTATAATGCAATGTGTAGTAAGAATTTTGTCATTTGATTTATTGTATAATCTATACTTAATTTGCATGTATAAGAAAGTTCAGTTGCAAGGCCTGAGAGATTTCCCGCACTAAGGGAGACATTACACTTCTGTAAGTCAGTCATAGTGAAGCCACGGTGTGGTGAGGTTGAGGTGTACATTTTTGTCTGAACATAAACTTGGTTGTGTCATGTGCATTGTGCCTTTGAAGAACAATAAACAGTTAAGTACTTTTCTAAGCGTTTATATAATATCCATAACTTTTAACAGGTCCTACATTGTTTTTGACATGCTCAGGTGATTTGTTGACCCATAAAGCCTTCATATGTCAAGATGCACGTCAATTGGGCCAGGGGTTTGGATTTTACAGACATTTATTTCTAAACTGACAATAGCTGCCATGGCAACATGAAAGGTGTTACTAAGCATAATATAAAAGGAAGGTCCTACATTGTTTCTGACATGCTCAGATGATTTGTTGACCCATAAAACCTTCACATGCCAAGTTGCATGTCAACTGGGCTAGGGGTTTGGATTGTACTGATGATAATCTCTAAATTGACAACTTAATACTTGCCATGAAAAGGAAACTTTTGTATGATGGAGATGTTCCACATTGTTTTTGACATGCTCATATAATTTGTTGACCCATAAAGCCCAAGTATTCCAAATTTTAATAAAATTGGACGAGTGGTTTAGAGTTTATGTGCATTTCTTTACCAAAATCTTTACAAATTACCACCCTTCATTCTAACCTTTTGTTAAAGTATAGTATAGTCTAGCCCAGGAGTTCCCAAAGTGGTCGATATCAACCCGCAGGGGTCAATGAGACCATCCAAGGGGTCGAAAGAGGGTCAGTAGATTGCTAGGGGGTCGAAAGGGATCAGTAAATTACTATGGGGTCGAAAGGCAGTCTTTAAAATTAAACGGTTGCCATGAAATGATCCTGTTCTCTTCCCCGTACTGAAAGAGTGAGAATAATCAACCAACCAATATCTAAACTTAATGAAAAACCATGCCAGTTCACTCTGAGTCAAAAATCCTTCCCATTCTGTGCATGTAGGAAGAATCTCACACACAACCACATCGTGAATGAACATCAAGATGACGAGCTTGTGTAATATTATTGGCTTAAATATCACTTATAGTAATATAATAAAGAATATATAATATTACTCTTAAAGCTATTGGTAAATTGTATTTATCTTAAAACACTTATGTTCATGCATATGAGAAAGTATCTGTATTATTATTGGATCACCGTCGCCTTGATGAATGGTGCCATTTGGCCCTTTTGTAATGGATCAAAATAAAAAATAAATAAATAAATAGAAAATAAACAAGTAGAATAAGTAAAATCCACAAACACGAAAACTGTGACTATGGTACTTACAATTACCATAAGTGATTTATGAGACCAAACAAGAACTACAGTAAAGAAGTAAAACAATATAACAACAACAAAAATTATGACAATCATAATGATGATAATAACACTATTGATAACTAAAATAATAATAATAATGATAATAATAATAATACAAAAAATAATACATACATATACCAAGGCTTTTTTCCCCCTTACCAGGGGGGTAGCCAAAAAGGACAAGGCACAAAAACATTCCCACCCATTTCATCCCCGAAAACACTCCACACCCCTCCACCCTCCCTCCCATCTTAGCACCTCCTAGATGACGGGTCATCCCTGCACCCTGTCCACTGCCCTGGGTCAGAAGCAGTGTCGCAGGACACAGCACATCCACAGCAAGAATAATAATAACATTAATAATAATAATAATAATAATAATAACAATAATAATAATAAGGTAAAATTTTACTTTCGACCATTGTAGGAATATAGTAATACAAAATTAAATAGTAATTTTGTAAATTAAAATGTATGAACGAAATATGCAATTTTGTGTGCGGAAATGAAAATAAATAAGTTGCAAAAACAGATTTCTTAAGTAACGAAGTCGTGTACGACGAATGGTACGCCATGTTTGTTATGGTAGATGCCGACGTCAGAGAAATGAAAGGACGATAAATTTGTATAAACTAAACTAACCTAACCTAACCTGTTTAATAAATCATTACCTGCAAATTAGATATCATCCGGCTGGTCCTCGCCGTCGTCGTCGTCATCGTGAGAGACGTTGGCGGGCTTTTCAACCACTCTCTCAGCTTTTGTACGGCTATATTCCTCCAATGGTCGAAAGTAAAATTTTACCAGTTAGGTTAGATTAGGTTAGGTTAGTTTACTTTAGTTTAGACAAATTTATCGTCCTTTCATTTCTCCGACGACGGAATCTACCATAACAAACATAGCGTACCATTCGTAGTACACGACTTCGTTACTTAAGAAATCTGTTTTAGCAACTTTTTTTATTTTCATTTTCGCACACAAAATTGCATATTACGTTCATACATTTTAATTTACAAAATTACTATTTAATTTTGTATTGCTATATTCCAACAATGGTCGAAAGTAAAATTTTACCAATAATAATAATAATAATAATAATAATAATAGCATTAATAACAATAACATCAATAATAATAAACTGATATAATTCGTGAATTATTAGTTTGGGTGTCTATAGAAAATTTTAAACTTTACTAGGGGGTCGATGAGCTGAAAAGTTTGGGAACCCCTGGTCTAGCCAAAAATTCGGGATAAAAAAATAATTAAAAGAAATTGTGTCTCCCTTATTTTTCAAACTATTTAAAAAAGTTAATAAGTATTTTGTTTCAAATGAAATGGTCTTTCATATGCAACAAGAATTTAAGAGTTTAAAAAAATGTGCCCGTACCTGTCCTTACTCAGAATCATGAGAATGCCAAATGTAGAAGAGGGGCAAATGCGAACGTGACTAAGCTATCTTACCCCCAAATCGCTGCACTTACGAATTCAAGAAGACACACTTGTTTAACCTGTTTAAATCACAGCCACGAAAGCAAGCTCCTTCAATAGCTGAAGGAGTGCAACTCAATGCTTGACGGGCTATGACGTCATATGTAAACAAACAAGGTGGAGGTGTAAGTTTTTTAAATATATCTTCTCTACTTATATTTTCTGTTTTATATTTTATATCTATTATTTTTATATATCATATTTTATATTTCCTAAGGTGGACAGGAGTGAAGTGTGATAGGGTTGATTTTTTTTTTTTTTTTTTGGCTGCCTCCCTTATAAGGGGGAAAAAGCTTTTCGTATATACTCGTATATGTATGTATGTTTTTGTTACTATTTTTTATTATTATTATTATCATTTCTATTGTCTGATTTCAAGTTTCTATTTTTAATTCTATTGTGGATGTACGGCCGGACAAGCCATGGAAATGAAACCAAGCCACACAAGATGTAATGTATACATGAATTAAATATATACTACAGGGCTAGAAGGTCCGGCCGGGTGAGAGCCTACGAGTGTCGTCGTGGGCTGGGAGTGAAGGGAGGGCCACTTGAAGCCTGGTCAGGTCTAGATCCCATACTCGCTAGTAGATGACGTAGAGTGCAGCTCTTGTAAACAATGGTATCATAACAACTGTGTAAATATATAAATATATTACTATTACTGGGTGGACGTTTTTTGCATTAAAAAAGTTTGAACTGCTAGGAAAAGACAAGAGACTTGATTTTTGTTTTATATAAAAATGGTATTATTTTTATTTACAGCAGAACAATATTAAAATACATGTATGTGGAAAATCTCAATATTAAAATACATGTATGTGGAAAATCACTTATTCTTATATACAGCAGCACAATTAATATACATGTAGGCCTATACATGTAGGTGGAAAATCTCTACTGGTAAAAACACTTTATTTTTATTTGCATTACAATTCTCAATCATTCCTACATTGAGGGCAAGTGTAAGTGTCATCTGTGGACATTTCCCTGACATCACGCACAGACAGATTTACACAGTTGTTATGATACCATTGTTTACAAGAGCTGCACTCTACGTCATCTACTAGCGAGTATGGAATCTAGACCTGACCCTTGAAGCCTGGAGATGTCGTGCCCGAGCCGACTTGCTGGAGAACTGGCTGTCTCGGCAAGGCGCCGTCCTTTCAAAGGAGGCTGACGGGTCAGATGGGTCCCCGGAGAGCTTTTACGAGTTTCTGATTGGCTGCTGACTAGGGATAGTCGAGACGTCCTGCTGACCTCGGAAAGTATATAGCCTTGCTCGAGTTGTGTGACGGCCAGTCTGGTTTTAACCAGCGCCACGTCACCACACTATATGTTTTATTTTTATCTTCTATTTCTATTTTCTACTTTTATTTTCAATATCAATTTTCTATTTCTACATATATTTTTCTATGTCTATTTCTACTTTTATGGTGCAGTTGTGATTGCTGACCCGATAGAGCAACTGCAGGTGGAGAGACGGAAGACAGTAGAAAGAAATGGTCTAAAAAAGAAGAAAAAAAAAAAAAGTGATGTATGTAGGGCGCATAAAAGGAGGATATAGATGTCACAGCTGGGATACTTCAGTGAAGGGTGACATGTGACTTGAAGAATAATGTCAAATTATAATTCCCAACTTCAAGCTTTATTCAACATTTTCCAACTTTAATGGGAGTGCTGCACTACTTGTAACTCACCTGATTTCTGTGGTTTCCCGTTACTTTGGTTATTTCTGCTTCACTTTTCCATCTCCCGACGCACTTCTCACTCTACAATCTACCTTACCTAAACCCACTGGCTCTGCTTATCCTAATCGTGTTAGAGTTCCACTTGCATCTTCTCGTTCCACACACACACACACTGATGCGCACACCGTTGTGCGCCCTCCTTCCTACACCGGCCGTGACCTTTTGACCCCGTGTTAGGGGTGCCAACTGTGCACACATATCTGCACCACATTTCACCACAAGTACACAATCTGCAAAACGCGAAACAACGCCAACATTACAGAACCCAAGACATTTCCATTATAAAAACATTACAGTACACAATCTACAAATGAAACATTACCGTTACATTCCACAACCTAATAATTACAAAGGTGTTCCATTATTGTCATAGCATTCTCCTTCACAAACAAATCGTTACAGAGGTACTTCATTATCATCATAACACATGTATTCTTACATACACACAAAGTACCTCACACAAACGCAAACTTCACATGAGACACCTAGAAAGACTGCATGCCATACACAAACACCTTATACGACACATCACACCTAGACTTCACCGTACAGACTACTTATCAACTGCGCCTCTCCTTCGGGTGGTGTTCACAATAATCGTGTATAGCCGCGCATATTTACAACGTATCCTTTTCCCAGCTTTGACTGATCGTGACCAGACGTGTCGCGATATGCTGGATTCCGTCTGACTAAGTACCACGAAAATGAGCCCGTCTGTATCCAACGGCGAGCGTGAGGAAAGGCAGCAGATTCTCATTAGACGTGCTATGGGTGGCCGGGTTCAGTCCTCGCTGGTTATATTTCTAATTTTATTTATCTGTAAACATGTTATACGCAGTTTTAATGTATATTCGCATCTCCACCGAATGTATATATTATTACCTGTTCTCCTCTCGCCGGCAAAATGGCTCCGCTACTCCAGGAAGTCTGTTTCGTCACCCGGAACCACAACATGTCTCGTCCCTTATTTATCCGCTTAGAGGAAACAACCCTCTATGTGTAGCATACAAAAAAAAAAAAAAAAAAAAAAAAAAAACACTACACGCACAAACATTTACAAAGCTTTTTCTTCTTCTGAAAATAGTATAATTTCTAACTCTCTCCTACTACATCTTGTCATTTCAGTTTACCTGCCACTATTTTTTTTTCCAAAATGTTCTGTCTCTAAGACTAAGCCTCCCACTCTTTTTCTAACTTCGTTGGTTGAGGTTAAGTCGAATAAATATCCCTAAAGAAAAACAGTTACGTATAATGGTTTTAGCCTCCAACTCCAAGTCTCCTGCCCACCCCTCCTGAGCCACGACTTGACGCAATAAATATCCGAGAATCGCCCGGTGGCAAAAGCCCTCTTTTATACACGACTGTATTTTCATTTGACACGGACATCTCTTCCCCTCCTACAACTACCGATCCCGCGCGAACGAGTGATCCTTCCTAGCTAGTCCATAGTCCTCACAGTCGACTTATGTGAAAATTGGATCATGTTGGAGGACTGAGAGGCACACCTCAAGAATGGATTAAAGACTTTTTGAAGGGAAAAGGCATGAGGACAGTAGTAATGGATAAGACGTCAAGCTGGAGAACAGTAACGAGCGGAGTTCCACAAGGTTCAGTGCTTGCACCAATAACGTTCATGTCAATGACTGGATGATGGAAGGAACAGCAAGCGATACCAACATGTTTGCAGATGACGCAACAACTTTGAAAAGAGTGAAAAACGAGGACTGTAGACTATTGCAAAAGGATGACAAAGTTCGGATGCGAATATATATACATATATATAGGGTAGGAAATGAACCAATTGACGGAGTGGTTGGGAAATGTGGAGTTCCAGGAAAGAATCATAGTGGAGAGTTGATGGTGGAGATGTGTCTAGAAAGAGAGTTGATGATGGCAAATACAGTGTTTCGGAAGAAAGTCAAGCATAAGTACACTGGGAGAGGGTGGTGGAGGGAAGGGTGGTAGATAGAGCGTTAATGGACTATGTGGTAGCAGATAGGAATATAATAGGAAGAGTAAAGGATGTACATGTTCTAAGGGGAGAGAGTGGGGGAATATCAGATAATTTTTTGGTGGAAGGTAAGTTGAGAGTGGAGGATAGATGGAGAAAGAGGAAAAAGACAAAAGGTAGGGAGGTGCTTAGAGTGAGCTCTTTAAATGAAAAGGAAAAGGAGTACAAGAAGCTGAAGGAGTGGGAGGGAGTGAAGGATAGAGTAGAGGTAGGTGTGGAGGAGGAATGGGGATGGTTCAAGGAGGGAGTCACAAAGTGTGCAAAGATGGTGTGTGGAACAAGAAGGACAGGAGGAAATAGAATGAAGGGTAGTGAATGGTGGGATGAGGAAACAAAGAAGGTTGTAGAAGAGAAGAAACGAGCTTTCACAAATTGGTTACAAAAAAAGGACGAGGGAGTCATATAAGAGGCACAAAGAAAAGAAAAGAGAAGTAAAGCAAAAAGTAAAGAAGGCAAAGAGGAGAGCAGATGTGAAATGGGGTAAAGGTATGACGGAAAATTTTTGAAAGTAATAAAAAAATATGTTTTGGAAAGAAATTAAGAGAGGAAGAGGAAGCGAATTAACTAAAGAAGAAAGGTAAAAGGTGCAGATGGAGAGATGATAATGGAAGAGATTTAGATAAATTATAGCAATGGTCTGAAAAGTGGCTAATGAAATTTAACACAAGTAAATGCAAGGTAGTATACAAAGGTAAAAATAACAGTAAGTATGATTACAAATTATTTGGAAATTCGTTAACAAAAGTGTACAGAGAAAAGGATCTTGGCGTAATTATCAGTAACGATCTCAAATCATCTAAGCAGTATATTTCAGCCTATGAGAAAGCAAATACTATTCTAGGACTGATTACACGATTTTTTTTACTTCAAAAGTCCATCTCTCATTAACAAACTATATAAATTGTTAGTTTGTCCACATTTGGAATATGCTGTTTCCGTATGGTTACCAAATCTCATAAAGACATCGACAGATTAGAAAAAGTACAATGGCGAACCACAAAGTTGATTCCAAATATCAAACATAAATCATACGAAAATCGACTAAAACATATGAATACCCCCCCCCCAATGTATATAGACTTGGAGGTGACCTGAAACAGGACTTTAAGATTCTAAAGGGAATTGACATCAAAAGTGACAAAAAAAATTACAGTGAATGAGAATCTGACAAGAAACAATGGTCTCAAAATGTCAGGAAATAGATTAATTTGGAAGTGAGTAGAAACAACTTTGCCAACCGTGTAGTTAATGAATGGAATAAACTTACTGTTATTTTTACCTATGTGCATTCCTTTGCATTTACTTGTGTTAACTTTCATTAACCACTTTTCAGACCATTGCTGTAGTTTATCTAAATCTTCTTGAATGTCTAATTGGTTTAAGTGATCATTTGCCAATCTGCACAGTTTTGTATCATCAGCACATTTGAAGACAATAGGTTTTAGTCCGTGGTTTATATAGTTTACATGTACTATGAATTAAAGTGGCCCAAGAACGGAACCCTGAGGAATTCCACTTGTAGCATTTTTCCATCTAGAAGTTTTGCTATTTAGAACAACTCTGTTTTTGATCATTCAATCAATTCCTAGTCCAACTTAATAGGCTACCACTTATTCCCTGTGAAGCTAATCTAGTAAGTAGTCTTTCGTAGTGGACGGTATCAAAAGCTTTTGCAAAGTCTAGATATATTAAATCTATATTGTTTCTTTTGTCATAATTCAAGAGGAGTGTATTGTAGTATTTGAGTAAGTTAGTCATGCAAGAATGTTTCCATTTGAATTCATGCTGGCTTTCATTTATCAAACAGTTACTTTCTAAATGATGTTTGATAGCATCTCTGATGATAGTTTCCAACATTATTCCTATGATTGATGTCAAACTTATAGGCCCATAGTTAATTGGTTTCTTTTCACATTTTTTATATGGGACTAACATTAGCTAGTTTCCATTCTCTTGGAACATCTCTTGATACTATGGATTTCTTGAAAATAATTTCCAATGGAACAACAATCTTATTTTTCATTTACTTTAAGATTCTTGGATGCCAACCATTAGGCCCTGATGTTTTATTAACTTTGAGTTTCTCGATACACCTTTTAATATATTCTTTTGTTATATTTATCGTAGTAAGTTCACTCTCGACTTTTCACAGGTTTCAGTTTGGAGCTCACTTTAAGCTGTTTCATTTACGAATACTGAGCAAAATAGTTGTTTACAATATCACACGTTCCTTCATTTAAATTTTCAAGTTGACCATCAGCAGGTAATAGTGGGCCAATGTGATTCCTAATAACATTTTTATCTCTAATGTAACTAGAATTCTCTGGGATTCTCTTTGGGTTTATCAGCGATATTCATTTCATAATGTTGTTTTCTTGTTTGTTTTTTTCTCTGTATTATTACATAACTTTGGTAGGCATTAGGTGCACCCGAGCACTTGTATTTCTTATAAGCCTGTTTCTTTTTAGCAATACATTTTTCAGTTTCTTTGTCAAGCCAATTTGGGCGAGCCTGATTTGGGGGGCGTCTGTCCTTAAACGGGAAGTAGGTATGAATTATCTTAGTAAGCGTATTTTGAAACATTGTCCACATCTGATCTACAGTTCCTTCGCTTAATTTTTCCTCCCAATCTGTAAACTGAAGCTCCTGATGTAGTCCTATGAACTGAGCTTTACTGAAATCGGGTATTTTAGAAATACAAGTATCTATTCTAATTTTTTTCAGCATTTTGAATCTAAGTTGTGATCGCTACTTGCAATAGATTCACCAACTTCTACATCGGTTATCATGATTTCGTGGCTAGCGATCAATAGATCGAGTAAGTTTCCATGTCTTGTGGGCTCTTTTACATGCTGAACTAAGTAATTGTCTCTGAGAAAATCTATCAAGCGACTATCTATATGGCCATGTTCAAGGGTCATCCAATCAATGTCAGTAAAATTGAAATCACCCATTATCAATAAGTCCCGGTTGCAGAAACTAGACAGTTCTTGAAACAACATTTTGTCGTCTGCTAATGATGTTTTTGGCCTATATATTACACCTGGAGGAGAAATAGGGAAAGGATGAAGTGAAAGCAGCTGTTAAGATGATGAGAGCAGGTAAGGCACCTGGTCTGGATGAATGCCATGCAGAATGTCTGAAGAAAGGAGGTACAGTTATGGTGGACTGGGTGGTGAGGTTATTTAGTGTTTGTTTAAGAGAGAGTTGAGTGCCAGAGGACTGGAGGAGTGCCTGTATAGTTCCACTTTACAAGGGAAAGGGGGACAAGTGTGAGTGTAGTAGTTTCAGAGGGATCAGCTTGTTGAGTGTAGTTGGGAAGACTTATGGGAGGGTCTTGATTAAATTAGGAGAGGAACAGAGGGAGTAATTGGTGAGGAACAGTGTGGGTTTAGGACAGGTAGGGGTTGTGTAGATAAGATTTTTGTGGTAAGACAGATATGTGAGAAAGCTATAGGAAAAGGTATGGATATTTTTTGGGCTTTTATGGATCTGGAAAAGGCTTATGTCAGGGTAGACAGGAAGGCACTGTGGGAGGTACTGCACATATATGGGATAGAATGAAAGCTGTTAAGAGCAGTCAAGAGTTTTTACGAGAGTAGTAGAGCTTGTGTTAGGATAAGAAATGGAGAGAGTGAATGGTTTGAGGTAAAGGTGGGACTTGGTCAGGGATGTGTTATTTCGCCCTGGCTGATCAATCTTTACATGGATGGGGTGGTGCGAGAGGTGAATGCTAGGGTGGTGGGTCAGGGGTTGGAGATGATTAAAGGAAATGGAGAAAAGTGGGAGGTAAGCCAGTTGTTGTTTGCTGACGACACTGCGCTTGTAGCAGGATCAGATGAGGGATTGAGGAAGTTAGTGTCAGAGTTTGAGGTGTGAAAGAAGGAAAATGAAGATAAATGTGGGCAGAAGTAAGGTGATGAGATGTTTAAGGGGAGAGAGTGACAGCAGGCTGGAAGTGAACATTAAGGGTGAGAAACTGGAAGAAGAGTTTCAGATACTTGGGTGCGAATGAGACAGGAAAGGGAGGAGTGGGGTGGTGGTAGAATGTAGATTGAGAGAACCAAGCAAATGCCTTGGTGGAATGAAAAGTGTAATGAGAAATAGACATCTGGGAATGGATCCTAAGAGGAGGTTATATGAAGGAGTGATTGTGCCAGCAGCACTGTACGGGACAGAAACATGGAACATGAAAGAGGAAGAGAGGAGTTTGAATGTGTTTGAGATTAAATGTCTGAGAAGTATGATAGGGGTTACTGGGCTGGAAAGAGTGAGAAATGAGGAGGTGCAGAGGAGAACAGGGATAGAATGGGAACTGGGAGATAGTGTTGATGAAAGAGTATTAGGATGGTTTGGACACATGGAAAGAGTGAGTGAAGAAAGATTAGTAAAAGAGGTGTGGAAGGAGTGAATATAAGGGAGGGTCCTAGGATGAGATGGATGGATGGATTGAAAGGGGCATTACAAAAGAGAGGAATGTCTGTGGAGGAACGACGGGAGAGGACAGAAGATAGGGGTGAATGGAGAGGGGTTGTGTATAGATGATGCTGTGATGCATGAGGGGGAGTGGGTGGGGGATGGGTGGTGAGGAAGTATGTATGAGAAAAGTTTGACGCAGCCCAAAGGGATTTCTCCCCATCTTCTCCTTTTCTGTATGAGGGGATGGAGAGGGGGGGTCACCGAATTTATGAAGCGGCCTTGCTGTAGATGTGTTGTGTCTTGCAACGCTGCTTCTGACCCAGGGCAGTGGACAGGATGCAGGGATGACCCATCATCCAGGAGATGCCAAGATAAGAGGGAGGGTAGAGAGGAGTGGTATTGGAAATGGAATGGGTGGGAGTAGTTTCTATGCCTTTTTCTTTTTGGCTACCCCCCCGTGTAGCGGGAAAAAGCCTTTGATATATGTATTACACCTACATTAATTTTTGTCCATTTGTTTGGGTTAATTCTACTCACAAACTATTATATGCATCCAGTTTCATTTTCACTAAAACACATGGTTTTTAACATACAACAGAACACCCCTACCTTTCTTGTAGTTTCTATCCTTATAAAAGTGTTTAAATTCTGCAATATTGAATTCAGTTTCAAATTCTTCACCATTCAACCATGTCTTGGTTATTCCTATTATATTGAGATTTCTGCTTTTGACATACAGCTGGATTTCTTGCAATTTGATCCTAATACTACGAGCATTAAAGTATATGGTTGTAAGAAACTCATGATTCTTTCTTTTTGACATATTTTGTGTTTCAACATCGTGCCTTACATTATAATCTAGTTCTTTATTGACATCTTGCTCTATATTGACACTTGGTCCTTCATTAACATTCAGTGCCTCATGGACATTTGCCCCATGACAGACATCTGTTCCCTCACAGTCATCCAATCTCTTATGTACACCTTGGCCCCCTCCCTTCCACATCGGCCACCTGGTCTTTGGCATTCTGTCCAGCATCACTTCCTAAAATGATATTCTGTGCTCCAGTGACATTATATCCTAGAGTAATATTTTGTCCTCCACTATCATTACACCCCATCATATTTTGTCCTCCACTCTTATTACATCCCATTGTGATATTTTGTCCTTTGACATTACATCCTAATGTAATATTTTGTTCTCTGCCAACATTATATCCTAAAATGATATTTTGTCCTATACTGACATATTGCTCTACATTATTGCTATGCCCTACTGTTTTCCCCAATACACTCCATTTCCCCTTCCCTTTCAAGTTCTACAGCAAAAAAGGAACTACGTCATTACAAACTCTAACTATACTTAAAAAGTTATAGACAGAGTTTGATTAAATTTTGTGGAAAGGTGTAGCAGTGTGTCGGTGAGGAAAGTTGAAAAACGGGGTTTCGCTTACGAAGTTTTAATGTAAGCGGATATCAACAAACAAGCGACGTCTAGAACGTCTTCGTCTCAGTAACTTAACAAAAACAAAAGATGTCTACATAGGATTCAATTAGATACACACGACTAAAAGTGCTGTATAGGATCTAAACCTATTACAAAGTACAAAACATATGAGAATCACATATATAAGGAATCTACAGCACCAGTATACAATTCTTTAACACCATTTTCATGTATATAAAAATAATAGTAAGATAATTAATCTCAATTTACCACATCCCTTTTCCCTTATTGAAAAAGGAGTATCCATATGAACATAACTGAAACATTTATCTTTATAACACCACAATTATAGATTCAATCTATCAGGTGGTTTCACAACTCTGCTAGATCTTCTAACTGGTTGTGGACTTGGTACATTCACTGCATTATCATCATTATCAACATTTACAGAGGAATTTTCATCAGCCTTATCGATTACTTCTGAACTATTAGGACAGTGTCCTTGACCTGAAGAATACATAGTCACAAAAGGTTTACTGCTACCCAAGTTGTCTTTACGTACAGTGTCATTACTGGAAACAGTTGGTGTATATCTAGGCATAAGTTGATCAGAATGTCTTTTCCAAACAATGTTTCCAAAATCTTTTAACATCACTTTGTAGTTTCTCACACCTAGAACTTCAATTACTTTCCCTTCCAACCATGAATGACCTTTGCCATAATTCTTTACAAAAACAGCATCATCAATCTTATATTCAGACTTCTCAAACTTACATTCTTTTTCCAAAACCTTTTCCTTCTTATTTTGTGGTTTAATTTTCTCAATTATACCTCTGAAGTTTCTGTTAAACATTAGCTCAGCTGGAGCTTTACCTGTGGAACAATGAATTGAACGTCTGTAGTTATACAAAAATCTACAAATTCTGGTTCTGATATCACCTTCCTTAAATTTACTTAATCCTTCCTTGAAAGTTTTTACAGCTCTCTCAGCTAAACCATTAGATGATGGGTTATATGGGGCTGGTGTCATATGTTTTATTCCATTCCTTTCAAAGAAAGTCTCCATTTCCTCAGATACAAATGATGAGGCATTATCTGAAACTACAATGTCAGGTAACCCAAAATTACAAAAAGTTTTTCTCAGCATAGAAATTGTTACTGTAGATGTTGTTGACTTTGTTACATGAACATCCATAAATTTTGAGTGTGAATCCACAATCACTAAGAAATAACTTTCATTGATTGGGCCTGCATAGTCCATATGGAGTCTACACCAAGACTTACCCGTCTCAGGCCATGATAAGGTAACTTCCTGAGAACCTTGAAATTTTTTAAAACAAATTGAACAAGCTTTAGTAACCTCAGATATATCTTGATCTAACTTAGGCCACCATATCCAATTCCTGGCTTCAGCCTTCATAGCACTGATACCATTATGACCTACATGCAGCTGTGAAAGTACACTACTTCTTAATTCAGCTGGTATAACTACTCTATTCCTAAATAGCAACACATCTTCATATATACTTAAATCTGCTTTAACTGCTGCATATTCAGAAATAACAGGATTATCAATCCACCCAAATTTAACACATTGGAAAACCTTCCTCAAAACAGGATCACTCTTTGTCATAACCTTAACCCTTTCATAGGAAATATTTTGATCTTCCAAATTTTAAACTAAATTCACATATTCCGCAGGTGTATGTGAGTCTAAAACAGAATCTGATACAGGCAAACGGCTCAGGGTATCTGCTACAATGTTTTGTTTGCCTGATTTAAAACACAATTGGTAATCATACTGGGATAACAATAATGCCCAACGCTGTACTCTTGCGTTTGCATTGACAGGAATCTGTTTCTCACTACCAAATAAACCAAGTAGAGGTTTGTGATCTGTACGGAGCACAAACTTACGTCCAAGCAAAAAATATTTAAACTTAGTTACCGCGTACACTAACGCTAGAGCTTCTTTGTCCAACTGAGAATAATTTAGCTCAGCAGCAGACAGCTTTTTACTTGCAAAGTAAACTGGTCTTGGACTACCATTCATTTCTTGAATTAACACACATCCTACTCCTACTGGTGAAGCATCTACTTCAACAATAACATCATGTTCACCATCAAAATTGGCTAGTAAATCAGTTGACTAACTCTTCCTTAACAGTCATAAATGCTTTTGCTTCAACAGAAGACCACTTAAATTTTGCATTTTTCTTCAGTAAATCATACAGAGGTGCTAATACACTTGAAAAATTTCTTACAAACCTACAATAGTATGTGACTAGACCCAAAAATGACTGAACTTCACCTACAGACTTTGGTATAGGTGCTTCTAAAATAGCAGCAAGTTTCCTTGGTGAAGGTTTTATGCCATCACCTGAAATGACATATCCTAAGTATTCTAAGGAATTGGTATTCAGAACAGTTTTCTTTTTGTTAATAGCAACATTATGTTTCTGAAATACCTTCAACACTTTATCTAATCTCATATCATGTTCCTCTTTAGTCTCTCCTCCGACTAATATGTCATCTAAGAAGGCAACTACTCCATCTATATTCATCAATACTTGGGATATCAATCTTTGGAAAATGGCAGGAGATGATGCAAGTCCAAAGGGTAATCTTTTATATTTAAAAAGACCTTTATGAGTATTAATTACTAGCAATTCTTGACTCTCATCATCTACTGGCACCTGTAAGTAAGCATCTTTTAAATCAATCTTTGAGAATATCTTGCTTTTCCCAACAACAGCAAGGATTTCATCAACTTTAGGCAAAGGGTACTGGTCACATGAAATACATTTGTTCAATGCCTTGAAATCTACACAGATACGCATTGACTTTTTGTCAGCTTTTAACACTGGTACAATTGGAGCTGCCCAAGTACTAGAATGTACTGGTTCAATGATATTGTTATCAACTAACTCTTCTAAAGCATCTTCTACCAATTTTCTGTAGTGGTAGGGCACAGGCCTTGCTTTTTTCCAACTAGGCACAGCACCGCTCTTTAGGTGTACCTTTGCTACAACACATGAAATTGGCAATCTAGAATCAGCTGAAAAATTATCTAATTGTACCTGGGAATCTAAAACATTAACTCCTTCCTCTATACCTGTGAGTGCAATACCAATTTTAGGCATTAAATCTCTTCCACATAAGTTAGAGTTATTAGATTCAACTACATACAAACTTTGAATTACATTGTGACCATTATAAAATATATTTGCATAAACCTTACCCAAAACATGCAAATCATTATTACCATAAGCCTTCAAAATTTTATCACTAGGCTCTAGAGATAAATTTAATTTCTTAACCCAATGTAAGGTTAGGGTAGACACACTGGCACCACAGTCAATTTCATACGGCACATTATGACCTTCAATATTTATATCAACCTTGTTTCTCACTGGCAAAACCTTACCTACAACACTGTGTATAGGTTCATGAGAAATATCAACACTAACCACTTCTGGAATGCTAGGTCGATCCACTAAATGTAACAATTGGTTATCATCACTACCAGTATCTCTCTCTTCCTGAGAAATTCCCTCGAAAACCATATTAGTTTTCTTTTTTCCAAACGTCTTCTTGTTGGTAAATTTTCCAAAAGATCCTTTCTGGGCACTGTGTGGCTTACCAGACACAGTCTTATCAAAACGGCACACTCGTTTTAGGTGTCCTCTCGTGTTACAAACTGAACAAGTTAGGTGCTTAAACCTACAGTTCTCACTTTTATGTGGATACCCGCAATGCTTACAACTTTCTTTTTTCTGACTATTAACATATTCAGAACTAACCCCCACTTTCCTCACTTCAGTAGTTGGGAGCTTTTCTCCAACGAAAGCTTTTTCCAAATTTAAAATTTTCTCTAAGGTGTCCGTTGAAGACATAGTTTGTAAATCCAAATTCTCTGCAACTAAGTTCGGGAAATACACTTCAGTTTCAATAGCCATAAACAGTTGGTCTCTCACTCGGGCGTCGAATAAGGTCCCAAAGTTGCAATCTTTGGCTAGACTTTTCAAGTCTGCATACAAGTCTCTTAAACTTTCAACAGATTTTTTCTTTCTGTTTTGAAATTTAATCAAACTCCGATGATAGCTCGGTTTAACCTTGTAATGTGCTTCTAAAAGCTTCACTAAATCATTATAGTCTTTCTCATGTGGCAAATTAGGTGAAGTGAGCGAAGCTAGCGTGCTGTACGTTTCACTTCCTAATGATACTAATAAAGAATTTTTCTTCTTGTTATCATCAGTGACTCCATTGTATGCAAAATGAGCTTGCAGCATACTAAGCCATATCTCCCACTTAATCTTATTGGGGTCAAAACAGTCAATCTTACCTGAGTTATTTGCCATTGTAATTCTACTTGTATTAAATCCAGTTTCCTATTGAAACAATTGATTCGTAGCCTGCTACACTATTTACGAATCCAGAGTGGCCAGGACAGTTCCGATGGGGTGAATGGGTGAGTATATCTTCATCCTTCGATTTCTCCACCATCAGTTGGAAAGGCAGCTATTTCTGTCTTCTAAAACTGAAATCGGTCCTTTGGCTCACTAAATCCACAAATCCTCATCGCCACTGTAGCAGTGTGTCGGTGAGGAAAGTTGAAAAACGGGGTTTCGCTTACGAAGTTTTAATGTAAGCGGATATCAACAAACAAGCGACGTCTAGAACGTCTTCGTCTCAGTAACTTAACAAAAACAAAAGATGTCTACATAGGATTCAATTAGATACACACGACTAAAAGTGCTGTATAGGATCTAAACCTATTACAAAGTACAAAACATATGAGAATCACATATATAAGGAATCTACAGCACCAGTATACAATTCTTTAACACCATTTTCATGTATATAAAAATAATAGTAAGATAATTAATCTCAATTTACCACAAAAGGCATGTCTTAGACCAGAGGTGGGGAACCTGCGGCCTTCCGGGCCATCAAGTGCGGCCTTTGATATACATATTTTTTTTTAAAAGACCTTGAATATTTTTTAAGTCTGAAATCACTGCACACCTGAAACTTATAATATAATAGGGATAAAATAATTGAAAAAAATTGTTCAGTGCGGCCTATGTGGGACGATGAATTGTACGGTGGCCTTCATGCACAAAAAGGTTCCCCACCCCTGTCTTAGACTAAGAAATAAGTTAATAGATTTTGAAGCAGATTCGGATATGTATGAGGATCAATTTTTTTTTTTGTATCCCTGGCATGTATAGTATACGAATATAATTAATTTTATACAAAGTGGACCCTGCTATCATTTACTGTAAAATGTGGGCATAATCATCTTTTTTCGATTTTGTGACTCTTGACACTGGTATGTGTTCTCTAAGTGCCATCTAGTGTAATATTTCATTGTGCATTAGAAATACCTCCTAAATTTGGCCTTCTATAAATAAGATAAATGATTAGGGATATATATATTTTGGCACTGATTTTCTATATCAAGAGTCCTTTGTGTGACAATGACAGAGCTGACAGAAACATTTAATATGTATTTTATATTCATATATATGTGTATATATATATATATATATATATATAAGCCCGTAAGGAACAATTACATTTAACCTAGCTTTAAAAATAACTATATATAAAAACAAGGCCAGTGCTAATTCTCAATATTAATTCCACCTTCTGACTTCTTATTTCTCCTCTTGCGTTTTTGGCATTCACCCACTCTTTATACACATTATCTAAATTTATTGAACTTCCAAATAATTTGTAGTTTTTCACTTATATAAACATATCCAAATGAAATTTTCCTAAATGTTGTCACAGTCTGCACTAGAGACAAGAAAGGCTCCTCCAATATCCATCAACTTTTCCAAGTCTCAGAACTTCATTCTGAAGAGCAACTAATACCATTTTTTTTTTTTTTTTAATTTTAAATAATCTTGTATCTAATTTTTCTTGCAACATCAAACTAAATATTTCTGTAGCATCAGCAAGAAAATCATGATAGTCAAGACAAAGGGCAGTACCATGTCCACTACCAAATGAAAAATCACATTGACCATTCTTGTACCTCATCCTCAGGGAAACTGTCCTGTAAATGGGTGGAACATTTTTCATGATTTCATCCAGCCATTCTTCACTTGCAGTTCTTTTTCACTTCATACCCTTTGCTTCATTTGAATCTGACGAGATACACCAGTTCTATGCAATTCTGTTTTCTGTATATATATTTTTTACATTTGTGAATTTAAAAATAGCTACAGATTACAGAATACAACCATGTCTGTGTGTACTATTTACCGAACACAGTTGTTGCCTTGTTTTACTTCCTGTTGCTCACTTTTAAAATACAAAGTTGGGATGGGTCTTTCTAACAGCTCCCTTTCATCTTGATTATTATGATTTTTGCTTTGGCATTGTTTCAGTGTTCCTCTATTATCCAGATATCTCTACTATTTCAATGACTTGTAGTAGCCATTTTTTCATCAGCATATTCTTTGCTCCTTTTGTTATTCTTGAAATGTGGGTTTCTGCGGGAAATTACAGTGATTTCCTTTTCCAAATGGAATTTGAAACATAAAAAACACATTGGGATTGTATCAAGTATTCAGACTTTTTTATTTGAGTGTACAAAACTAATAACATCTTTCTTGATTTATTTCATTGGATTGAACTAGTACTGGTGATGTATAACTGCTGAACATACAAAAGATATCAAAACTATGTGTAAAACTATGAAATTGTACACTTATATTTCAAAGGTCATTGACAGATTCTCAAAATCACATTCTTTTTGTTTTGAATTCATTGTTATGAAATTAAAGGATTAGTATCTTTAATCAGAATATTTTAATTCTATTTTCAAAACCTTGTGCACACTTTTATCCTTTGTACATTAGTTGTGAAATGTGTGCACAAACACATGCACAAATCTTACAGGGAATATTTTTCATCACACAGATCACACTGGAATGGCTTCTTTCCTGTATGAGTCACCATGTGATGACTGAGACCTCTTTTGAGAGAAAGCACAATGACACAGGTCACAGTGGAAAGGCTACTGTCCTGTATTTACCTAGTTGTATTTTATAGGAAGAGAGCTATGCTCATAGTGACCCACTATTGTATCTTTCAGCATCCAGTTTGATCTTAAATTCTTGTATAGTTTTTGCACTGTTTCTTGATTCAGTTTGTTTCAGATATCTATCACTCCGTGTGGGAAGTTATTCTTTTTCAGATCTCTTCTGTAACTATCCTTTTTAAAAAAAAAAATTCATGTCCTCTGGTTTTTCTTCTATCCTACTTTAATGTCAACTCTATCAAGGACTTCCATCCCTTTCATAGTTCTGTATATGGTTAGCAGGTCTCCTCTTTCTCTTCTTTGTTTCAGGGTAGGTAGTTCAAGTTTGTCTGATCTTTGTTCATATGTCAAATTGGAGAGTGTTGGTGCCACCTTTGTTGTTGCTCTTTGAACTCTTTCTAATTTCTTTATGTTCTTTTTCATACTAGGTGTCCATAGTGTCACAACATACTCCAATATAACTAATATTTTCTTAACCATTTCCTCATTGATTTTAATAAACTGAAAGTTTCTCCAAATAATTTGTTGATAATATTTGTCTGGTGTCATGTCATTGCTGATAGTCACTCCTAGGTCCCTTTCCGAGTTGACTTTTTTCATTTCTTTTGTACCAATTTTGTATTGCCCTGATATTCTGTTTGTGCTTTTTCCAAATTCCATTATACTACATTTCTTGATGTTGAAATTCACTTCACTCTTTTGGCCTCATTTCCAGATTTTGTCCAGGTATTCTTCTAATGATTTGCAATTTTCCTCAGTACTTACTCTCTTCAGTAGTTTTGCATCATCTGCAAAGAAGTTTATATAACATCCACACCTTCATCCATGTCATTTATATATATATATGGCAAACATTATTGGAGCCAATACAGCTTTGTGGGACTCTACTTATTATTTCTTCCTAATTTGAGTTCTTGTCTCCTGAGTACCACCCTCACTTTTCTCCCTTTCAAGAAATATTTCATCCATTCCAATAACTTTCCTTGTACACCTGTTGTCTCAAGTTTCCTTAATAGCTTTTGTAAATCTAGGAAGGCACAATCTGCCCATCCATTCCTTTCTTAAATTATTTCTATTAATCTCGAGTAAAAGCATATTAAGTTTATGGCACATGATCTTCCACTTCTAAATCCAAATTATTTTGAATTTAGTATTTTGTTATCCTCCAAGTGTAATCGATTTACTTTTGATAACCTTTTCACATATTTTTGCTCTAGTATTTGTATGGGAGACCGGTCTATACTTGGGTTTTCTTTGTCTCCTCCTTTGTACATTGGTACAATATTTGCATTTTTCCAATCTTGTGATACTTTTTCATTGGGGGGGACCTGTCTCTCTGTCCTTGCTCCCAATTTTGTGAGTTTTCAATTGTGGGGGGATCACATGATATTTGAGGTGATTCTTTTGTGAGAAAGTTGCAGTGCACAGGAATGGCTTCTCTCCATTATGGGTCCTCATATGCATTGTGAGAGAACCCTTTTGTGAGAAAGTTACATCACACATGTTGCACATGAGAGGCTTCTATCCTGTGTGGGTCCTCATATGCTTTGTGAGAGCCATATCATACAGGAATGGCTTCTCTCCATTGTGGGTCATCATATACTGTCCAAGTCACACTGGATAGGCTTCTCTCCTGTGTGGTAACCCTTTTGTGTGAAAGGAGACTCGCACATGTCACATTGGAAAAGCTTCTTTCTTGTGTGCAAGATTCCCCTTACATGAGAAAGCAGAATCATACATGTCGCATTGGAAAGACTTGCCTCTTGTGTGGGTCCTCATATGATGTGTAAAAGAACCCTTTTGTGAAAAAGTAGAATCACAGAAGTCACAATGGAAAGGCTTCTTTCCTGTGTGGATCATCCTGTGATACTTGAGCTGATTCTTTTCAGAGAAAGCTGCATCACACAGGTTGCTTTTGAATGGCTTCTCTCCAGTGTCGGTTGTCATATGCATTGTGAGAGAACTCTTGTGGGAAAGTAGAACTGTACAGGTCACAGTGGAAAGACTTCTCTCCTGTGCGGGTCCTCATATGCTGTATGAGGGAACCCTTTACGGAGAAAATTGCACAGCTCACACTGGAAAGGCCGCCCATCTGCATGGGTCTTCAAATATTGTGTGAGAACCCTTTACTAAGAAACAAAGACTTCTCTCCTGTGCAGGTCCTCATATGCTGTATGAGGGAACCCTTTACTGAGTAAACAAAGCTGCACAGCTTACACTGGAAAGGCCACCCATCTGCATGGGTCTTCAAATATTGTGTGAGAACCCTTTAACCACTTCAATACGGGACTTAAATCTCGCGGGCAGCAGCCAATGCCAGCCGTACGACGTAACGAAATAATATTCGCATCATAAAATATAGTCGCCGCTTATATCGATCGTTCTCTCTTTCACCCGCGAATTTTGAAAACCACAGAGAATGGGATTTAGGGCGCATTTGGGAGAATGTAAAAACACAGGGGCGACTACAATAAATATAATCAAGACGCCGATATGGCAGCGTCGCGAATCCACTTGCTCCTCATGACGCCTACGTGTGCGGCACCGTATGGAAGGGGTTAATAAGAAACAAGGATTCACAAAGGTCATACTGGAAAGGCTTTTCTCCTGTGTGGATCATGTGTTATTTGAGGTGATTCTTTTCTGAGAAAGCTGCATCGCACAGGTAGCATCACAATGGCTTCTCTCCAGTGTTGGTCCTCATGTGCTTTCTAGAACTCTTTTGTGAGAAACCAGAACCACACAGATCACACTGGAAAGTCTTCTCTCATGCGTAGGCCTCATATGCTTTGTGAGATAACCTTTCATGAGAAAGCAGAATCACACATCATAAAGGAATTGTTTCATTCCTGTGGATCATCACGTGATATTTGAGGTAATTCTTTTGTGAGAAAGCTTCATCACAAAGGTCACACTGGAAAGGCTTCTCTAGTGTGGGTCCTCATATGTTTTGCGAGATGACCCTTATGTGAAAAAGCAGAATCACAGAGGTCACACTGAATAGGCTTCTCTCCTGTGTGGGTTTGAGATTACCCTTTTGTAAGAAATCAAATCCACACAGGTCACACTGGATAGGCTTCTTTTCTGTGTGGATCATCATATACTAGATTACCATTTTGTGAGAAAACAGAATCCCAGAGGTCACACTAGAAAGGCTTCTGTTCTGTGTTTCTTCACATGCTGTATGAGATTATTCTTATATGAGAAAACAGAAACACAAAGGTCACACTGGAAAGGCTTCTCTCCTGTGTGGGTCCTCATATGCCGTGTGAGATTACCCTTCTCTGAGAAAGCGGATTCACACAGGCCACACTGGAAAGGCCTCTCTCCTGTGTGGGTCCTCATATGCTTAGTGAGATGACCCTTTTGTGAGAAAGTAGAATCACACAGGTTACACTGGAAAGGCTTCTCTCCTGTGTGGGTCATTATATGCTTAGTGAGAGAACCCTTTTCTGAGAAAGCAGAATCACACAGGTCACACTGGAAAGGCTTCTCTCCTGTGTGGATCCTCATATGCTGTGTGAGATATTCCTTTCGTGAGAAAAAAGAATCACACAGGTCACAATGGAAAGGCTTCTCTCCTGTGTGGGTCTTCATATGCTGTGTGAGATGACCCTTTTCTGAGAAAGCAGAATCACACAGGTCACACTGGAAAGGCTTCTCTCCTGTGTGGGTCCTCATGTGACGTGCAAGAGCACCCTTTTGTGAGAAAGCAGAATCACACAGGTTACACTGGAAAGGCTTCTCTCCTGTGTGGATCCTCATATGCTGTGTGAGATATTCCTTTCGTGAGAAAAAAGAATCACACAGGTCACACTGGAAAGGCTTCTCTCCTGTATGGGTCTTCATATGCCGTGTGAGATGACCCTTTACTGAGAAAGTAGAATCACACAGGCCACACTGGAAAGGCTTCTCTCCTGTGTGGGTCCTCATGTGACGTGCAAGAGAACCCTTTTGTGAGAAAGCAGAATCACACAGGTTACACTGGAAAGGCTTCTCTCCTGTGTGGATCCTCATATGCTGTGTGAGATATTCCTTTCGTGAGAAAAAAGAATCACACAGGTCACACTGAAAAGGCTTCTCTCCTGTGTGGGTCCTCATATGCTGTGTGAGATATTCCTTTTGTGAGAAAAAAGAATCACACAGGTCACAATGGAAAGGCTTCTCTCCTGTGTGGGTCTTCATATGCTGTGTGAGATGACCCTTTTCTGAGAAAGCAGAATCACACAGGCCACACTGGAAAGGCTTCTCTCCTGCATGGGTCCTCATATGCTGTGTGAGAGAACCCTTTTCTGAGAAAGCAGAAACACACAGGTCACACACAAAAGGCTTCTCTCTTGTGTGCCTCCTTGCATGCTTTATGAGAGGATCCTTTTTTGAGAAAGCTGAATCACACAGGTCACACTGGAAAGGCTTCTCTTCTGTGTGGGCCATCAAGTGATTTTTAAGGTGACAGTTTTGTGTGAAAGCTTTATCTCACAGGTCACACTGGAATGGCTTTTCTCCAATGTGGGTTATCATATGAAATTTGAAGCAATTCTTTTGTCAGAAAGCTACATCACACAGATCATATTGGAGAGGCTTCACTCCTGTGTGGCTCATCGTATGCTTTGTAAGAGAACCCTTTTGTGAAAAGGCACAACTTTACAGGTCACAATGGAAAGGCTTCCCTCCAGTGTGGGTCAACATGTGATATCTAAAATGACTAGTGATATAATTGTGCCACAGATGTCACACTGGGTCCTTTTCATAGTATGGCAAGTATGGAATCTGTAGATAGCTCTTCCAAAGAAGTGGTCATATTTGCCCTCATCCTGAAAAAATGTAATTATATTATTGACATCTATCTCTGAAAGTGTGCAATACATTCTAATAGAATAGTGGAAGTTTTGCGCACAAACTATTTCATACTCAAATTTGTACCTAAACCATTCATACATGCCATGACCTATTATAAAATAGGGTGAAACACTAATAGATATGGAGCTATCATATATTTCATTCTACTTTTTCATTACATATGAGGTGAAAATCATCCTACAGCTACATGCATGCTCATTCCCCCACATCCACAATGACTCAAATTTTGCTAGAGCTTTTTTCATCATGTCATGAGATTTGGAAGTGGGCAATGGCCCAGCTGACCACAACAGTCGTATTTTAATATAACTTCATAGCATACCATGTTTGGGCTCACAAGACCTGAATCTAAACCAACTCAAGGAGGGTTTATTCAGTTCATCTGACTCAAATAAGTGATGCAAGGGACATCGTTTAAGACACACAAACCACAGTTTAGAATGGACGTCTAGAGCGAGCTCTGGAGTGCAGTGCTTCTTCAATAAGTTGGAGGAAACAATTAGGTGGTGTCATTCATACTGGGACAGGGGAGCATTGTCTATCAAGTGACCGTAATGATATGTTAGAGTAAGTTCACTTAGTGGTTAAAATATAAAATGGAGGATGATGAAGGTAGACAAAAATATAGTGAACCAACAAAGAAAAGACTAGAAGTAGGGTTGAATCACCATCAGGTGTCATCCCAAAAAAGAGTTGCAACATGGTAACATCCAAGAGCAGTCAAAGGTATGAAAATATAACATTTTCAGGGTTTCCAAATGTGGAATACTACGGTAGGTAGAGGTATAGATTTGGAAAGGAAAACAAGGTATAAAAATATTCTAAATCAGGCCATTACAGAACTAATAAATGAAATTATAGATCTGGAGGCTGAATACAGGACAATGTATGAGTGAATGAGTTGAAAAAACAAAATGCTGAAACTAACAGGGAGCTTAATCATCTAAAAGAGGAATTAAACACAGTCAAAAGTGAGAATGAAAGAATAAAAAATGAAGATACTAAAAAAAATGAGGCTTTGAAAAAAATAAATAAAAGCATAAATACAAGCAATGACTAAGAAAATTGGAGAATCCATTAAAGAGATAGATCTCCAACAAATCAAAAATCAATGGAAAGTAGAAGCAAACAATCAATGGAAAGTAGAAGCAAACCAAAAAAATTACTTTTAAAGAAATTGTAAATTAAGTGGAAGAAAATGCAAAAGAAACAGTCATTCAAGTAATTAAAGAGAAAGAAAATTGGGCTAGACACATTTGATAAAAAACTGTATAGTAGTTTATAGTATTGAAGAAAACCACATTGTAGCTAGATACTTATGAGAAAAAAGAGAAAGAAAAGCAAAAGAAATTCTGAGAGAGACACAAGAGGAGGGGCAAGAAATGGAAAAGGAAATGGAGGAAGTGCATAGAATAGGACTTTACCCTAAAGACAAAAATAGACCACTATAGATAATAAGGTCTCAAATGATAGCAGAAGTTAAATTACAAGATTATATGGATATAAAAAAGAAATAAGCAATGAGGAAAGAGAGGGAAAAGACACTAAGAAATGAAGCTAATGGAAAAAAAGAGAGAATAACAAGAGACCAAAGTTATTATTATTATTATTATTATTATTTTTTTAAAGAGTACTGGACCTGAGGCTGAGAAAATGGTATATCAAAAAAGGTCAAAGGAAACAAAAAGGAGGAATAAGGAAAAAATTAGAAATAATGTATACTAACATAGATGGCATGATTTCAGGACTAAATTAATTAAATGACTATCTGGCAGAAGAAAAACAGTATATAATGGTAATTGTGGAGATGGCATTACAAGGTCCACTACCACCAATTATTTTGGGACAAAGTCTATATAATCATTGGATAGAAAATAGAGAGGCAAAACAGGGTGGAGGAGTCATGTTTTTGACTAAGAAAGGCTCACATGTGATAAAGTCAACAGAAGGAAATAATAATGTGGTATTGAATGATAAAAATTGAAAACAGTGACATAACAAGTAGAAAATTTGTAGTGATATATGTGCCCCTGAAAACATATTCCTGGACAGAGAGTGACCATTCCAAAATTTTGACACAAAGAATGTATTAAATGAAATATTGAAAGGTGGAGGAAACTTAATAATTATGGGTGACTAACTCTAGAGAAATATGTTAGAAGATGACAGTGAAAGGTGGAGAGGACCTTTGGGGAAAAATACTACTGGGTATGGCCAATGAATACACAATAATTCAATGGGTAAAAGAAAATACCAGAGATAGAGATAATGAAGAACCATCAGGACTAGACTTAATATTTACATCAGAGCCTGAAACTGTGGATAAAATGGAATACAAGGCACCAATTGGGAAGTGACCACATACTTATCAAGTTCAAACTAAAAGAGGAAATTTGGGAAGAAATAGGAAACACAGAAAAGGAAGACTAATGTACAACAAAACAGATTTTGAGAAAATCAGAAAATTCTTTCAAAAAGTGAAGTGGGAAAACTTCTTTAATGAAGTAGATAAATATGTACCAAAACAAACACAGGAAAAGGTGTACATTAAATGCTGGTACAACAGAAAATGTAATGAGGCAAAAGATAGAAGAGACAATGCTTGGAAAAGATGAAAAAAAGAAAAAAATGGATAAGTGACAAGTACATATCAAACTAAGAAATGAATATGTAAAAATATGCAGTGAAGAAAAAATAAACTATGTAAGAATCAACCTAAATTATTCTACAGATATGTATATGGTAAATAAAAAAATAAAAAAGGAAATAGTGAAACTGCATCAAGGGAATGTGGAACATATAGATGTAGAAATGGCTGAAATTATGAACAAACATTTTAAATCTGTATTCACAAAAGAAAATACACACAATTGTGATGAAGGAACGGGAGAAAGATCCCTCCCAATGAAAGAAATAATCGTGACACAGAAAGAAATAAGGGACCAAATAATAAACCTTGATGTCGGAAAATCACACGGTCTGGACAGAATTGCAAATTGGATACTAAAAGAATGTATAGATGAACTAACAGACAAAATATACAAAATAATAGATTGCTCACTCAAAGAAGGAAAGGTACCATAAGATTGGAAAAATGACAATCAATATTGTGCCAATATATAAAGGAGACAAGGAAGACCCAACAAACTGTAGATCAGTCTCCCTTACAAGCACTATAGCTAAAATACGTGAAAAAGTTATCAAAAGTAGATGGACTAAACATTTGGAAGAAAACAATATTCTGAATACAAAATAATTTGGCTTTAGACAAGGAAGATCGTGTGCCACAAAATTGATTTGTTTTCATTCAAGGTTAATATAATGCAAGAAAGGGATGGGTGGGCAGATTGTGCTTTCCTGGATTTACAAAAGGCATTTGATAAAGTACCACACAAAAAGCTATTAAGAAATCTTGAAATAACAGGTGTACAAGGAAAGTTATTGAAATAAGGGTGGCACTTAGATATAAAAACCGATAAGGCTCAGTATTAGCTCTAATAATGTTTGCTATATATAAATGACATGGATGAAGGTGTAGAAAGTTATATGAACTCCTTTTCAGATGATGCAAAACTACTAAAGAAAGTATGTACAGAAAAAGACTGTGAATCACTACAGAGAGACCTGGACAGTCTGGAAATGGAACCAAAAGTGTGAAGTGAACTTCAACATAAAAAAATATAGTATAATAGAGATTGGAAAATAAAAAAAGAATATCAGGACAATAAAAAATTGGTACAAAGGAAGTAAAAAAGTTAGCTCAGAAAAGGACCTAGGAGTAGTTATTAACAAAGACAAGTATATAAACAAAACACCTACAACTTACTAAGATGAAGTAATAGCTAAAAAAAATATTAGTCACACTGATAAGACCAAGATCAGAGTACACTGCTACACTATGGACATCCAGCACAAAAAAGAATATAAGGAAATTAGAAAGAACACAAAGAGCAAGACAAAGATGGCACCAACACTTTCAAAAATTGACATACAAACAAAGATTGTCTAAACCAACCCTGGAACAAATAAGGGAAAGACATGTATTGGCCCTTTAATGAATTGTGGAAGGCATGGAAGTCCTTGTCAGAGAAGACTTATTAAAGTGGGATAAAAGAAAAGCAAAAGGGCATGAAAAGAAACTCGAAAAAGATAGTTACAGAAGAAATCTGGAAAAAAAAAAATAGTTTTCCGCACAGAGTGGTGGATGTCTGGAACAAATTGGATGAAAAAATAGTGTGTACAAAAACCATACAAGAATTTAGGAACAAACTAAATGCTGTGAGATACAAAGACAGGTCACTACAAGCATAGCTCCCCTTCCCGTATAATACAACTAGGTAAATAGGTGAGAGTGGGGGGAATATCAAATCATTTTTTGGTGGAAAGTAAATTGAGAGTGGAGAATAGGTGGAGAAAGAGGTAAAGGGCAGAAGGTAGGGAGGTACTTAGAGTGAATTGCTTAAATGAGAGAAAAAAAAAAGGAGAATGAGTATAAGAAGCTGAGAGAGGAGTGGGAGGGAGTAAAGGATAGAGTAGAACTAAGCGGGGAGGAGGAATGGGGATGGTTTCAGGGAGTCATAAGGTGTGCAAAGATGGTGTGTGACACAAGGAGGGCAGGAGGACAAAGAAGGAAGGGTAGTGAGTGGTGGGATGAGGAAGCAAAAAAGGGTGTAGAGGAGAAGAAGCAGACATTCATTGATTGGCTACAAATTAGGACGAGGGAATCGTATGAGAGGTACAAAGTAAAGAGAAGGGAAGTTAAGCATAAGATAAAGGAAGCAAAGAGGAGAGCAGATGTGAAATGGAGTAAGAGTATGACAGAAAATTTTGAAAGCAATAAAAAGATGTTTTGGAAGGAAATTAAAAGAGGAAGAGGAGGCAAATCAAGTAGAGAAAAGGTTAAAAGGTGCAGATGGAGAGATGATATTGGAAGATAATGCAGTGAGAGGAAGGTGGGCAGAGTATTATAGGGAGTTGCTAAATATGAAGGAGGATAGGGAGGGAAAGGTAGGTGCAGTGGGAAGTGCTAAGAAAATGAGAGTGATGAGTGAGGAAAATGAAAGAGAAATAGGGAAGGATGAAGTAAAAGCAGCTGTTAAGATGATGAGAGCAGGTAAGGCACCTGGGCTGGATGGATGCCATGTAGAATGATTGAAAGGATTAGGAGAGGAACAGAGGGAGTAATTAGTGAGGAACAGTGTGGGTTTAGGACAGGTAAGGGTTGTGTAGATAAGATTTTTGTGGTAAGACAGATATGTGAGAAAGCTATAGGAAAAGATAAGGATGTTTTGGGGGTATTTATAAATCTGGAAAAGGCTTACAACAGGATAGACAGGAAGGCACTGTGAGAGGCACTGCAGATATATGGGACAGGAGGAAAGCTGTTAAGAGCAGTCAAGATTTTTTATGCAAGCAAAAGCACTTGTGTTAGGATAAGAAATGGAGAGTGAATAGTTTGAAGTAAAGGTGGGACTTCATCAGGAATGTGTTATGTTGCCCTGGCTGTTCAATCTTTACATGGATGGGATGGTGCAAGAGGTGAAGGCAAGGGTAGTGGGTCAGGGGTTGGAGATAGTTAAAGAAAATGGAGCAAAGTGGGAGGTGAGCCAGTTGTTGTTTGCGGACGACACTGCGCTTGTAGCAGGATCAGAGGAGGTATTGAGGAAGTTAGTGACAGAGTTTGAGAGGGTGTGTGAAAGAAGGAAGCTCAAGATAAATGTGGGTAAAAGTAAGGTGATGAGATGTACAAGGAGAGAGTGACAGCAGTCTAGAAGTGAACATCAAGGGTGAAAGACTGGAGGAAGTGGATAGTTTTAGATACTTGGGTGCAAATGTGACAGGAGAGGGAGGAGTGGGGTTGGAGGTAGAATGTAGATTGAGAGAAGTGAGTAAATGCCTTGGTGGATTGAAAAGTGTAATGAGAAATAGACATTTGGGAATGGATGCTAAGAGGTGGTTATATGAAGGAGTCATTGTGCCAACAGCATTGTACGGGGCAGAAACATGGAACATGAGAGAGGAAGAGAGGAGTTTGAATGTGTTTGAGATGAAATGTCTGAGAAGTATGATAGGGGTTACTAGGCTAGAGTGAGAAATGAGAAGGTGAGGAGGAAAACAGGGTTGGAAAGGGAACTGGGAGATAGGGTTGATGAAAGAGTATTGGGATGGTTTGGACACATGGAAAGAATGAGTGAAGAAAGATTAGTAAAAGAAGTGTGGAAGGCAGAGGTGGAAGATGTGCATATGAGAGGGCATCCTAGGATGAGCTGGATGGATTGAAAGGGGCATTACAAAAGAGAGGAATGTCTGTGGAGGAAGGATGGGAGAGGATGGAAGATAGGTAGGGGTGAATGGAGAGGGGTTGTGTATAGATGATGCTGTGATGCAAAGAAATTCCCAGATGTGGTGCAGGATAATTTCCTAAAACAAGTGATTACAGATCCTACGAGGGGGACAAAATACCCTGGACTTCATTTTAACAAATAATGAGCACCAAATTAGCAGCATAATAGTGGGAGATAGTCTAGGCTCCAGCAATCAAGAAATAAGATTTAATGTTATTTGAGAAAAATTCAAAAGTATGAATAACGTTCAAGTACCAGACTTCAGGAAAGCAAACTTTAGCAATATAAAAACCTATTTGAGATTGAATACGAAATGTCATGCGAATGTTTTGAACATTGTTGGGTCTTGGTGTGGGGCTGGGGGTCAGGTCAGGACTAAGAGTCGGATCATGGAGGGTAATATGCATACCTTGGGTCAGGTCATTTGGGGGTGAGGGCCCAACAGTCAGGTCAGCAATTTGGAAGAAATGTATAGCAATCTAACTGATCTAATCATTAATGCACAAAACACATTGATCCACCTAAAGTTAATACGGAAAAATAGTAATACTGTACTCCCAAATGGATGACGGACAGATTGAAACATGAAATTGGAATGAAAAGAAGACTTTACGTCAAAATAAAAAACGGGGAATCACACCTTAGATCAAGATATAACGAAATGGCAAAGCTGGTTAAAAGGAATACACGTACAGCAAAACGTAATTATGAAATCAAGGTTGCCAGTCAAGCAAAATCCAACCCAAAGGGTTTCTTTCACCTCTATAGAACTAATAAAATATAGAAAGAATAGGACCAATTAAAAGTGATGAAAATGTCATGATAGAATCGGAGAAAAAAATGAGTGAGGAGTTTAACAATTATTTACTATCGGTGTTTATTAATGAGAGGTTAGATAAAGTTCCTGACTGCAATCCGATTTACAGAGGGGATAAAGAAAGTAGTCTATCTAATATCAGCATTAGTAAAGAAGTCAAGCACATTGAAAGACTTAAAGCTACAAAATCTCTGGGTCCAGACAAAAAATTTCCAAGAATGCTTAAGGGGAGGCTCAACAGTAAAGTAAAAAATATTTATAAAAAAAAAAAAAAAAAAAAACTCTCAATATTTTTTTTTCAAACTTTCAGGTTTTGTTTAAAATCTAGACGCTGATATTTTGCCAAAAAAAGAACTTGTTGTTTTATGACGTCATACCGATGCTAAGACTTCATAAGTAAATTAAAATCGTAATATTCACCCCAGAGACCCCAGCTTTTGCATGGTAATACTTAAATAACATAAACACCCTGTAGTTTTATTTTTGTTAAAATTGTCTATACGTCGCAAGAAATTGCTGTCGCGAATATGTTTTTTTATGACCTCTGTATTTTTCGTCAATTAAACGCTCCCGAGGCTTAACTTTGCCTTTTATAAAAAAAAAAAAACTACACGATGTACACACCCAAATTGTATAACTATGTGAATTTTCAAGGAGCTCTAAATGTTTCTCTTTTTTTTTGTGAATTTTTAAAAGCGTATTTTACTAATTTTGAGAAAAAGGGATTTAAAAGTTTCAGTGTCATGTATCTTGGGTAATTATCGTACGATTTGTATTATTTTCACACACATAATAGTATAACACAGTGAATACAATTAGCAAAAAGCAACTTGTTACTACGAGAAAGTGTTGTAAAAGTAGGGTCACGATGGATCATTTCACCAGATGTTGACGGCAGTGAGGTCAATTAAATGCTCTCGAGGCTTAATTTTGCACTTTATATATAAAAAAAACTACACGATGTACACAAACCCAAATTGTATAACTATGAGAATTTTCAAGAAGCTCCAAATGTTTCTCTTTTTTGGTGAATTTTTAAAAGCGTATTTTTCTCATTTTGAGAAAAAGGGATTTAAAAGTTTCAGTGTCATGTATCTTGGATAATTATCATACGATTTGTATTATTTTCACACACATGATTGTATAACTCATAGTGAATACAATTAGCAAAAATCAACTTGTTACTATGAGAAAGTGTTGGTAAAAGTAGGGTCATGATGGATCATCTCACCAGATGTTGACGGCAGTGAGGTCTCCTCCAGTTCATGTTGCCTCCCAATGTCCATTTTTTTTTTCTAATTTCTTTTTTCTACGTACCTCAATCATTTCTTTTATTTTCTGCTTTGCAGTAAGTTTTTTGCTGTTTGATCAATCCATTATGACACAATTTCTTAGTAAAGACTTTGCACTAGAGAATATGAACGAATATGGTGTGATAGAAAAAGTAATGCACCTCACATGTTCACACAATTAGGGTAACTGATGATTGTATATGATTGTATGCTTCATAAATAAGTCAATAACCAATTCATCATAAAATTGTATGCCTGGCAGCCTTGTAGTCCAGTATAAAGAGTTAAATCCCCATGCGCCATCTTTAGATGGATACGCCCTTATGCCCTTTAAACTGTTGTACATGTCTGCTGTGGTAAAAAAATTCTACCCAATTGGTTCGTATTACTTTAAGGTGCATAAATCACGTAAAAAATAAAACTACATTGTTTGAAAATATTTTGCCTATTTCATTGTTGAGTACCCCCTTAAGGAGTGTAAATTTGAAATCTATGACCAGTTAACTGAAATATTCAATAAATCGGTAGACACTGGTTTTGTGCCAACTACTTGGAGGCAGGCAAACGTTGTTCCTGTTTTTAAGAAGGGAGATAGATCGTCTATATGCAACTACAGGCCAATCAGTTTGATATCGGTTATAGGAGAATGCTTGAATCAATAATAATAAATAGACTCGGAGAACACATCGAATGGTATAATTTAATTCGTGATTCACAGCATGGTTTCTCCAAGGGTAAGTCATGTGTGACTAATATTCTATCCTTTTACACTAAAGTATATAACGCATCAGATAACAATGAAAATCACGATCTTATTTACCTTGACTTTAGCAAAATGTTCGACAAGGTGCCACACCAGAGACTACTAAATAAAATCAAAGCCCATGGCATAGGAGGAAAAGTGTTAGAATGGATTAGAGCTTGGATTAGTAACAGAAAACAGCGGGTCACCATAAATGGAATAAAATCTAGGTGGGGCAATGTTACTAGCAGGGTCCCCCGGGGTTCAGTTTTGGGTCCCTTGTTATTCATTATGTACATAAACAACTTAGACGATGGGATAAATAGGGATGTTAGTAAGTTTGCGGACGACACTAAAAGAGGACACCTAATTAGGTCAGGAGATGATGCAGAGATTCTGCAGGATGATCTTAATAAATTGTTAACATGGCCGGTGAAATGGCAAATCAATTTCAATATCTCTAAGTGTAGCGTGTTAAACATAGGGCTACACAACCCCGAAAATAGATACAGCTTAGATAACACTTTTTTAGAAAAATCTGAGTGCGAGAGGGACTGGAGTTCTGGTGAGTCCGGACCTTAAAACCAGGAAGCAGTGCATTAGTGCCAGAAATAAAGCTAACAGAGCATTAGGTTTTATTGCTAGGACGGTAACGTATAGAAGTGCAAAGGTAGGTAATCATTAAACTCTATCTAGCGATAGTTAGACCCATCCTTCACTATGCGGTACAGTTTTGGTCTCCGTCCTACAGAGTGGACATCAATTCACTAGAATCAGTACAGAGAAGAATGACCAAAATGATACATGGACTCGGAAATTTGCCTTACGAAGAGAGGCTTAGGCACCTAAACTTACACTCTCTGGAAAGACATAGAGTGCGGGGTGATCTAACAGAAGTGTTCAAGTGAATCAAAGGCTATAACAAGAGTGATGCAAACAAGGTCATCATAATAAAACAACAGGGCAGGACTCGCAGTAATGAGTATAAACTGGACAAATTTAGATTTAAGAAGGAAATAGGCAAGCATTGGTTTACTAATAAGGTGGTCAATGAATGGAATAAACTTAGTAACCATGTAGTAAGCGCTGAAACTATCAGTTGTTTTAAAAAATGATTAGACAATTTTATGGATGGGGATGAAGAGGTGGTGATGGATATGGAGCTGCCTAGTGTAGGCCTTATGGTCTCTTGCAGTCTCCTTTATTCATTTGTTCTTATGTTCTTATGAGGGGGAGTGGGGGAGGAAGTATGTATGAGAAAAAATTTGACGCAGCACAAAGGGATTTCTCCCTGTCTTCTTTTCTGCATGGGGGGACAGAGTGGGGGGGGTCGCCGAATTTATGAAGCAGCCTTGCTGTGGAAGTGCTGTGTCTTGTGACACTGCTTCTGCCCCAGGGCAGTGGACAGGATTACAAAGGATTACAAAGGCGGAGCATGCCGACAGGAGACCTTTTGATCCATATCTGGGTCGGATGAAAAAAAAAAAAAAAAAAAAAAAAAATAATATTAATAATAAATTAAAACTATAATAATGTAAAAATAACAAATAAAATACATAAATAAATGCATAGGTATAGTTGAATAACAAACAAAAAGGTAAATAGTAAATGATTATAAATTGACATATAACTAATAATAAATGAAAATCAGACAGACAAATTATAACAAAACAAAAACAAATAATATAACATAAATTATAATCATTACAGCATCTTACTTAGGTATTTATCTAAATGATTCTTAAAGCTTTGAACTGAACTACATTGCACTACCTGTGCAGGAAGTTTATTCCATTCATTAACTACACGGTTGGCAAAGTTGTTTCTACCTACTTCCAAATTGAATCTATTTCCGGACAGTTTGAGACCATTGTTTCTTGTCTGATTCTCATTCAATGTGAAAATTTGGTCACTTTTGATGTTGTCAATTCCCTTTAAAATCTTAAAGACCTGTATCAAATCACTTCTGAGTCTACGCTTTTTTAGGGAAAACAGATTCATGTGCTTAAGTCGATTTTCGTATGATTTATTTTTTATATTTGGAATCAGTTTTGTGGCTCGCCGTTGTACTTTTTCCAGTCTGTCAATGTCTTTAATGAGATTCGGTGACCATACGGAAACAGCATATTCCAAATGTGGACGAACTAACGATTTATATAGCTTGTTAATGAGTGATGGACTTTTGAAATCAAAAGATCGCGCAATCAATCCCAGAATCTTATTTGCTTTCTCAGAGGCTGAAATACACTGCTTGGATGATTTGAGGTCGTTACTGATAATTACGCCGAGATCTTTTTCACTATCCACTTTTGTTAACGAATTTCCAAATAACTTGTAATCGTACTTACTGTTATTTTTACCTATGTGCATTACCTTGCATTTACTTGTGTTAAATTTCATTAGCCATTTTTCAGACCATTGCTGTAATTGATCTAAATCTTCTTGAATATCTAATTGGTTTGAGTGAACATTTGCCACTCCGCACAGTTTTGTATCATCAGCAAATTTGGAAACAGTAGATTTTAGTCCATTGTCTATATCATTTATATATACTATGAATAGAAGTGGCCCAAGAACGGAACCCTGAGGAACTCCAATTGCAACATTTTTCCATCCAGAAGTTTTCCATTTAAAACAACTCTCTGTTTTCGACCTTTCAACCAATTACTAGTCCAACCTAATAGGCTACCACTTATTCCATGCAAAGCTAATTTAGTAAGTAGTCTTTCGTGTGGGACGGTATCAAAAGCTTTTGCAAAGTCTAGATATATTAAATCTATATTGTTTCTTTTGTCATAATTCGAGATAACTGTGTTGTAGAATTCGAGTAAGTTAGTCACGCAAGAACGTTTCCGTCTGAAACCATGCTGGCTATCATTTATCAAACGGTTACTTTCTAAATGATATTCGATATCGTCTCTGATGATAGTTTCCATTATTTAGGGATGGTCCCGTCATCCAGGAGGTGCCAAGATAAGAAGAGGGAGGAGGGTGGAGGGGAGTGAAATATATAAGAAATGGAATGGGTGGGAGTGGTTTCTCTGCCTTTTTCTTTTTGGCTACCCCCCCCATGTAGGGGGAAAAATCTTTTGGTCTATGTATGTATGTACTACCAATGTTAATTTTATTTGAGGTACACATGGGACACATAATACTCAGATAAATAGGAGCTAGCCAGTGATCATATTGGTCAAAACTGCAGCTGCTAGACCACCAAACATCTTCCTAACATATAAAAGTGTTTGCTTGTCTCAAATTTCTGAAAATCGCTGCTATATGAACTATTAATTTACACTACTCATAAATGGGGTTCAAAATTCTCAATGATAAGAGCTAGCCAATGATAGAGGTAAGAATTGCAGATGTGAGACCTGGCCTAATCTATTCTAGCCCCTTGGTAAATATAAAGATGTTCTACCATCTCTCTCTCTCTCTTTTTTTTTCTAACAGCTACTGCCATTATTATTAGTTTGCAGTACTTATATCTGTGGTTCAGAATACATCAGAATGATATGAGCTAGCCAATGGTATGGGCAATTGATGCTGTCAGACTGGCAAACATTTTCATAAATATCCACACTACCCTTACTTGTAGGTATGTGTGAACCATTGTGAATGTAATGTTCACACCGCCATCTTTTGCAGCCCGTTCGAATGGGTATGCATCAGTTTGACTGCTTGTAGCATTCAGCATATGCACAGAATGATCAAATTGTCTTCTTGTTCTGCAAGTGTATGCCCAGTAAGTAAAAAAAAAATATATATATATATATATATATATATATATAAATGAAAATTTGGCTATTAGCCATTGCAAATTAGTTTTCTGAGTAAAAACCTATAAATAAAGCACCTATGTATTAATATTTTAATGTGATTTTCCTATTTTTTAGCCAGTTTTCTCCTGGAAATGAGCAACTGTAAGATTGTTGGTCATGCAACAGCTGTGCCTTAATGCATAACATGTAGGCATGTTATGGTATGAATTTTAAGATGTTGCACAGGCTATGCTATGCCTATTATATAGCCAGTTATGGCAATGATAGCAAGTGTATGAAATAACTATTAATAATATGGTCAGTATTCCATATCATGGACCATCTCCATGACCATGAGAAGTCTCAAGACTAGTAGAGGTCTAGACACACGACTTAAATTTTCTTCAGGGTTTCATGATGATGATAGACATGAGCTGTTGAAATAAGGCTGTTTATTCAGATTATCATGATTATAGATAACATGATTAAACAAAATAACTCATTTAAAAGTAAAAAGACTTTATTCATTTTTCTATTTCAGTAATTAGTGTAAAAAGAATTCACCAATTTCAATGTATATCTAAGTTAGGTCTTAGGATAGTTGCAGTACTGACCGGTTAGTGTACTGAGAGGCAATCTAAGGGTAAGGGCTAAGGCACCTATATATGCACTTTTAAATGTGATAGTACAGTTCTTTTAGCTGCATATACATTACACTGCACATACATTACATTGATGGAACATGTTACAAGATAGGTGTTAGTAAGAATTGTATAAAAGGAAGGTCCTACATTGTTTTTGACATGCTCAGGTGATTTGTTGACCCATAAAACCTTCATATGTCAAGTTGCACGCCAATTGGGCCAGGGGTTTGGATTTTACAGATGATTATCTCTAAACTGACAATAGCTGCCATGACAACATGGAAGCTATTACTAAGCACAGTATAAAAGGAAGGTCCTACATTATTTTTTATGTGCTCAGATGATTTGTTGACCCATAAAACCTTCACATGCCAAGTTGTATGTCAATTGGGCCTGGGGTTTGGATCTTATGGATGATTATCTCTAAATTGACAAAAGTTGTCACGAAAACATGATAGGTATTAGTCAGAACAATATAAAATAAAGGTCCTGTATTGTTTTGACATGTTCAGATGATTTGTTAACCCATAAAACCTTCACATGAACAAGTTGCATATCAATTGGGCTTGGGGTTTGGATTGTGCTGATGATCATCTCTGAATTGACAACTTAATAGTTGCCATGAAAAGGCAAATTTGGTATGATGGAGATGTTCCACATTGTTTTTGACATACTCTGGTGATTTGTTGACTCATAAAACCCAAGTATTCCAAATTTCAATAAAATTGGACCAGTGGTTTAGAGTTTATGTGAACTTATTTACCAAAATTTTTATAAATTACCACCATTAATTCTAACCTTTAGTTATAGTATAGTATAGTCTAGCCCAGGAGTTCCCAAAGTGGTCGACATCGACCTGCAGGGGTCGATGAGACCATCCAAGGGGTTGAAAGGGGGTCAGTAGATTGCTAGGGGGTCAAAAGGGGTCAGTAAATTACTATGAGGTCAAAAGGCAGTCTTTAAGATTAAATGGTTGGCATGAAATGATCCTGCTCTCTTCCTGTACTGAAAGAGTGAGAATAATCAACCAGTTCACTCGGAGTCGAAAATCCTTCCCATTCTTAGCATGTAGGAAGAATCTCACATACACACAACCACATCATGAATGGACATCAAGATATAATAAAGAATATATATCGCTCTTAAAGCTATTGGTAAATTATAAATATCTATTTCAAAACACTTATGTATTTATGTATATGTGAAAGTATCTGTATTATCATTGGATCACCATCGCCTTGATGAATGGTGCCATTTGGCCCTTTTGTAATGGATCAAAATAGAAAATAAATAAATAAATAAATAGAAAATAAACAAATAGAATAAGTAAAATCTACAAACACAAAAACTGTGACTATGGTACTTTACAATTACCATAAGTGATTTATGAGACCAAACAAGAACTACAGTAAAGAATTAAAACAATATACATACATACATATACCAAGGCCTCTTCCCCCTTACTAGGGAGGTAGCCAAAAAAGAAAAGGCATAAAATCATTCCCACCCATTTCATCCTAAAAAACACTCCACACCCCTCCACCCTCCCTCCAATCTTAGCACCTCACTAGATGACGGGTCATCCCTGCACCTTGTCCACTGCCCTGGGTCAGAAGCAGTGTCGCAAGACAATATATCAACAACAAAAATGATAATCATAATGATGATAACACTATTGACAACTAAAACAATAACAATAATAATGACAATAACTATGATAATAATAATAATAACATTAATAACAATAACACCAATAATAATAATAAACTGATATAATTCGTGAATTAATAGTTTGGGGGTCTATAGAAAAATTCAAACTTTACCAGGGGGTCGATGAGCTGAAAAGTCTGGGAACCCCTGGTCTAGCCAAACATTCGGGATAAAGAAACGATTTTAAAAATCGTATCTCCCTTATTTTTCAAGTTACTTCACAAATTTAAAAAAGTATTTTGGGACAATTTATATATTCACACAATGGTACAAGTTGATATATGGCTCATGTGTTTCTAGTGATAAATGTTGTGATATGAACCATGGTGTACTTCATTTCCTTCGCGTAGTTTTATAGATATTAATTGTTAAAGTAATGCACTTTGGCCTACCTCTCCTCCCGAACGATCTGGGGGGGAAATGTGGGAAACCGGGGTTTTAGGGTGTGGGGGAATGTACACACGGACTATTGACCGTTGCACTATATGTCTAACACACAAATTAAAGCGTCATATCCAATCACACGATCCCAATTTCCAAATCGTATGTAGGGATACCGGGTCACAACTATTAATCCTTCATATTTGTTATTGTTATTGAATCACGCTTACAACGAATAGCTATATTAGCTACTTTTGCACAAGTTACCTATTCCTTACGCTAATCAGGTCTACCGACGTTCAATTGTGTTCTTGGTGTGGAAGATTATTACATCAATTTCAATCCGCTACCAATATCACTCAGATATTTTGTTTCTAATGAAATGGTCTTTCACATGCAACAAGAACTTAAGAGTTAAAAACAAATTGGGTCGATGAGCTGAAAAGTCTGGGAACCCCTGGTCTAGCTCAGATTAATTGGCCTTACTCAGATTGCCAAATGAGAATTGAAGAGTGGCAAATGCGAACATACTACGCATGAACTAAGCTATCTTACCCCCATATCGCTGCACTTACGAATTCAAGAAGACACACTTGTTTCACCTGTACAAATCACAGCCATGAAAACAAGCTCCTTAAATAGCTGAAGGTGTGCAACTCAAAGTTTAACTGGCTATGACGTCATATGTAAACAAACAAGGTGGAGGTGTAAGTTTTTTGAATATATTGTAACAAACCCCCCCACAGAGACTGGAGGTTTGTCACCCGATTTCAATTCATAGGTCCGTTGCATTTAAGAGACGTGACGGTAATGTTTCGAGCTTCGCCCCGCTCACACTCGCCACCTCGTCCCGTGGTGAGTTCTCAAGGCGACGAAAACGCAAAGTAGACTTATATCCTCTATTTACACAGAGTCACTACAAAAGAATACTGGGCTGTAGGAGGCACCTCGGGTCACTTGCCAACCCTCGAAAGGCTACTTGAAGCTTCGCTACAGCTTACAAACGCAATAATAATCCGAGCGAGAACCACGACGCCTTCTCCCGTCACCTGTGCTGCTCGTCTCTCTCCTCCCCGGGATAGCGTGCCCACGCAGTCTCGCCAAGCACGCCTCGACCAATCACAGTCGCTGCTCGACGTCACGTGCTTCCAGGTGGCGTCCACCTTTGGCGCCAAGGATCACGACGAAAGCGTCATCTCCGATGTCACGATGTCGACAGGATGCAATAGGGGCCGCTTTCGTAACACTACCCCCACCTGTAAAGAGATAGAGCAACCTCGCTCCCCAACTCCCTCATCCATACATACATACATACATCACAAAAAGAGAAACTAAAAATTTACTTTTTGGTATCACAGAACTAACTAAGGACGTAATCTTCACTCCATACCGGTAGACGACGTTCCCGCCTGGGTCTCCTTACCACGAACCCAGCGTCGACGTCTGTGAGTGCCCCCTCTAAGGGACACAGCTCCTCTGCTGCAATCTCCTCCAGCACCAGTGACGCGGTCCTCCTCGGGTCCGGGTCTCCGTCCGCCCCCACCGTCAGTGACGCGTCGTCTCCCACCATCCATGGCTCGTCGTCCCCCAGGTTTCGGTCCCCGTCCTCCTCGTCGCTGCTCGATTGAGAAGCTCGCTCCCCCCAGGAGAAGTTGCCAGGACCGTGGTACCTCCACAGCCTATCAGCATGCACCACCAATGCTCTCCTCCTTGCCCCCTGGCGGATCCTGAAGGTGACGTCCGAGATGACCTTCTCCACCACATATGGCCCCTCCCAGGGGCTCTGGAGCTTGGGAGACAACCCCTTCTTACGCCGAGGGTTGTGCAACCACACTTGATCCCCCTCGTTAAAGGGCGGTGACGTAGCTCGACGGTCGTACCGATCCTTCATCGCCTCGCCCGACACCTTCAGGTTAGATCTCACCTGATGGTGCACCTCACGGAGGCGGTCCTGGAGGGCCGCTGCGTACTGGGTGACCGAAGTGGGCATTTCCTCGTCCGGCGGCCTGCCAGTCACAAGGTCCACTGGCATCCGCAGCTCCCGCCCGCACATCAACCGGGCTGGCGTGTACCCGGTTGCCTCATGTTCAGCTGAACGGTAGGCCCATAGAAGCAGGGGGATTTTTAAGTCCCACTCTTCCTGACTCTCCTGGCAACACTTCGCCAACTCCTGCCCCAGCGTGCGGTTGAAGCGTTCCACCATGCCGTCCGACTGCGGCCGCAGGGGCGTGGTGCGAGTCTTCTTGATGCCCAGCAACTGACAGCACTCCCGGAATACTGCCGACTCAAACTCCCTTCCTTGGTCGGAGTGTAGCTCGTGCGGAGCTCTAAACCGGGCGAAAAACTCGTCCACTAATACGCCTGCCACAGTGGCGGCCTCATGGTTCGGCAGCGGGTATGCCTCCGGCCATTTCGTAAAATAATCCATGACCACACACACGAAGCGGTTACCTCGGACCGTCTGAGGAAATGGCCCTAGGATATCCACCGCCACCCTCTCCATAGGCGCCCCAACCTGATACACTTGTAAGGGAGCAGCTGACCTCCTCCCGGGGCCCATCTTTCCACAGCACACGTCGCAAGATTTGCACCACTCGCTCACGTCCTTCCGCATGCCCACCCAGTACACTCGCTGCACTAAACGCCCCAGGGTTTTCTTCACACCGAAGTGGCCACTCGCACTGCCACTGTGAGCCTCGCGCACTAACGCTTCCCTCATACTAATGGGAACAATGGTTTGCCAGAAGGATATACTGCCGTCACACGAGTGCCACTGCCGCTGCAGCACACCCTCACTCACTCGCAACACTGACCATTGTTGCCACAACGCCTTCGCTGCCGGGCTTAGCGGTGCCACACTTTCCCAAGGCGGTTTTTTCTCACCCTCCTCCCTCAGTGTCACTATGTGCCCAATATCAGCGTCATCTCGCTGGGCCTGCCTGAGGTCCTCTCCCCACTTCGTGTCAACAGCAAGAGCAGCAGCCTTCACGCTCACAGGTTCCGTTTCACGGCGGCTACAATGCTTACAGTCGCTATCGCAGGGACGGCGGCTCAGGCTGTCAGCATTGTTATGCATGTTCCCTGGCCTATACTCGATGTGGTAGTCGTGCTGCTCCAGCTTCCCAATCCACCTAGCCAACTGCCCCTCCGGATTTCTGAGGTTTTTGAGCCACCTCAGAGCGGCGTGGTCGGTCCTGATCTTGAACTTGGCCCCGTACAGGTAAGGATGGAAGTGATCAATCGCCAGAATCACCGCCAACAACTCCTTACGGGTGACGCAATAATTCCTCTCTGGTGCTGAGAACTTCCTGCTAAAGTAGGATACGACCCACTCCTGTCCATCTTTCTCCTGAGACAAGACGGCCCCTACTCCCTCAGCACTTGCGTCACAATCCAACACGTACGGTCTCGTGGGGTCCGGGTACGGCAACACAGGGGAGTTAGCGAGAGCCTCCTTCAATGTATCAAAGGCCCGTTGACATTCTTCACTCCAGTGAAAGGAGGCCCCTTTCCGAGTCAAGTGGTGGAGTGGTACTGCGATTTGTGCGAACCCCTTGACGAACCGCCTGTAGTACGTACACAAACCAATAAACCCGCGCACTTCCGTCACACTGCGCGGAACCGGCCACTCCTTAACCGACTCTACCTTACCAGGGTCTGTTTTCACCCCCTCACTACTCACTATGTGCCCCAGAAAAGGCACCTCCCTCTGAAAAAGGCAGCACTTCTTCGGGCTGAGTTTCACATTTGCTGCCCTAAACCTATCCAATACTACCTTAAGCCTTTCCAGAGCACACTCAAATGAATTCCCATACACTAGCACATCGTCTAAATATACCAGGGCGCTTTTCCAGAGCAGCCCATCCAACACACGCTCCATCAGGCGCTCAAAGGTTGCCGGGGCATTCACTAGGCCAAAACTCATCACTTTGAATTGATATAGCCCCTGCCCATACGAGAAGGCTGTCTTCTCTCTGTCCTCCTCCGCTACCTCCACTTGATGGTAACCAGACTTCAAGTCCAAGGTCGAGAACCACTGGGCTCCCGCGAGCGCGTCAAGAGTGTCACCCACCCTCGGTAGAGGGTACGAGTCCTTGGTTGTCACCGCGTTAAGGCCCCGATAGTCCACACAACACCTGGTGGACCCATCCTTCTTCTTAACGAGTACGATGGCCGCACTCCAGGGACTAGCCGACTTTTCAATTACCCCTTGCGCGCGCATTTCCTCCACGGCTTTCTCCACTTCCAGCCGACGGGCGGGTGCGATCCTTCGGGGCGGCAGCTTGACCGGCTGACTATCCCCTGTGTGTATGCGGTGTTTCACCAGGCTGGTCCGGCCCAGGTCGGTATCCCCCTTCGAGAAGACGTCTGCATACCGTGTCAACACTTTCCTCACCTCGTCAACCTGTTCCCCAGACAGACATACCGAGCTCCTCTGCAATAGATCCTGCAGATGAGGTGGGACTTCAGTGTTGCCCCCCTGCGTGTCTTCGAAGTGACCTTCCGTGATCATAGTCGCCTGTCCACCACCCTCGTCCGGGCCCAGGCTTTCCCCTTCCTGCTCCTCACTTAGACGGCAACGGTGGCTGGTTTCGGGTGGTGGTACAGTGTGGGCTTCCTCTGCGTCAACGGCGCCCTCCCTAAGCAGCACCACGTCACCTCCGACCGACATGGTCATCTCCCCGAAATCCAGCACCGCCCTGCTTTGCTGGAGGTAGTCTAGACCGAGCAAGTTCTCCCCGACGTCAGCTACAAAAACAGGAAGATGCTCCTCAGTGTTGCCAACCGTTACCCTGGCATGCACTGGTCCCCTCAGTTGCTTGCAGTGCCCCGTAATCCCACACAGCTGTTGCTGGGCCACCGGGGGTCGTCCAGTTGCCACCATGCCGTCCTGCACGAAGGTGCGTTCTGCGCCCGAGTCCACCGTGAAGCAGCAAGACTTACCGTCCACTTGCCCGCCTACCTGAACGGTCCGGGCGCCCTCGGCGCGGCAACTTAAACGGACTGGGGTCTCCCGTCTTCCGGCTGGTATTCGACCCCTTCCGCCAGCCCCTCCCAGTTTCCCGCTACCTTCTTGCTATCCTTGTCGGAGACGATGGCACACCCTGCCGTCTTATACCCCTCACCACAACTCCAGCAACAGGGTTTGTACCGATGCGGCCCTGCTCCAGCACCGACAGCCTTTCCGCCATGCGTTCCCTGCGGGCAGTACTTTTTGGAATGCCCTTGTTGCCCACACGAGTAGCATTTACCCCAGAACTCACCTGAGGGTGATGCAGGTCTAGAGGGGGATTTGTCCACTTTCCCCTTCTTTGCTCTCACCTTGTATGAGTCACTGTTCCAGCTGGGTCGCTCCCGCGTAATCCGGAGAAACGACTCCATCTCCAGGCCCCTCGCCAGGGCCTCCTGTAGGTCCTTGGGGTGCGCCTGCTGGACGTATATCCTCAGCTGCTGGTTATCGATAGCGTCAACAAACTGATCCCGCAAGAGAATGGTGATCATCTCCTCACTGGCCTCCGGGTACGCACGGCGCACCAATACCTCCAAATCCTGCGCTAAGCGTGTCAGGGTCTCTCCCGGGCCTCTTACCCGGGCCCGGAACCTTGTCCTGAACACCTCAGTTTGATGCTGATGCCCGTACCTCCTCTCCAACGTCGCCGTCACCTTACTATAGGAGCTCCGCTGGGTGGCTGGCAGTTGGTTCAGGACTTCCAACGCTGGGCCTTTGAGCGCCCACACAAGCTGCATGGCCATCTCAGGTCGACTCCACTGGTGGGCGCTAGCCAGGAGCTCGAACTGTGTCTTGTACGCTTCCCAAGACACTGTCCCGTCGAACTCCTGCGGGCGGCGCCTCGTCCCACTCCCTAGCCTCCGTGACGTGGAGCTGGCAGCCGAGAGGCCCGACTTTACCGAGGATGGCGGGGATGGCGGAGGCGACAAAACATTCGCCGGGGCACCTGGGGGAGACGGAAACGCCTTTGCCAATGGAGAACGGCTCTTGAGTCTTTCGTGCCGACTATTAGCTTCGTCCTCGTCACTATCTTCCGCCTCGCTAGCTTGCTCACTCTCCCGGGGCAGTGTATTCTCATGCCGGAAGAGGGCAGGGGGCACTTGTGCTGCCACAACTTCATCCACATACCTCCTAAGGTCACTGGCCACTTTTTCCACCTCTCCCTTCACCTCGTCCTTGGTGAAAACTGCCTTTAAAACTTCTCCTTTCACCCGCGAGCACTCCTCCTTAACGAGTCCAAACACCTGTTTGAACACACTGTCAACACGGTTCGCCACAGCTTGAATTTCGGCTTGCTGTGCTTTTCCTTGCTCCGATAAAGCATGGTTCACCATTGCTTGCAGTTCAGCGTGCTGTGTCCTTCCTTGCTCCGCCATAGCCCTTATAACGTCTGCTAGTGTGGTTTCCATATTAGCCATGCTAGTGTAATAACTCTACGGCACTGAAAACGACCACAATACCACTTACCTGGGCACAACACTTTGGACCTGTCACCCGTCACGACAAAATGATCGCGGGTTTTCCCGCTCACACTCGATAGATCACCGCGACGCACTTAAAATGCACTTACACTTACAGATCCCACTTCTGACACCACTGTAACAACCCCCCCCCCCCAGAGACTGGAGGTTTGTCACCCGATTTCAATTCATAGGTCCGTTGCATTTAAGAGACGTGACGGTAATGTTTCGAGCTTCGCCCCGCTCACACTCGCCACCTCGTCCCGTGGTGAGTTCTCAAGGCGACGAAAACGCAAAGTAGACTTATATCCTCTATTTACACAGAGTCACTACAAAAGAATACTGGGCTGTAGGAGGCACCTCGGGTCACTTGCCAACCCTCGAAAGGCTACTTGAAGCTTCGCTACAGCTTACAAACGCAATAATAATCCGAGCGAGAACCACGACGCCTTCTCCCGTCACCTGTGCTGCTCGTCTCTCTCCTCCCCGGGATAGCGTGCCCACGCAGTCTCGCCAAGCACGCCTCGACCAATCACAGTCGCTGCTCGACGTCACGTGCTTCCAGGTGGCGTCCACCTTTGGCGCCAAGGATCACGACGAAAGCGTCATCTCCGATGTCACGATGTCGACAGGATGCAATAGGGGCCGCTTTCGTAACAATATCTTATCTAATTACATTTTCTGTTCTGTTTCATATTTTATATCTATTATTTTTATATATCATATTTTATATTTCCTAAGGTGGACAGGAGTGAAGTGTGATAGAGTTGATTTTTTTTTTTTTTTTTTGCCTCCCTTATAAGGGGGAAAAAGCTTTTCGTATATACTCGTATATGTATGTGTATGTATGTTTTTATGTTACCATCTTAATTTTAGGATATAATGTCGCTAGAGGACGAAATGTCACATTAGGATATAATGTCATAGGACAAAATGTCGCAATGGGATATAATGACAGTGGAGGACAAAAGATCACGATGGGAAGTAATGATAAAGGAGAACAAAATGTCACGATAGGATGTAATGATAATGGAGGAGAAAATATCACGGTAGGATATAATGTCATTGAAGGCCAAAATGTAATTTTAGGAAGGGATACCGGACAGAATGTCAATGAAGGCCAAAATATCATGATAGGATGTAATATCGCTAGAGGACGAAATGACACATTAGGATGTAATGTCTTAGGACAAAATGTCACAATGGGATGTAATGACAGTGGAGGACAAAAGATCACGATGGGAAATAATGATAGTGGTGGACAAAATATCACGATAGGATGTAATGATAATGGAGGAGAAAATATCACGGTAGGATATAATGTCAGTGAAGAACAAAATATGATTTTAGGAAGAGATACCGGACAGAATGTCAATGAAGACCAAAATATCAAGATAGGATGTAATGACAGTGGAAGACAAAAGATCACGATGGGATGTAATTATAGTGGAGGAAAAAATATCACGGTAGGATATAATGTCACTGGAGGACAAAATATAATTTTAGAAAGGGATGCCGGACATAATGTCACTGAACGACGGGAGGCCGGCGTGAATCACGGTGACGTAGGGGGACAAAATGTACAAAATAGATCGGATGACCGTAATCGACCAGATGTCCGTGATGGGGGAAATGTTAATTTTGATAGGAGATATGTTAATGAGGCATTGAATGTCAATGAAGGACCAAATAATAATAATATAGAGCAAGGCATAAATAAAAAACAAAATGATAATATAAGACATGATATTGAAACTCAAAATGTGTCAAAAAGAAATAATCAGGAGTTTCTTAAAACTATGTACTTTAATGCTCGTAGTATTAGGAACAAATTTCAAGAAATACAGGCGTATGTCAAAAGCGAAAATCTCGATATGATAGGAATAACTGAGACATGGTTAAATGGTACAGAGTTCGAAGCTGAATTTAATATTGCGGGATTTAAACACTTTCATCAGGATAGAAACCACAAGAAAGGTGGGGGTGTTCTATTGTACGTTAAAAACAATGTTCATGCTTGTGTTTTAGAGAAAGTGAAACAGGATGCATATGACAGTTTGTGGGTTGAGTTAACCCAAACAAATGGACAAAAAAATGAATATAGGTGTAATATATAGGCCAAAGACATTATCATTAGCAGACGACAAACTGTTATTTCAAGAACTGTCTAGTTTCTGCAACCGGGATTTATTGATAATGGGTGATTTCAATTTTACTGACATTGATTGGATGACCCTTGAACATGGCCATATAGGTAGTCGCTTGATTGATTTTCTTGGTGACAATTACTTAATTCAGCATGTAAAAGAGCCCACAAGATATGGAAACTTACTCGATTTATTGATCACTAGCCGCGAAAGCATGGCAACTGATGTAGAAGTCGGTGAATCTGTTGCAAATAGCGATCACAACTTAGTCAGATTCAAACTTCTAAACAATTTTAGAATAGATACTTGTGCTTCTAAAATACCCGATTTCAGTAAAGCTCAGTTCATAGAACTACGTCAGGAGCTTCAGCTTACAGATTGGGAGGGAAAATTAAACGAAAGGCCTGTAGATCAGATGTGGGAAATATTTCAAAATACGCTCACTAAGATGATTCAAACTTACATTCCTTTTAAGGACAGACGTCCCCCAAATCAGGCTCGCCCAAAGTGGCTCGACAAAGAAACTGAAAAAAGTATTGCTAAAAAGAGACAGGCTTATAAGAAATATAAGTGCTCGGGTGCATCTAATGACTATGAAAGTTATATATCAATACAGAGAGATTTAAAAAAAGACAATAAGAAAAAGAAAACGACAATACGAAATGAACATCGCTGAGAAATCCAAAGAGAATCCCAAAGAATTCTATAGTTACATTAGAGATAAAAAGGTTGTTAGGAATCACATTGGTCCACTATTATCTGCTGACGGTCAACTTGAATATTCAAATGAAGGAATGTGTAATCTCTTAAACAATTATTTTAGCTCGGTATTCGTAAACGAAACACCTCAAAGTGAATTCCAAACTGAAACCTGTGAAAAGTCTGGGGTAAACTTACTCACTACGGTAAATATAACAAAAGAAACAATTAAAAGGTGTATAGACAAACTCAAAGTTAATAAAACACCAGGGCCTGACGGTTGGCATCCAAGAATCTTAAAGGAAATGAAAAATGAGATTGTTGTTCCATTAGAAATTATTTTCAAGAAATCCATCATATCCGGAGATGTCCCAAGAGAATGGAAGCTAGCTAACGTTACTCCCATATTCAAAAAAGGTGACAAAAAGAAACCAAATAACTATAGGCCTATTAGTTTGACTTCGATCGTAGGAAAAATAATGGAAACTATCATCAGAGATGCTATCGAATATCATTTAGAAAGTAACCGTCGTTTGATAAATGATAGCCAACATGGTTTCAGACGGAAACGTTCTTGCGTGACTAACTTACTCGAATTCTACAACACAGTTGTCTCGAATTTTGACAAAAGAAACAATATAGATTTAATATATCTAGACTTTGCAAAAGCTTTTGATACCGTCCCACACGAAAGACTTCTTACTAAATTAGCTTTGCATGGAATAAGTGGTAGCCTATTAGGTTGGACTAGTAATTGGTTGAAAGGTCGAAAACAGAGAGTTGTTTTAAATGGAAAAACTTCTGGATGGAAAAGTGTTGCAAGTGGAGTTCCTCAGGGTTCCGTTCTTGGGCCACTTCTATTCATAGTATATATAAATGATATAGACCATGGACTAAAATCTACTGTTTCCAAATTTGCTGATGATACAAAACTGTGCGGAGTGGCAAATGATCACTCAAACCAATTAGATATTCAAGAAGATTTAGATAAATTACAGCAATGGTCTGAAAAGTGGCTAATGAAATCTAACACAAGTAAATGCAAGGTAATGCACATAGGTAAAAATAACAGCAAGTACGATTACAAGTTATTTGGAAATTCGTTAACAAAAGTGGATAGTGAAAAAGATCTCGGCGTAATTATCAGTAACGACCTCAAATCATCCAAGCAGTGTATTTCAGCCTCTGAGAAAGCAAATAAGATTCTGGGATTGATTGCGCGATCTTTTGATTTCAAAAGTCCATCACTCATTAACAAGCTATATAAATCGTTAGTTCGTCCACATTTGGAATATGCTGTTTCCGTATGGTCACCGAATCTCATTAAAGACATTGACAGACTGGAAAAAGTACAACGGCGAGCCACAAAACTGATTCCAAATATAAAAAATAAATCATACGAAAATCGACTTAAGCACATGAATCTGTTTTCCCTAAAAAAGCGTAGACTCAGAGGTGACCTGATACAGGTCTTTAAGATTTTAAAGGGAATTGACAACATCAAAAGTGACCAAATTTTCACATTGAATGAGAATCAGACAAGAAACAATGGTCTCAAACTGTCCGGAAATAGATTCAATTTGGAAGTAGGTAGAAACAACTTTGCCAACCGTGTAGTTAATGAATGGAATAAACTTCCTGCACAGGTAGTGCAATGTAGTTCAGTTCGAAGCTTTAAGAATCATTTAGATAAATACCTAAGTAAGATGCTGTAATTATTATAATTTATGTTATATTATTTGTTTTTGTTTTGTTATAATTTGTCTGTCTGATTTTCATTTATTATTAGTTATATGTCAATTTATTATCATTTACTATTTACCTGTTTGTTTGTTATTCAACTATACCAATGCATTTATTTATGTATTTTAATTGTTATTTACATTGTTATAGTTTTAATTTATTATTGATATGATTTTTTTTTTTTTTTTTTGCATCCGACCTAGATATGGATCAAAAGGTCTCCTGTCGGCATGCTTTGCCTTTGTAATCCTTTGTAATCCTTATTAATATTATTTCTATTGTCTGATTTCAAGTCTCTATTGTGGATGTACGGCCGGACAAGCCAGGGAAATGAAATCAAGCCACACAAGATGTAATGTATACATGAATTAAATGTAGACTACAGGGCTAGAAGGTCCGACCGGGGTGTGAGCCTACGAGTGTCGTCGTGGGCTGGGAGTGAAGGGTGGGCCACTTGAAGCCTGGAGATGTCGTGCCCAAGCCGACTTGCTGGAGAACTGACTGTCTCGGCAGGGCGCCGTCCTTTCAAAAGAGGCTGACGGGCCAGAGAGGTCCCCGGAGAGCTTTTACGAGTTTCTGATTGGCTGCTGACTGGGGCTAGTCGAGACGTCTTGCTAACTTCGGCAAGTGTATAGGTCTAGCTCGGGTTGTGTGACGGCCAGTCTGGTTTTGACCAGCGCTGCGTCACCACATAATATGTTTTATTTCTATCTTCTATTTCTATTTTCAATGTCAGTTTTCTATTTCTATATATTTTTCTATCCCTGGTTTTACTTTTACGGTACAGTTGTGATTGCTGATACGATAGAGCAACTGCAGGTGGAGAGACAGGAGTAGAAAGAAATGGTCTAAAAACGAACAACAACACAACTAAAGTGAAGTATGTAGGATGCATAAAGGAAGGATATAAATATCACAGCAGGAATACTTCAGTGAAGGGTGACATGTGACTTGAAGAATGATGTCAAGTATTATTCTCAACTTCAAGCTTTATTCAACATTTTCCAACATTAATGGGAGTGCTGTACTACTTGTAACTCACCTGATTTCTGTGGTTTCCCGTTTCTTTGGTTGTTTCTGCTTCACTTTTCAATTCCCCGACACACTCACTTCTCTCACACTACAATCTACCTTACTTAAACCCACTAGCTCCGCTAAACCAAATCATGTTAGCGTTCCACTTGCATCTTCTCGTTCCACACACACACTGACGCGCACACCGTCGTGCGCCCTCCTTCCTACACCGTGACCTTTTGACTCTGTGCTAGGGGTGCCAACTGTGCACACATATCTGTACCACACTCATACCACAAGTACACAATTTGCAAAAGGCAAAGCAACGCCAAAATTACAGAGCCCATGACATTTCCATAATAAAAAACATTACAGTACACAATCTATAAATGAAACATTATCGTCATATTCCACAATCTAATAATTGCAAAGGTGTTCCATAATTTTCATAGCATTCTCCCTCACAAACAAATCGTTACAGAAGTGCTTCATTATCATCATAACACATGTATTCATACACACAAAGTACCTCACACAAACACAAACACACGAGAGACCTAGAAAGACTGCACGCCAAACACAAACACCTTATACGACACATGACACCTAGACTTCACCATTCAGACTACTTGTCAACTGCGCATCTCCCTCGGGTAGTGTACACGAAAAATCGTGTACAACCGCGCATATTTACAACGTATCGTTTTACAAGCTTTGGCTGATCGTGACCAGACGTGTCGCGATGTGTTGGATTCTGTCTGACTAAGTACCACGGAAATGAGTCCGTCTGTATCTAACGGCAAGCGTGAGGAAAGGCAGCAGATTCTCAGTAGACGTGCCATGGCTGACCGGGTTCAGTCCTCGCTGTTTTTTTTTTTTTCTTCTTTTAACTGTAAGCATGTTATATCCAGTTTTAATGTCGCCATGGGTTGCTTGCTTGGTTTGGCTTGAGTTTATGTAATGAGTGGAACCTAAGTCGAGTCTAGGAGTAAGTCGAGTTCCAGTTGGGAAGCAAGCCCACAACAATAAAGCGGAACGTATAGATAATTAAAGGAAGATAAACGTACGTTCCGAGGAAATGCTCTATTTGAGATTGAATGCAAGTAAGGATGGAGATAAGATAGAAGTCTGCACGAAACTTAAAAAACTATATTTATAAATGAAAATAAAGCTTTACTGTTTAACATTTACGATCATACACTCAAAGTACACTGGAACATTTAACATAAATAGATACATACAAGAGAAATAACAAAAGTTCAAAACATAAAATATACAAAAGTAATGATATACAAGTCCATGAATGATTAATACTATATTTGCGAACAGAACAGCAAGGCACCGATTGACAGCGAGAAGTACGCGAGGCCTGGGGGTTGTGCGAGTTGGAGTGGGCAGCCGGGGAGGCTCTTTTTATTCCCGAGGAAGGCATGGCCAATAGTTTTATGGCAAGGTTCGAATCACCAACGTTGTCAAAGCGTATGATACCGATGAGTCATGTTCGAAGCCGTAAGCAGTAGGCGGGCGATTTGAAAGTGGTTTGAATCACGGTTGGCTATAACACCCCCCCCCCGGAAGTCCAGCGTAACGGGAAGCAGCTGGACTAGAGAGTCCATAGTCACCGTGAATCGTCGAGGAGGCTGGTCGCTCCCCTAGACAGGGTGTCAGCAATTAGGTTGTCTTCTCCTCTGATGTGGACCGTGCGGAAGTTGAAGGATTGGAGGACAAGGGCCCACCGGAGGACTCATTGATTGGAGAGTCGGGCCCTCTCGATGAAGGTGAGAGGGTTGTGGTCGGAGTAGACGAGTGTTATATGACCAGGATACGGCAAACAACACTCGAAATGTTTGAAAGTAGACACTAGGGCCAAGGCTTCCTTCTCCACTGTAGAATAAGACCGATGGTAGGGGAGCAGTTTGGCAGAGTAGTAACACACGGGATACAAGGCCCGGGTGTCGTCGTCTACCTCCAGCAAGACCCCTCCTATCTCTTCCCCCGATGCGTCTACGTGGAGGACGAAGGGAATAGTCAGGGGTCTTCAACACCGGTTCGCTGCTCAGGAACTGCCGGAGGGTGTCGAAAGAGCGTTGGCAGGCTGGTGACCAGACGAACTTCTCCTTGGGACTGGTGAGGGCGGTGAGGGGAGCCGCGATGGAGGAGAAGTTGCGGTAGAAACGACGATAAAACGCTGCCATTCCCAAGAAGCGTTGGAGAGACTTCCGGGTGGATGGTACTGGAAAGTTCAGGATGGCTTCTACGTTTGCTTGCTGCGGTCGGTACTGCCCGTTTCCCACCTCATGCCCTAGGTACGATATCGTCGCGCTGCCAAAGATGGACTTTGATAGATTAACGACGAACCCAGTGGTGGCGAGTCGCTCAAGAAGGGCTTCCAACTTACGTAAATGTTCTTCCCATGAATCTGCTAGGATGATAAGATCATCTAGGTAAGCATAAGTATCAGGGAGGCCGGCTATAGTATAATTGATAGCACGTTGGAGGGTGGCAGGGGTATTGCAAAGCCCGAAAGGTAGGACAAGAAAATCAAAGAGGCCGAAAGGGGTGATAAAGAAGGATAAGTTTTGGGCTCTGGGGGTTGATTTGATTTGGTGGTAACCTCTAATCAGGTTCACCTTAGAGATGTAAGGATCCCTTCCCACTTGATCCACGAGGGCGTCGATACGGGGTAACGGGTAGCAGTCCTTGACTGTCACCGCGTTTAGCTTCCGATAGTCGACAACAGAGCCTCCACTCGTCATCACCTTCTTCGGGACTAGGAGCGCCGGCGATGCCCAGGGGGAGCAGCTAGGTTCAGCAAGTCCGTTCTCCAATAGGCAGTCCACTTCATTCTGCATTTTCTCAGCTTTATGGGGGTTGAGGCGGTAAGGGGTCTGGCGGATAGGAAGAGTATTAGGATGCAACTCTACGACGGTCAGGAGTGAGGACTACGTAGTTTTGTTTATCCAGCCGATGAGAAACTACATAAGAGCCCTGGAGTTTGAGAGAAAGAGGGGTCCCTGGGACTGGTAAGAGGAGAAGTACCTCATCGCCTGGATTGAATTTCCTAACTTTAACTTTTTTGTCAAAATGAGCCTTCATCTTATGTTGATAAGTTTTTAGATTTTCCAAGGCAATGCTCCTTACTTTGTGTAATTGAGTTTCCTGGTACCACTGTTCTTTCAGAACCTTGAGGGGCCCTCTGATCTGGCGCCCATAGAGTAGTTCAAAGGGAGAGTATCCCAATGACTGTTGAACCGTCTCTCTGACAGCGAACAGCATTAGAGGCAACCCCTCATCCCAATCAGAACAAGATTGATTGCAATATTTTTTGAGCATTGACTTGAGAGTTTAATGGAAACGTTCTAATGCCCTTTGCGATTCCGAATGATAAGCAGAGGACAGGATTGGGGAAATACCTAGCTCCTTTAGGATACTGGCAAAGAGGTCACTCGTGAAGTTAGTTCCTCGATCGGATTGTATTTCTTTTGGCAATCCTACTTGAGTAAATTTTTTTTTTAGTAAAATGTCAGCTATAACTTCGGCATTTATTCTCGAGGAAAAGCTTCAGGATACCTCGTTACCGGGCACATGACCGTAAGAATAAACTTATTTCCTTTCTTGGTCTTAGGCAGGGGTCTAACACAGTCTATAATGATTTTATCAAGGGGCTCATCTGGAACTGGAATGGGGTTCAAGGGAGCCTGGGGGATTTTCTGGTTCGGTTTGCCCACCATTTGGCAAATGTGGCAAGACCTCACATACTCTGAGATTGACTTTTTAAAACTAGGCCAGAAAAAATTATTTTGAATTTTCTTATAAGTCTTACTGACTCCCATATGCCCTCCAGCTCCATCATGGGCTATTTCAATCACTTGATTTCTGATGGATAAAGGGATAACTATCTGGTGGACCTCTGCCCAAGAATCTTGGTCAGAGCAGTTAGAAGGTTTGTCACATCTCATTAAGATACCATCCTGGTAATAGTATCCTGGGAAATGGTCGACCTCTTCCCTGGAATCGACCGCTAGTCTATGGAGGTTCTTTAAAGTAGGGTCATCGTGTTGAGCTTTGATTAAGCTTTCTCGGGAAATTAGTTGGTTGGGGAGATCAAACTTATAGGTTACATTACTATCAGAGAGGGGAGTTTGAGATCTGGTGACTGCGCACAGAGGAAAAATGTTAGGGTGAAGGTGATCTTCCACAACAGTAGGGGCCTTGTTACTAGGTAACTTAGTAATGTCTGGGGGAGGAACAACCATATAACCAGCTAGATCATTTCCTAGGATGAGGTCAAACCCGGGGACAGGCATAGAGTCTTTCCAAACACCAACTTCTACTTCTCTCTGGAACAACTGACATTTAAAAAAAAAAAGTCGTGCTATTTCAATGGACTGGGTAGATGATAGATCCCTTACAGTTACTTTCTTTCCCTCCATGCTCTTACTTATCTCAGGTAAAGCCTGCTTGCTTACCATGGACTGAGCTGCTCCAGTGTCTCGTAAACTTGTAATAGGGAAAAGGGGGCTTTTTTCATCAGCAGAAATTTCCCCAAGAGACTTGAAGTCTGTAAAGGCATCTTCACAGTGGGGAGAGTTATCTTTCACTACATGGGTCGCCGATTTATGGGGACCGAAAGATTTAGGTCCAGTATACTGGGTAGGTGCTTTTGACCCACTTGGGCATTTTGACAATCTACAACCTAGCTCTTGGCATCAAGTGATGTTATGGCCAGGTTTCTTACAGCAACTACAGGAAGAGTAGAGGGGGTTAGGGATAGAGGTCTTTCCTGCCTGCTTATCATCGGGAGTGGCAAGGGAACGTACTGATGGCTTTACAAAATGACTTCCCCGCTGTATGTTCAACCTATTAAGTACTGCGTATTCATCGGCAAGTAATGCTGCTTCAGTTAAATCAAATACATATTTTCCATTTAAATGAAGCATGATTTGGAATGGAATTCTGCGCTTAAATTCCTCGAAGACCATCAAGTTAACGAGTTGATCGTAAGTCTATACTTTGGTGGCAGAGCCATTGCTTAAAGATTCTGAGTTTTTCAGAGGCAAATTCGACACAAATGTCGAGTTGGCAGATTTGGTAAAATTTCTGAATTCTTTACGGTAAGACTCAGGAGTAACTTGATAGGTATTGAGAATACTAGATTTGACTATTTCATAGGATGAGTATTCCTCAAGACTGTCGAAGACTTTGGCGACTGTTCCTACCAATTTGCTTTGTAATCCACACCCATTCTTCTACGGGCCATTTTACGTGCTCAGCTAGACGTTCAAATTGCCTAAAAAGGTATTCTGGGTCCGACTCATTGAAGTTAGGAAGAGAGGCAATTTGGTTATTTGATAGGTGGACAGATTTACTTTTCCTATCTGTGTCAGCTAATTTCAACTTTTGTTGGTACTCGACCTCGAGTTCCTTTTCTCTGTTCTCACGTTCTCTTTCTTTTTCTTCACGTTCTCTTTCTTTTTCTTCTCGTTCTCTCTCACGTTCTCTTTCACGCTCACACTGTCTTTCTCTGTCACGTTCCTCCTTTCTCAGCTCAAGCTCACGGTCTTTCTCTCGTTCTTTTAGTTTCATTAATTCAAGCTCCCGATCTTTTTCTCTTTTTTTCTCGTTCTTTCTCTTTTTCTTCTCGTTCTTGTCTCATTCTATCTCTCTCTAGTTTAATTTTCTCTAATTCTAAAGATACTACTGATTTATTGAAGGGAGATTGGGGGGGGGGGCGCATGATTCAGGCTGCAATGGGGGTCTCTTTCAGTTACGTCACGAGCACTCTCCTGGAGAAGTAGTTCGAATACGTCTGCATCCAGTACCAAGGAATCTACGAGAGATTCGATGACCACTCGTTTGAGTTCATCTTTACGTAATCTAGCAGGAGCATTGATTTGGTAGGTTTGAGCCAACAGTCTCCAGTCATCCTTTTTGAGATCATACTCAAACTGATCCACTGAGGGATTTTTTTTTTTTTTTTTTATAAAAGTCTCTATATTGAAAGGCATAGTGAGTGATACACGAGAATTCCACTCCAGGAAATTAGTATAAACCAATTCTTGGACTTCACACTCGGAAAATTGACTAATTCCCTGTTTGGGTGGAGTGAAATCTATGGTGGGTCTCTGTAAGAACCCGGTCTATGAACATTTATTCTATAGACGGTGTGTATACTAAGGTTCAGCGCTCAGACTATACGCCCGTAACTTACGTATAGTCTACTTCGAGGTTTCCCGATAGCAAAGAGGATAACTCACACATAGACTGTCGCTAAATCAGAATATGGTTAACTAATGGTATGAATCTTAGAATACACGGCTTACTGTGCAGGTATAGTTAACTTTCGAAGCTGTGGGGGATAGTACAAATCTCCTAGGCACAGTTCCTGAGGAAATGTCACTATAACGGGGTCGTAACTATTGTTCGACGTTAGGCTACAACAAGTGGGTGGTTTAGGAAGATCGCTAGTTAACTCGGGAGGAAGATGGTAGTTGAATACCGGTAAATTACTTGGGTGAGTTACTGCGAACTTATTGAATAGAAGTTCTCCTTTGGATCCGATTGAATGTGTCGGACATACGAATGTCGGGGTCTCACACACTTCGAATAATCGATACCTTAAAGTTTTGTATCCTATCATCTAACGTAATATTGATAATTAAACACAAATCGGACACTTATAAATTTACATCCTATCATCTAACCTAACGTAATATTGAAAACATAAATGAAGCATCAATAGTTCAGTGACAGTGAGTGTATGAGAACAAAGTGGTAATCGCACGTGTTACTGATAATTGACGTTAAGAGGTTAGCAGACTTCGATATTACCTACGGATCACTAATCTATTTCACGTAAATATAGATTACCATTCCTTGGCAGGCTCCCCAATTATCATGGGTTGCTTGCTTGGTTTGGCCTGAGTTAATGTAACGAGTGGAACTTAATTCGAGTCTAGGAGTAAGTCGAGTTCCAGTTGGGAAGCAAGCCCGCAACAATAAAGTGGAACGTATAGATAATTCAGGTAGATAAACGTACATTCCGAGGAAATGCTCTATTTGAGATTGAATGTAAGGATGGAGGTAAGATAGAAATCTGCACGAAACTTAAATAACTATATTTACAAATAAAAATAAAGCTTTACTGTTTAACGTTTACGATCATACACTCAAAGTACACTGGAACATTTAACATAAATAGATACATACAAGAGAAATAACAAAAGTTCAAAACATAAAATATACAAAAGTAATGATATACAAGTCCATGAATGATTAATACTATACTTGCGAACAGAACAGCAAGGCACCGATTGACAGCGAGAAGTACGCGAGGCCTGGGGGTTGTGTGAGTTGGGGTGGACAGCCGGGGAGGCTCTTTTTATACCCGAGGAAGGCGTGGCCAATAGTTTTATGGCAAGGTTCGAATCACCAACGTTGTCACAACGTATGATACCGATGAGTCATGTTCGAAGCCGTAGGTGGTAGACGGGCGATTTGATTTACGGTTGGCTATAACAATGTATTTTCACACCTCCACCGAATGTATATATTATTATCTGTTCTCTTCTTGCCGGGCAAGATGGTTCCGCTACTCCAGGAAGTCTGTTTCGTCCGGAACAAGAACATGTCTCGCCCCTTATTTATCCAGTTCAATGTATATCCGCTTAGAGGAAACAACCCTCTATGCGTAATATAGACACACAAGCATATCGCAAACAAAAAATACGACTACACGCACAAACATCTACATAAGCTTTTTCTTCTACTAAAAATATTTTCATTCGTAACTCTTTCCTACTGTATCGACTCATTTCAGTTTACCTTCCACTAAAACTCCAATTTCTCTGTCAGTCCCTATGACTAAGCATCCTACTCCCTTTCTAACTTTGTTGATTGAGGTTAAGTTGAATATCCCTGTGGTGCGAGTGCGAGTGTATGTGGCGCGGACGGGGACGGGCGGTTGGCACTCCCCTCCCCCTCCTTCGGGGGAGGGTGGAGCGGGTCAAAGGGCACTAGCGTTGGTATCCCCCTTCCCGGCCGAGGGGGAGGGGGAGGGGGAGTGCCCTCGCATTGGCGTCGGTGGACTGTGCCTGGGAAGGACTGCGCGTGGGTGGTTGGGCGAATGCGAATGTAAGGGAGGGAGACACGCCGAGGATCGGTTAGGCCAGTATTATTAGATAGGGGTTAGGGAATTAGATTAGAATTAGATTAGGTACAGTGGCGTGAGTGTCCAAAGGAAGAGTAAAGACCGACCCAGAAGTAACCGAAGGAGCGGTATCATCGACACCTAACCAAGTAAGTACCACAAGCTATCTAGGCTCCGCCGAGATTACCGCATCCACGAATGAAGACGAGCCGTTCAAGATGAACAGTATCACCCTAAGGCCGTTTGACGGCAATGGAGACGTCGCTGTGTGGCTTACGAAGGCGGAGTTGGTCGCGAAGCTAACGGGAGTAAAGGATGTGGCAAGTTACATCGCGCTAAATTTAGAGAGCGTGGCCTTATCCGTCTATATGGAGATGACGACCGAAAACCGAAAGGATGTGGAAAAGGCGAAGGAAATGTTACAGGAGGTTTTCGGTGAGAGCCCCTTCGAAGCGTTTTGTAAGCTACAGCAAATGCGGTGGACAGGAGAACATCAGGAGATTGGCGGGCCTGGTTAATCTCGAAGGCAACAGCCTGGAGACGGTAGTGAGAATGGTTTTCGTGAATGGGTTTCCGGATCGCATATCGACTGGGCTGCAGGAAATGGAAAATGCAGCGAAGGCAGACATGGGTGAACTGATAGCCCGCGCCAGGTTCCTGACTAAGGCTAAGAATGGAGGGCTGATGGGGGCTGTAGCCAAAGAAGGCCACAAAGGAGGATAAAGCCCGTGGCGGGAGTGTGGGCGCGGGTCGGAACAACGGCCGGCAATGACGCCTGCCGAGAAAGGAAAACGGGTGAGCTCGGGGGTGACTACAACGGATGGCGTGGGCTGTCGCGGGTCCGTTGTTACGAGTGTCGGCAACTGGGTCACCTTGCGAGGGACTGTACGGAGGTAGAGCTCGTCTGCTACTCATTCAATCAGCCAGGGCATATGGCCCGACACTGCAATCGGGGAAACGGGAAATCGGCGGCCACTATGCAAGGGGCCACCGAGGAAATGTAAGGACACCGTTCAGCCGTATGCCATTCGTGGATATCTGGGTGAGAGGGAGACGCGCGAGGGCGCTGATAGACTCAGGCAGTTCAACCACGATCGTAAGGACCGACATAGTTCAAGAGTTCAGACAGGGAGATGTGGCCCTGACGACAGTCGACGGGAGAGACGATATGCGAAGGCGACCAGGAAATTGAAATGATAGTAGAGGGTATCCCGATACGACAAAGAGTGCTCGTCATCGGAACGATTCTAGAGGGAATTGGCGTGGTGCTGGGAATGGACGGAATTGCCCAGCTTGGAGAAGTCACGTTTATCGGTAGGCTCATAAGGATTGGAATGAGGCGGGACTCGGAAGGGAGGATGAAGACCCGACCGAGGCCGGGTGTGGATATAGGAGTGGCAGTGGGAGCCGCGGAGGGCGGTGCTGCCCCAAAGCTCGACCCTGTCGAGAGGGCGGCGCCATGCACGATTGAGGACGAGGACTTCCTGGCGGAATTTGATGGCCAGAAGTGGGATGTAGAGTGGTATCCGGGTGTGGATATAGGAGTGGCAGTGGGAGCCGCGGAGGGCGGTGTTGCCCCGAAGCTCGACCCTGTCGAGAGGGCGGCGCCATGCACGATTGAGGACGAGGACTTCCTGGCGGAATTTGATGGCCAGAAGTGGGATGTAGAGTGGTATCCGAAGGAAGGCTTGCCCGTCTCGAAGAACAAAGTCGACCGCTACGCGCGGACCCTCAGAGAGGGGGTGAGGGAGGGCTTTGACCTTGAAGTGGAGCGCTGGATCGAGGAGGGAATCTTGAATCCCTCGGAGAAACCAGTGGAGGGCGGAATCCTGCCCTTGATGGCAGTGGTACAGCCAACCAAGAGCAAAGTACGACCGGTGCTGGATTTCCGAGAGCTGAACCAGTTTGTGAAGAGTCATACTGGCGACGATTTTGTAGACATGTGTAGCAAAACTCTACGCAGGTGGCGCCGAAGGAGGGGGACGTCCGCTGTTATAGACTTGCGGGCGGCTTACCTGCAAATTCACGTGGCGAAGAAGTTATGGAAGTACCAGCTAGTAAAATACAAAGGGAGAACTTACTGCTTGACCAGACTGGATTTTGGGCTCAGCTCGGCCCCGAGGATAGTGACAAAAATCCCGAAGACGGTACTGGAGAAGACTGAAACGATGAAGAAAGGCACTGATTCGTACCTCGACGACATAATGGTGGACGATAGCGTGGTATCGTCGCCGAGCATGGTGGAGCATTTGGCTCGGTACGGATTGACAGCAAAGGAGCCGGAGCCGTTGGAGGGAGGAGGAGTGTTGGCACTGCGACTGGAAAGGAACAGGGCCGGAAAGCTGATGCTCAAAAGAGGGAACGAGATTCCGAAGGTGACGGATGAAATGTGCAAACGAAAACTTTTCTCCCTTTGCGGCAAATTAGTGGGCCACTACACGATCGCCGGTTGGCTCCGTGCGGCGTGCAGCTGCATCAAGAAGAGGTCGGGGTCGAAAGGTTGGGGAGAGAAGATTGGGGGGGGGGGGACCATTCATATGTTTAAGTCGATTTTCTTATGATTTATTTTTGATATTTGGAATCAGATTTGTGGCTCGCCATTGTACTTTTTCCAATCTGTCAATGTCAGGTCTTTAAAATTCTAAAGGGAATTGACAACATCAAAAGTGACCAAAATTTTACATTGAATGAGAATCAGACAAGATAATGGCTTCAAACTGTCCGGAAATAGATTCAATTTGGAAGTAGGTAGAAACAACTTTGCCAACCGTGTAGTTAATGAATGGAATAAACTTCCTGCACAGGTAGTGCAATGTAGTTCAGTTCGAAGCTTTAAGAATAATTTAGATAAATACCTAAGTAAGATGCTGTAATGATTATAATTCATCTTATATTATTTGTTTTTGTTTTGTTATCATTTGTCTGTCTGATTTTCATTTATCATTAGTTATATGTCAATTTATTTACTATTTACCTGTTTATTATTTAACTATACCTATGCATTTCTTTATGTATTTTATTTGTTATTTACATTATCATAGTTTTTATTCATTATTCTATTATTAATATGATTTTTTTCGCATCCGACCTAGATATGGATCAAAAGGTCTCCTGTCAGCATGCTCCGCCTTTGTAATCCTTAATGAGATTTGGTGACCATACGGAAACAGTATATTCAAAATGTGGACGAACGATTTATATAGCTTGTTAATGAGAGATGGACTTTTGAAGTTAAAAAAAAAAAAAAAAAAAAAAAAAAAAAAAAAAAAAAAACGTGGAATCAGTCCTAGAATATCATTTGCTTTCTCAGGGGCTGAAATACACTGCTTAGATGATTTGAGATCGTTACTGATAATTACGCCGAAATCCTTTTCTCTATACACTTTTGTTAACGAATTTCCAAATAACATGTAATCGTACTTACTGTTATTTTTAACTATGTGCATTACCTTGCATTTACTTGTGTTAAATTTTATTAACTATTTTTCAGACCATTGCTGTAGTTTATCTAAATCTTCTTGAATGTCTATTTGGTTGAAGTGATCATTTGCCACTCCGCAGTTTTGTATCATCAGCAAATCTGGAGACTAGGTTTTTGTCCGTGATCTATATAGTTCATATATACTATGAATAGAAGTGGCCCAAGAACGGAACCCTGAGGAATTCCACTCATAACATTTTCCATCTAGAAGTTTTGTTATTTAGAACTCTGTTTTCGATCATTCAATCAATTACTAGTCCAACTTAATAGGCTACCACTTATTCCGTGTGAAGCTAATTTAGCTAATTTCGTGGGGGACAGTATCAAAAGCTTTTGCAAAGTCTAGATATAATAAATCTAAATTGTTTCTTTTGTCATAATTCGAGAGAATGTATTGTAGATTTCGAGTAAGTTAGTCACGCAAGAACGTTTCCATCTGAATCCATGCTGGCTATCATTTATCAAACAGTTACTTGCTAAATGATGTTCGATAGCATCTCTGATGATAGTTTCCATTATTTTTCCTACGATTGAAGTCAAACTTATAAGCATATAGTTATTTGGTTTCTTTTTGTCACTTTTTTTATATGGGAATAACGTTAGCTAATTTCCATTCTCTTCGGACATCTCCGGATATTATGGATTTCTTGAAAATAATTTCTATGGAACAACAATCCAATTTTTCATTTCCTTTAAGATTCTTGGATGCCAACCGTCAGGCCCTGATGTTTGATTAAATTTGAGTTTCTCGATACACCTTTTAATATTTTCTTTTGTTATATTTACCGTCGTAAGTTCACCCTAGACTTTTCACAGGCTTCAGTTTGGAGTTCACTTTAAGCTGTTTCATTTACGAATACTGAGCAAAATAGTTGTTTGAAATATCACACGTTCCTTCATTTGAATATTCAAGTTGACCGTCAGCAGATAATAGTGGGCCAATGGGATTCCTAATAACCTTTTTTTTTTTATCTCTAATGTAACTATAGAATTCTTTGGGTGTTCTCTTTGGATTTATCAGCGATATTCATTTCGTATTGTTGTTTTCGTTTTTTATTGTTTTTTTAACCTCTCTGTATTATTACATAACTTTGGTAGTCATTAGGTGCACCCGAGCACTTGTATTTCTTATAGCCATGTTTCTTGCTAGCAATAATTTTTTCAGTTTCTTTGTCAAGCCATTTTGGGCGAGCTTGATTTGGGGGGGCGTCTGTCCTTACACGGGATGTAGGTATGAATAATCTTAGTAAGCGTATTTTGACAAATTGCCCACATCTGATCTAGGTCCTTCACTTGGTTTTTCCTCCCAATCTGTAAACTGAAGCTCCTGACGTAGTCCTATGAACTGAGCTTTACTGAAATCGGGTATTTTAGGAACACAAGTATCTATTCTAATTTTTTTCAGCCTTTTGAATCCAAGTTGTGGTCGTTACTTGCAATAGATTCACCAACTTCTACATCGGTTATCATGATTTCGTGGCTAGTGATCAATAGATCGAGTAAGTTTCCATGTCTTGTAGGCTCTTTTACATGCTGAACTGAGTAACTGTCTCCGAGAAAATCTATCAAGCAACTATCTATATGGCCATGTTCAAGGGTCATCCAATCAATGTCAGTAAAATTGAAATCACCCATTATCAACAAGTCCCGGTTGCAGAAACTAGACAGTTCTTGAAACAACATTATGTTGTCTGCTAATGATAATGTTTTTGGTCTGTATATTACACCTGGAGGAGAAATGGGGAAAGGATGAAGTGAAAGCAGCTGTTGAGATGATGAGAGCAGGTAAGGCACCTGGTCTGGATGGATGTCATGCAGAATGTCTGAAGAAAGGAGGTACAGTTATGGTGGACTGGCTGGTGAGGTTATCAATGTTTGTTTAAGAGAGAGTTGAGTGCCGGAGGACTGAAGGAGTGCCTGTATAGTTCCGCTTTACAAGGGAAAGGGGGACAAGTGTGAGTGTAGTAGTTTCAGAGGGATCAGCTTGTTGAGTGTAGTTGTGAAGACTTATGGGAGGGTCTTGATTAAATTAGGAGAGGAACAGAGGGAGTAATTGGTGAGGAACAGTGTGGGTTTAGGACATGTAGGGGTTGTGTAGAAAAGATTTTTGTGGTAAGACAGATATGTGAGAAAACTATAGGAAAAGGTACGGATGTTTTTGGGGCTTTTATGGATCTGGAAAAGGCTTACAGCAGGGTAGATAGGAGGGCACTGTGGGAGGTTCTGCAGATATATGGGATAGGAGGAAAGCTGTTAAGAGCAGTCAAGAGTTTTCATGAGAGTAGTAGAGCTTGTGTTAGGATTAGAAATGGAGAGAGTGAATGGTTTGAGGTAAAGGTGGTGCTTCGTCAGGGAAGTGTTATTTCACCCTGGCTGTTCAATCTTTACATGGGGGTGGGGTGAGAGGTGAATGCGGCAGTGGGTCAGGGGTTGGATATGATTACAGAAAATGGAGAAAAGTGGGAGGTGAGCCAGTTGTTGTTTGCTGATGACACTGCGCTTGTAGCAGGATCAGAGGAGGTATTGAGGAAGTTAGTGACAGAGTTTGAGAAGGTATGTGAAAGACAGAAGCTGAAGATAAATGTGGGCAAAAGTAAGATGATGAGATGTACAGGGGGAGAGAGTGACAGCAGGCTGGAAGTGAGCATTAAGGGTGAGAAACTGGAGGAAGTGGATAGTTTCAGATACTTGGGTGTGAATGTGACAGGAAAGGGTGGAGTGGGGGTGGAGGTAGAATGTAGATTGAGAGAAGCAAGTAAATGCCTTGGTGGATTAAAAAATGTAATGAGAAATAGACATCTGGGAATGGATGCTAAGAGGAGGTTATATGAAGGAGTGATTGTGCCAACAGCAATGTACGGGACAGAAACATGAAACATGAGATAGGAAGAAAGGAGTTTGAATGTGTTTGAGATGAAATGTCTGAGAAGTATGATAGGGGTTACTAGGCTGGATAGAGTGAGAAATGAGGAGGTGAGGAGGAGAACAGGGGTTGAAGGGAACTGGGAGATAGGGTTGATGAAAGAGTATTAGGATGGTTTGGACACATGGAAAGAATGAGTGAAGAAAGATTAGTAAAAGAAGTGTGGAAGGCAGAGGTGGAAGGAGTGAATATGAGGGGGCATCCTAGGATGAGATGGATGGATGGGGTGAAAGGGGCATTACAAAAGAGAGGAATGTCTTTGGAGGAAGGACGGGAGAGGACAGAGGATAGGGGTGAATGGAGAGGGGTTGTGTATAGATGATGCTGTGATGCATGAGGGGGAGTGGGTGGGGGATGGGTGGTGAGGAAGTATGTATGAGAAACGTTTGATGCAGCCCAAAGGGATTTCTCCCCATCTTCTCCTTCTCTGCATGAAGGGATGGAGAGGGGGGGTCGCCGAATTTATGAAGCGGCTTTGCTGTGGATGTGTTGTGTCTTGCGACACTGCTTCTGACCCAGGGCAGTGGACAGGATGCAGGGATGACCCATCATCTAGGAGGTGCCAAGATAAAAGGGAGGGAGGATGGTGGAGGGGAGTGGAATATATAGGAAATGGAATGGGTGGGAGTGGTTTCTATGCCTTTTTCTTTTTGGCTACTCCCCGTGTAGAGGGAAAAAGCCTTTGGTATATGTATGTATTACACCTACATTAATCTTTTGTCCATTTGTTTGGGTTAATTCTACTCACAAACTATCATATGCATCTTGTTTCATTTTCTCTAAAACACATGGTTTTTAACATACAACAGAACACCCCTACCTTTCTTGTGGTTTCTATCCTTATAAAAGTGTTTAAATTCTGCAATATTGAATTCAGTTTCAAACTCTTCACCATTTAACCATGTCTTGGTTATTCCTATTATATTGAGATTTTCTTCTGACATACAACTGGATTTCTTGCAATTTGATCCTAATATGAGCATTAAAGTATATGGTTTTATGAAATTCATGATTCTTTCTTTTTCACATTATTTTGTTTCAACATCATGCCTTACATTATAATCTAGTTCTTTATTGACATCTTGCTCTATATTGACACTTGGTCCTTCATTAACATTCAGTGCCCCATGGACATTTGCCCCATCAAGGACATCTGTTCCCTCACAGTCATCCAATCTCTTATGTACACCTTGGCCCCCTCCCTTCCACGCCGGCCACCTGTAGGTCTTTGGCATTCTGTCCAGCATCACTTTCTAAAACAATATTCTGTGCTCCAGTGACATTATATCCTAGAGTAATATTTTGCCCACTATCATTACATCCCATTGTGATATTTTGTCCTTTGACATTACATCCTAATGTAATATTTTGTCCTCTGCCGACATTATATCCTAAAATGATATTTTGTCCTACACTGACATATTGCTCTACATTATTGCTATGCCCTACTGTTTTCCCCAATACACTCTATTTCCCCTTCCCTTTCAAGTTCTTCAGCAAAAAAGGAACTAGGTCATTACAAACTCCAACTGTACTCAAAAAGTTATAGAGTTTGATTAAATATTGTGGAAAGGCATGTCTTAGACTAAGAAATAAGTTAATAGATTTTGAGGCAGATTCGGATACGTATGAGGATCAAGTTTTTTTTTTTTTTTGTATCCCTGGCATGTATAGTATACAAATTTAATTAATTTGATACAAAGTGGGCCCTGCTATCATTTACTGTAAAATGTGGGTATAATCATCTTTTTTGATTTTGTGACTCTTGACACTGGTATGTGTTCTCTAAGTGCCATCTAGTGTAATATTTTATTGTGTATTAGTAATACCTCCTAAATTTGGCCTTCTATAAATAAGATAAATGATTAGGGACATATACATTTTTGCACTGATTTTCTATTTCAAGAGTCCTTTGTGTGACAATGACAGAGCTGACAGAAATATTTGATATGTATTTTATATTCATATATACAATATATATATATATAAACCACTAAGGAACAATTATATTTAACCTTTCTAACTTTAAAAATAACTCTAAATATACATAAAAATAAGTCCAGTACTAATTCTCAACGTTAATTCTACCTTTCTCCTCTTTTGTTTTCGGCATTCATCCACTCTTTACACACATTATCTAAATTTATTGAATTTCCATAAAATTTGTAGCTTTTCACTTATATAAACATATCCAAATGACATTCTCCTAAACGGTGTCTAAGTTTGTTTTTTATTCAGTTCATTGGACTAAATCCTAACCCACAGTCTACACTAGAGACAAGAAAAGCTCCTCCAATATCCATCAATTTTTCTAAGTCTCAGAACTTCATTCTGAACAAGCAAGTAATACCATTTTTTGTGTGTTAAATTCTAAATAATCTTGTATCTAATTTTTCTTGAAACATCAAACTAAATTTTTCTGTAGCATCAGCAAGAAAATCATGACAGTTAAGACAAAGGGAGGTAACATGTCCACTACCAGATGAAAAATCACATTGACCATTCTTGTACCTCATCCTTAGGGAAACTGTCCTGTAAATGGGTGGAACATTTTTCATCATCTCATCCAGCCATTCACTAGCAGTTCTTTTTCACTTCACACCCTTTGCTTCATTTGAATCTGACAAGATCCACCAGCTCTATGCAATTCTGTTATTTATATATATTTTCTTAACAATTGTAAATTTAATAATAGCTACAGATTACAGAATACAACCATGTCTGTGTGCACTATTTACCGAACAATGTTGTTGCCTTGTTTTGTTTCTTGTTGTTTACTTTTAAAATACAAAGTTGGGATGGGTCTTTCTAACAGCTCCCTTTCATCTCAATTCCTATGATTTTTTATTTGGCATTGTTTCAGTGTTCCTCTATTATCCAGATATCTCTACTATTTCAATGACTTGTAGTAGCCATTTTTTTTCATCAGTATATTCTTTGCTCCTTTTGTTATTCTTGAAATGTAGGTTTCTGTAGGAAATAACAATGATTTTCTTTTCCAAATGGAATTTGAAACATGAAAAAAAAAAAACATTGAGATTGTATCAAGTAATCAGACTTCTCAATTTGAGGGTACAAAACTAATAACATGCTTCTTGATTTATTTCATTGGATTGAACTAGTACTGGTCATGTATAACTGCTGAACATACAAAAGATCTCAAAACTATGTGTAAAATTATGAAATTGTACACTTACATTTCAAGGGTCAGTGACAGATTTTCAAAATCACATTCCTTTTGTTTTGCATTCATTGTTATGAAATTAAAGGATTAGTATCTTTGATTACAATATTTCAATTTAATTTTCAAAACCTTATGCACATACTTTTTTCCTTTGTATGCTAGTTGTGAGATGTGTGCACAAACGCATGCACAAATCTTACAGGAATTATTTTTCATAACACAGGTCACACTGGAATGGCTTCTTTCCAGTATGAGATGATTGAGACCTTTGCGAGAAAGCACAATCACACAGGTCACACTAGGAAGGCTACTGTCCTGTATTTACCTAGTTGTTTTTTATGGGAAGAGAGCAATGCTCATAGTGACCCGCTTTTGTATCTTTCAGCATCCAGTTTGATCTTAAATTCTTGTATAGTTTTTGCACTGTTTCTTTCATTGGGGGGAACCTGTCTCTCTGTCCTTGTTCCCAATTTTGTGAGTTTTCAATTGTGGGGGGGATCACATGATATTTGAGGTGATTCTTTTGTGATAAAGTTGCAGTGCACAGGAATGGCTTCTCTCTATTGTGGGTCATCATATACTGTCCAAGTCACACTGGATAGGCTTCTCTCCTGTATTTTATGGGAAGGGGAGCTATGCTTGTGGGGTCCCGTCTTCATATCTCATTTTATCTAAACTGTTTTTAAATTCATGTATTATTTTTGCACATACCACTTTCTCATTTAACCTGTTCTAAATGTCTATTACTCTGTGGGGAAAGTTTTTTTTTCAGATCTCTTCTATAACTGTGTTTCTTGATTTTCTTTCCGTGTCCTCTTGTATTTCTGTCATCTCATTTTATTAGATCCTCTCTATCAATAGTTTTTATGCCTTTCATGATTCTATAGTTATCAAATCTCCTCTCTCTCTTCTTTGCTTTAATGTCTGTAGCTCAAGTTTTGCTAGTCTCTCTTCATATGATAGTTTTGAGAGTGTTGGTGCCAATTTTGTAATTGCTCTTTGTACTTTCAAGTTTTGCTATACATTTTTTTTGTACTTGGGGACCACATCATTGCTACATATTCCAATCTTGGTCTTATCAAGGTGATTAGTATTTTCTTCACCATTTCTTCATCCAGGTATGTAAATGCCACTTTGATTGTTCTTATTAAATGATAAGTTTCTCCAAAAATCTTGTTTATATGTTTCTCAGGTGACATATTCATAATAATGACTCCCAGGTCCTTCTCATTTTCTACTTTTTTTTTATTCCTTCTCCCAATTTATATGATTCTACTATTCTTTTTTTTCTTCTTCCAAATTCCATTATACTACACTTCTTAGTATTGAACTCCATCTCCCACTTCCTGCTCCATTCCCATTCTTTTTTCAACATTTTTGCATCATCCACAAAGAAGCTCATATAACTTTCAATTCCGTCATCCATATCATTAATATATATAGCAAACATTATTGGGGCCAGAACTGTTCCTTGTGGAACACCACTTATCACTTCATCCCAATTAGAGTGTTTGTCTCTTATCACCACTCTCATTTTTCTTTCATGCAAAAATTCTTCCATCCATTTCAGCAGTTTGCCCAGTATTCCTTTTGTATTTTCTAATTCCTTAAGCAACTTCTTATATGGTACTTTGTCAAAAGCTTTTTTCAGGTCTAGAATTGCACAATCAGCCGATCCATCTCTTTCTTGTATCATATCTATTAGCCTTGAATAGAAACATATTAAGTTTGTGACTCATGATCGTCCTTGTCTGGATCCAAATTGCATTGGATTTAGTATGCTGTTTTTTCTAAATGCCTCACCCATCTACTTTTAATAATTCCTTCACAAATTTTTGCTATCGTGCTTGTTCGAGAGACTGGTTTATAGTTTGTAGGGTCTTCTTTGTTTCCCCCTTTATATATAGGTACTATATTTGCTCTTCTCCAATCTTTTGGAACTTTTCCTTCTTTCAATTAACTGTTTATTAGGCTATGTATTTTGTATGCCAGTTTATCCCTACATTCTCTCAAAATCCAGTTTGCTATTTCATCTGGTCCATGCAATTTTCTGACATCAAGATCACTCAAGTGTTTCATTATTTCATTCTTTGTTACTTCTTTCTTTCATAGGGGGGACTTTCTCCTCCCATTCGATATCACTAGGTTGTATGTTCTCCCTTGTAAACACTGATTTAAAATGCTTGTTCATAATTTCTGCCATTTCTATTTCCTCTGTGTATTCAACTCCTCCTTGTCATAGTTTCTCTAAATCTTGTTTGTTTTTCACTTTGTTATTTACAAATCTATAAAATAGTTTTGGTTGGTCTTTACATTTTTCTATGACATATTTTTCGTATTTTCTTTTTTCTTCTCTGCACACTGGTACATATTCATTTCTATAACTAGTATATAGTTTCCATTTTCAGGTCTTTTGTCTTTTTTCCATTTTGTCCAAGCTTTATCTCTTTTGTCTTTTAACTAACTACAACTTTTGTTGTACCAGCACTTTACATATTCTTTTTCTTGCTTTTGTCTTGGGACATACTTTTCCACTCCTTTATTATAAATTCTAGTCAAAATATTCCATTTCTCTTCCACTGTTGTTTCCTCTTTGTATATTCTTTCACAGTCTTCTTTATGAAAGAATTCTCTTATTTTATAAAAAAAAAAAAAAAAAAATCCATACATCAATCTTCCTTTTCTATATTGTTCATTTCTTTTTATGTATTTTTCCTTTAGTTCCATTTCAACCAATATGTGGTCACTTTTACTTATTGGTGTCTTGTATTCAATCTTTTCTACTATTTCAGGTTCTGATGTGATTATTAGGTCCAGTCTCGATGGTTCTTCTTCATTTCTATACCTAGTGTTCTCTTGAATCCATTGCGTCATTGTATGGTCAATAATCATATCAAGTAGTACATTTCCCCATGAGTCGTCTCCACCCTTTACTGTCATCTCTTCCCAGCAGACTTCTTTACAATTAAAGTCACCCATTATAACTATTCTTCCTCCATCCTTCATTATCTTATTTAATGTTATCCTTGTGTCTTCTAACATACTTTTATGTTCTCTCTCTTCCCACAAGGCTGTTGTAGGAGGCACATAATTTATTACAAACTTTCTGCTTTTCCTATCTTTGTCTTCCACTTCCATCATAATCATCTCTACTCTATTCTTTCCATATGTGACGTTCCTCACGTTTATATCCTTCTTAGTCAGGAACATAACTCCACCCCCTTGTTTTGCCTCTCTGTCCTACACTGTTGGGTGGTAGTGGACCTTTCAATTTTGTCTCTACAATTCTCATTATCTCTGGTTCTTTTTCCTTCAGATAACCATTCAGTTCATTCAATCCTGTTATTAAGCCATCTATATTTGTGTAAAACACTCTTAATTTTCTGCTACTTCCATTGTATTTTGTTTCCCTTTTGTTTTTCTCTGTTATGTGCCATTTCCTCACTTTCATATTCACTACTCTCCAATAGAATTCCTCTTTTTCTGATTCTGTTCTCATCTCGTTTTTTTCCCTAGCTTCTTGTCTTTTTGTTTTCTCATCCTCTCTTTCCTCTTTATTAATTGTGATAACCCTTTTGTGCGAAAGCAGACTCGCACATGTCACATTGGAAAAGCTTCTTTCTTGTGAGCAAGATTCCCCTTATATGACAAAGCAGAATCATACATGTCGCATTGGAAAGACTTGTCTCTTGTGTGGGTCCTCATATGTCGTGTAGGAGAACCCTTTTGTGAAAAAGTAGAATCACAGAAGTCACAATGGAAAGCCTTCTTTCCTGTGTGGATCATCCTGTGATACTTGAGCTGATTCTTTTGTGAGAAAGCTGCATCACACAGGTTGCTTTTGAATGGCTTCTCTCCAGTGTGGGTTGTCATATGCATTGAGAGAGAACTCTTTTGTGGGAAAGTAGAATTGCACAGGTCACAGTGGAAAGACTTCTCTCCTGTGCAGGTCCTCATATGCTGTACGAGGGAACCCTTTTCTGAGAAAACAAAATTGCACAGCTCACACTGGAAAGGCCGCCCATCTGAATGGGTCTTCAAATATTGTGTGAGAAACCTTTAATAAGAAACAAGGATTCACAAAGGTCATACAGGAAAGGCTTTCCTCCTGTGTGGATCATGTGTTTTTTGAAGTGATGCTTTTGTGAAAAAGCTGCATTGCACAGGTAGCATCACAATGGCTTCTCTCCAGTGTGGGTCCTCATGTGCTTTCTAGAACAATTTTGTGAGAAACCAGAACCTCACAGATCACATTGAAAAGTCTTCTCTAACGCGTGGGCCTCATATGTTTTTTGAGATAACCCTCTCATGAAAAAGCAGAATCACACATCACAAAGGAATTGTTTCATTCCTATGGATCATCAAGTGATATTTGAGGTAATTATTTTATGAGAAAGCTTCATCACAAAGGTCACACTAGAAAGGCTTCTCTAGTGTAGGTCCTCGTATGCTTTGTGAGATTAATCTTTAGTGAGAAAGCAGAATTGCACAGGTCACACTGGAAAGGCTTCTCTCCTGTATGGGCCCTCATATGTTTTGTGAGATGACCCTTATGTGAGAAAGCAGAATCACAGAGGTCACACTGAATAGGCTTCTCTCCTGTGTGGGTTTGAGATTACCCTTATGTAAGAAATCAAATCCACACAGGTCACACTGGATAGGCTTCTTTTCTGTGTGGATCATCATATATTAGATTACCATTTTGTGTGAAAACAGAATCCCAGAGGTCACACTAGAAAGGCTTCTATTCTGTGTGGTTCTTCACATGCTGTTTCAGATTTTTCTTATGTGAGAAAACAGAACCACAAAGGTCACACTGGAAAGGCTTCTCTCCTGTGTGGGTCCTCATATGCCGTGTGAGATGACCCTTTTCTGAGAAAGCAGAATCACACAGGCCACACTGGAAAGGCTTCTCTCCTGTGTGGGTCCTCATGTGACGAACAAGAGAACCTTTTTCTGAGAAAGCAGAAACACACAGGCCACACTGGAAAGGCTTCTCTCCTGTGTGGGTCCTCTTATGCTGTGTGAGATGACCCTTTTTTGAGAAAGCAGAATCACACAGGCCACACTGGAAAGGCTTCTCTCCTGTGTGAGTCCTCATATGCTGTGTGAGAGAACCCTTTCGTGTGAAAGCAGAATCACACAGGTCACACTGGAAAGGCTTCTCTCCTGTGTGGGTCATTATATGCTTAGTGAGAGAACCCTTCATTGCGAAAGCAGAATCACACAGGCCACACTGGAAAGGCTTCTCTCCTGTGTGGGTCCTCATATGCTCTGTGAGATGACCCTTTTGTGAGAAAGCAGATTCACACTGGTCACACTGGAAAGGCTTCTCTCCTGTGTGAGTCCTCATATGTTGTGTGAGAGAACCCTTTTCTGAGACAGCAGAAACACACAGGTCACCCACAAAAGGCTTCTCTCTTGTGTGCCTCCTTGCATGCTTTATGAGAGCATCATTTGTTGAGAAAACTGAATGACACAAGTCATACTGGAAAGGCTTCTCTTCTTCTGTGTGGGCCATCTAGTGATTTTTAAGGTGACAGTTTTGTGTGAAAGCTTTATTTCACAGGTCACACTGGAATGGCTTTTCTCCAATGTGGGTTATCATATGAAATTTGAAGCGATTCTTTTGTCAGAAAGCTACATTACACATGATATTGGCGAGGCTTCACTCCTGTGTGGCTCATCATATGCTTTGTAAGAGAACCCTTTTGTGAAAAGGCACAATGGAAAGGCTTCCCTCCAGTGTGGGTCAACATGTGATATCTAAAATGACTAGTGATATAATTGTGCCACAGATGTCACACTGGGTCCTTTTCATTGTATGACCAGTATGGAATCTGTAGATAGCTCTTCCAAAGAAGTGGTGATATTTGCCCTCATCCTGAAAAAATGTAATTATATTATTGACATGTATCTCTGAAAGTGAGCAATATATTCTAATAGGATAGTGGAAGTTTTGCACACAAATATTTCATACTCAAATTTGTACCTAAACCAACCATTCATACATGCCATGATCTATTATAAAATAGGGTGAAACACTAATAGATATGGAGCTATCATATATTTCATTCTACTTTTTCATTACAGATGAGGTGAAAATCATCCTATAGCTACATGCATGCTCATTCCCCAACAACCACAATGACTCAAATTTTGCTCTAGCTTTTTTCATCATGTCATGAGATTTGGAAGTGGGCAATGGCCCAGCTGGCCACAACAGTTGTATTCTAATATAACTTCATAGCATACCATGTTTGGGCTCACAAGACCTGAATCTAAACCAACTCAAGGAGGGTTTATTCAGTTCATCTGACTCAAATAAGTGATGCAAGCCACATCGTTTAAGACACACAAACCACAGTTTAGAATGGATGTCTAGAATGAGCTCTGAGGTGCAGTGCTTTTTCGTTAAGTTGGAGGAAACACCTAGGTGGTGTCATTCATACTGGGACAGGGGAGCTTTGTCTATCAAGTGACCGAAATGATATGTTAGAGTAAGTTCACTTAGTGGTTAAAATATAAAATGGATAAAGGTACACAAAAATATAGTGAACCAACAAAGAAAAGACTAGAAGTAAGTAGGGTTGAATCACCATCAGGTGTCATCCCAAAAAAGGGTTGCAATGTGGAAACATCCAAGAGGAATCAAAGGTATGAAAATATAACATTTTCAGCGTTTCCAAGAGTGGAATACTAGGAAGAGGTATAGATTTGGAAAGGGAAACGAGGTATAAAAATATACTAAATCAGGCAATTACAGAACTGATAAATGAAATTATAGATTTGAAAGCTGAATACAGGACAATGTATAAAGAAGTGAATGAGTTGAAAAACCAAAATGCTGAAACTAACAGAGAGCTTAATCATCTAAAAGAGGAATTAAACACAGCTAAAAGTGAGAATGAAAAAATAAAAAATGAAGATACTAACAAAAATGAGGCTTTGAAAAAAGAAGTAAAAGAACAAATACAAGCAGTGACTGAGAAAGTTGGAGAAACCATAAAAGAGATAGATCTCCAACAAATCAAAAATCAATGGAAAGTGGAAGAAAACCAAAAAATAACTTTTAAAGAAACTGTCAAACAAGTGGAAGAAAGTGCAAAAGAAACAGTCATTCAAGTAATTAAAGAGAAAGAAAATTGTGCCAGACACAGTTGATAAAAAAAAGTGTGTAGTAGTTTATAGTATTGAAGAAAACCACAATGTAGCTAGAGACTTAAGAGAAAAATGAGAAAGAAATAGCAAAAGAAATTCTGAGAGATACAAGAGGAGGGGCAAGAAATGGAAAAGGAAATAGAGTAAGTGCATAGAATAGGACTATACCCTAAAGACAAAAATAGACCACTATAAATTAAAATAAGGTCTCAAATGATAGTGGAAGAAGTACTAACATAACAGTAAAGTTGGCAGTAAGTGAAAATTACAAGAATATATGGATATAAAAAAGAAATGGGCAATGAGGAAAGAGAGGGAAAAGACACTAAGAAATAAAGCAAATAAAAAAAGAAAAAGAGAATAACAAGAGACCAAAAAGAACAAGTTTTCTTTAAGAGTACTGAACCTGACACTGAGAAAATGGTATATAAAAAAAATCAAACACAGGAAACAAAAAAAAGGAGGAAAAAAGGATAAATTTAGAATAATGTACCACTACCACCAATTATTGTGGGACAAAGTTTATATAATCATTGGATAGAAAATAGAGAGGTGAAACAGGGTGGAGGAGTCATGTTTTTGACTAAGAAAGGCTTAAATGTGAAAAAGATAACAGAAGAAAATAATAATATGGAATTGATTATGATAAAAATTGAAAACAGTGACATAACAAGTAGAAATTATGTAGTGATATATGTGCCCCTGAAAAGATATTCCTGGACAGAGAGTGACCATTCCAAAATTTTGACACAAAGAATGTATTAAATGAAATATTGAAAGGAGGAAACTTAATAATTATGGGTGACTGACTCTAGAGAAATATGTTAGGAGATGACAGTGAAAGGTGGAGAGGACCTTTGGTGAAATATACTACTGGGCATGGCCAATGAATACACAATAATTCAATGGGTAAAAGAAAATACCAGAGATGGAGATAACGAAGAACCATCAGGACTAGATTTAATATTTACATCAGAGCCTGAAATTGTGGATAAAATGGAATACAAGACACCAATTGGGAAGTGACAACTTACTAATCAAATTCGAACTAAAAGAGGATATTTGGGAAGAAATGGGAAACACAGAAAAGGAAGACTTATGTGCAACAAAACAGATTTTGAGAAACTCAGAAAATTCTTTCAAAAAGTGAAGTGGGAAAACTTCTTTAATGAAGTAGATAAATATGTACCAAAACAAACACAGGAAAAGGTGTACATTAAATGCTGGTACAACAAAAAATGTAATGAGGCAAAAGATAGAAGAGACAATGCTTGGAAAAGATGAAAAAAAGAAAAAAATGGATAAGTGACAAGTACATATCAAACTAAGAAATGAATATGTAAAAATATGCAGTGAAGAAAAATAAACTATGTAAGAATCAACCTAAATCATTCTACAGATATGTATATGGTAAATGAAAAAATAAAAAATAAAATAGTGAAACTGCATCAAGGGAATGTGGAATGTATAGATGTAGAAATGGCTGAAATTATGAACAAACATTTTAAATCTGTATTCACAAAAGAAAATACACACAATTGTGATGAAGGAACGGGAGAAAGATCCCTCCCAATGAAAGAAATAATCGTGACACAGAAAGAAATAAGGGACCAAATGATAAACCTTGATGTCGGAAAATCACACGGTCTGGACAGAATTGCAAATTGGATACTAAAAGAATGTATAGATGAACTAACAGACAAAATATACAAAATAATAGATTGCTCACTCAAAGAAGGAAAGGTACCACAAGATTGGAAAAATGCCAATCAATATTGTGCCAATATATAAAGGAGACAAGGAAGACCCAACAAACTGTAGATCGGTCTCCCTTACAAGCACAATAGCTAAAATACCTGAAAAAGTTATCAAAAGTAGATGGACTAAACATCTGGAAGAAAACAATATTCTGAATACAAAATAATTTGGCTTTAGACAAGGAAGATTATCTGCCACAAACTTGATTTGTTTTTATTCAAGGTTAATATAATGCAAGAAAGGGATGGGTGGGCAGATTGTGCTTTCCTGAATTTACAAAAGGCATTTGATAAAGTACCACACAAAAAGCTATTAAGAAAACTTGAGACAACAGGTGTACAAGGAAAGTTATTGAAATGGATGGAAGATTTCTTGCATGGGAGAAAAATGAGGGTGGCACTTAGATATAAAAACCTGACAAGGGAAGTAATGAGAAATGGAGTCCCACAAGGCATAGTATTAGCTCTAATAATGTTTGCTATATATAAATGACATGGATGAAGGTGTAGAATGTTATATGAACTTCTTTGCAGATGATGCAAAACTATTAAAGAAAGTAAGTACAGAAAAAGACTGTGAATCACTACAGAGACACCTGCACAAAGTCTGGAAATGGAACCAAAAGTGTGAAGTGTACTTCAACATCAAGAAATGTAGTACAGACGCTCCTCTACTTACGTTCATTCGTTTTACGTTTTTTCGATTTTACGTTTGAACTGTAAAAAAATATTGTAAAAAAAAAAAAAAAAAAAAAAAAAAAAAGAGTGAATTTTTTAGTTTAGCGCGCTCTCCGTAGTTCAAACGATACTTGCGCATGACGCTGCGTCCATTGTTTACATTTCACAAACGATAAACTGATAATGCCTAGCCTCATCCTCCTCCCCCTCCTCCTTCACCATCTCAATTTATGTTGCTTGAATTTAATCTAATTGAAATTAATGTTATTATTTTACAATGTTATGTGTATAATTAATGATTTAGGGGTGTTTTGTAAGATACGGTAATAGAATTTACGGATGTATAGTACAGTAACAACTTACGTTGATTTTCAACTTATGTTTGGCCTTTCAGTACGTAACTAAAACGTAAGTTGAGGAGCGTCTGTATAATAGATTTTGGAAAAAAAAAAAATAATAATAATAATAATATCAGGACAATAAAAAATTGGTACAAAGGAAGTAAAAAAGATAGCTCAGAAAGGGACCTAGTAGTTATTAACAAAGACATGTCCCCAGACAAGCATATAAACAAAACAGTTGGAGAAACCTACAACTTACTAAGACCAATAATGGTGGTTTTTGATTACTTGGATGAAGTAATGGTAAAAAAAATATTAGTCTCATTGATAAGACCAAGACAAGCATATAAACAAAATAGTTGCAGAAACCTACAATTTACTAAGATCAATAAAGTTGTTTTTTAATTAATTTGATGAAGTAATGGTTAAAAGAAATATTAGTCACACTGATAAGACCAAGATTGGTACACTGTGACACTATGGACATCCAGCACAAAAAAGAATATAATGAAATTAGAAAGAACTCAAAGAGCAACAACAAAGGTGGCACCAACACTTTCAATATTGACATATGAACAAAGATTGTCTTAACCAACACTGGAACAAAGATGAGAAAGAGATGTATTGGCCCTTTAGTGAATTGTGGAAGGCATGGAAGTCCTTGTCAGAGAAGACTTATCAAAGTGGAATGAAAGAAAAACAAAAGGACATGAAAAGAAACTCAAACACGGAGCAAACACCACAGCGGACACGAACGGAGCAGCACGTATTTTCGGAGCACTGGCTTACGAGCAAAAATATAAACAAGAAATTGGAAACAAACAGCGTCGGCCTTGTTGTTTATATACGGTGTGGCAGGGGCTGTGTATTCGTGGTGAAATGATGAAGATCGTAATTGTATCTCCGCTTAACTTTTTTTTTTTTTCAAAATGGAAACCACTAAAGCTAAAGACCCAACTAAAAGAAGCCTGGAAGAAACAAGAATCGAAACACCATTTGGGGTAGTAAGAAAAAAATCATGCTTCGCATCAACACCTAGAGAATACCAAAGGTTAGACGTAAGTAGATTTTCCAGTTTTGAAAGAGAAGGCAATGGATTACTTAGAGTAGAGATGGATAGAGAACTCAGATACAGGAATATAATGAGGAATAGAGATTTAAATGATATCATTGATGAACTATTAGAGCTTAAAAGGGAATACAAGATATTGTACCAGGAATTATCAAACTTAACCCCTTCCATACGGTGCCGCACACGTAGGCGTCATGGGGAGCGAGTGTATTCGCGAGGCTGCCATATCGGCGTCTTGATTATATTTATTGTAGTCGCCCCTCCATAATGACATTCTTTCTAATTCTTTTGTAATCGCATTTTCTATGGTTATCAAAATTCACGGGTGAAGAGAGAACGATCGATATAAGCGGTGACTATATTTTATGATGCGAGTATTATTACGACACGTCGTACGGCTGGCATTGGCTGCTGCCACCGAGATCTAAGTCCATGACGCCTACGTGTGCGGCACCGTATGGAAGGGGTTAAGAAAAGCTAACGAAGAGAACAACAGGGAGATAGACGAGTTGAAAAGGGAATTGAAACAGCTTAAGGGTGATAACGAGAGGCTGAAAAGTGAGGATAATAGTAGGAACGAGGCTCTGAAACGAGAAATTAAAAGTCAAATAAAGGAAGTGACTGAAAAGGTGGAAGAAAAAATCAAGGAGAATGACCTAAAGGAAAATTGAACAGGAAAGTCAAGAAATATCCCTAAAGAAAATAATGGAACAACAAGTAAAAGATAATACCAAAGAAACTGTAATTCAGATTATTAAAGAGAAAAGTAACCTAGTTAGGGACACAGTGGATAGAAAAAGGTGTATAGTAGTCTATGGCATTAAAGAAAAGCACAATGTACCAAGATATCAGAGGGAAAAGGAAGAAAAAGAGATTGCTAAAGAAATACTAAAAAGTTACAAACAGATGAGTTAGGCTGGGACCGAGAAATTGAGGAAACCCATAGAATGGCCATGTACTCTAAAGATAGACAGTATAGACCACTAAAAGTTAAACTTAGATCGCAATCAAGCGCAGAGGAAATATCATCTAGAACAATAAGATTAGCAAACAGCAAACAGTACAAAAATATTTGGATAAAAAAGAAATGAGTGAGGAAGAAAAAGAACTTAGGAATGAGGCGAATCAAAGGAATGAGAATAGAACTGAAAAGGAAAAGGAGGAGTTTTTTTGGAGAGTGATAGACATGAGGCTGAGAAAAAGATATATAGGGAAAATGGAAACAAAGAGGACAGAAGGGGAGGAGAAGAAAAGAAACTAAAAATAGCTTATACTATTATAGATGGAATAATCTCAGGAATAAACGAACTGAATGATTATCTAGTCTCAGAAGAACCAGACATAATGGGAATTGTAGAAACCAAATTAAAGTACACCCTAACACCCCACACCGTGGGACAAGGTGTATACAACTGTTGGACAAAGAATAGAAAGAACAAACTGGGCGGAGGAGTTCTAATATTGACTAGGAAAGATTTGAGTGTAACAAAAATAACTGAAGGAAAAAACAATGTAGAATCAATTATCGTACAAGTCGAAGGTAAACAAATGAAGAAAAGAAAATTTGCAGTGGTATATGTACCTCCTAAAACACAAGCCTGGGCAGAAAGGGATCATTCCAAATTACTAGAAGATACAAAAGATGAATTAATTGAAACACTGAAATATGGAGGAAATACAGTAATTATGGGTGACTTTAATTCAATGGAAATATGCTGGGAAAAAATGACAGTGAAGGGGGGAGAGAAACACTGGGGCAATGTACTCCTTGATTTGACCATTGAATACACAATGACCCAGTGGATCAAAGAAAATACTCAATACAGAGGAAATGAAGAACCCTCAAAATTAGACTTAATACTTACGACAGAACCTGAGATTATTGAAAAAATTGATTATAAAACTCCGATAGGAAAAAGTGACCACGTACTAATTGAAATGGAATTGAAAGAACAAATGGACCAAAGCAAAAATGATAAACATAGAATAGGAAGACCTATGTATAACAAAACAAACTTTGAGAAACTTAAAACATTCTTTCGCAATGCAAACTGGAAAAATGTCCAAAACAAAGATACAGGGATAAAAGAAAAATGGAATATATTAAAAGAAATTTGTAATGAAGGAGTGAACAAATAAGTACCACAACAAAAAATGGAAAAGGCATACATAAAGAGCTGGTACAACAAAAGATGTAGTGAAGCTAAGGAAAAAAGAGACAAAGCTTGGAAATAGTGGAAAAGAGATAAGAAACAAAACAAATGGCAAATGTACATTAAACTAAGAACCAAATATGTAGAAATATCCAGAGATGAGAAGAGGAATTATGAAAAAAAGATAATAGACAAATGTGAGGAAGAACCCAAACTATTTTACAAATATGTAAATGGAAAACTGAAAAACAAACAAGAAATAGAAAAACTGCGCCAAGATAAAAAGGAATATACAGAAGAACTGGAAATGGCTGAAATTATGAACAACCACTTCAGATCAGTATTCACAATAGAAAACTTGCCTAACAGTGTAGATAGAGAGAATAATCCCCAGCAATGAAAGAAATAAACGTAACACAAAAAGAAATCAGTGATCAAATTAAAACCCTGGATGTCAGAAAATCACATGGCCCAGACAGGATTGCAAACTGGATACTGAAGGAATGTATGGAACAATTAACTGATAAAATATATGATATAATTAAATCCTCACTTAAAGAAGAAAAAGTACCATTGGACTGGAAAAAGGCAAACATTGTACCAATTTATAAGGGAGGTGATAAAGAAGATCCATCTAATTACAGACCAGTCTCACTAACAAGCACAATAGCAAAAATTTGTGAAAGAGTTGTCAAAAACAGATGGGTTAAATACCTGGAAGAAAAATCTTTACTGAACCCAAATCAATTTGGATTCAGACAAGGGAGATCATGTACAACAAATCTGATCTGCTTTTACTCAAGATTAGTCGACATAATACAAGAAAGAGATGGACGGCCAGACTGTGCTTTTCTGGACCTGCAAACGGCGTTCGATAAGGTACCTCATAAGAAATCAATAAGATAGAATCAAAGGGTGGCATCAGAGGAAAATTACTGGAATGGATGGAAGACTTCCTGATTGGGAGGAAAATGAGAGATGTAACTATAGAAAAATTCTCCAACTGGGAAGAAGTAAAAAGTGGTGTCCAGCAAGGATCGGTACTGGCCCCAATCATGTTCGCCATTTATGTTAATGACATGAATGAAGGCGTGGAGTGCTATATGAATTTTTTTGCAGATGATGCAAAATTACTTAAAAAGGTAAAAAACGGAAGAGGACTGCAACTCATTGCAACAAGATTTGAACACAATATAGAATTGGACTCACAAGTGGGAAGTGAAATTTAATATAAAGAAATGCAGTATAATGGAATTTGGAAAGAGCAAAAACAGAATATCAAAAGAATACAGAATTGAAGAAAAAATGAAAAAAGCAAACTCTGAAAAAGATCTTGGAGTGATGATTGGAAAGGACATGAAACCTGATAAGCATATAAATAAAATATTCAGAGAAACCTACAATTTATTGAGGTCAATCAAAGTGGCATTTACTTATATGGATGAAGAAATGATAAAAAAAAATACTAACTACACTAATTAGACCAAAACTTGAGTACGCAGCATCACTTTGGACACCCAGCACCAAAAAGAATATTAAGAAACTAGAAAGATTACAAAGAGCGACAACAAAACTAGCACCGACTCTCGCCGAACTAACATATGAGCAAAGACTATCCAAACTGAACCTACCAACACTGGAACAAAGAAGAGAAAGAGGAGATTTGCTGACTATCTACAGAATAATGAAAGGAATGGAAGTTTTAGACAGGAACGACCTGTTAGTGTGGGACAACGGTAAAACAAGAGGACACGGAAAAAAACTGAAAAAAGATAGTTATAGAAAAAACTTGAAAAGGAACAGTTTCCCACACAGAGCAATTAATACATGGAACAAATTAGACAACAAAACAGTATGTGCAAACACTATACAAGCTTTTAAGATAAAACTTGATGCAGAGAGACACAAAGACAGGTCACCACGAGCATAGCTCCCCTCCCGTATATTACAACTAGGTAAAAAGGATAGATACAGAAGAGATCTGAAGAAAAAAAATCACAGATAAAATTGGATGAAAAAATAGTGTAAGCAAAAACCATACAAGATTTCAAGAACAAACTAAATGCTGCGAGATACAAAGCATAGTTCCCCTTCCTGTATAATACAAATAGGTAAATAAATACACTGGTAAGTGGTGTACCTGTGTTATTAGTCTGAACAAAATGTAATAAAATTGATCTAGGAAACTGTAGAGGTATTATCTATGTATATATCTGCTATGTTTATTCAACTCACTAGCTGACGAATGACTGTCTGCTGGCCACGCCCTGCAGCCACACATAACTTCGTGACGTCACAGTCGACACACAAGCCGGCAACCCAGCTCATACATGCAATGATACATACTAACACTTGCCCTCTTTTCTTCTTTCTTGTGTACTTCATCTTGAATATGTGACGATGAAGTGATGATGCAGGTACATACCATACGGGTACATACACATTCCCCATGAACCCAAATGATCCACATACAAATATGTGAAGATACATGTACACATCGACGCTGTTAACACCCTAATCCCGGCTGACTGCAGCACAAAGTTGCTCAGTTGATGCCCCATTCTTAGTGAGGCAATCAGCAAGTTGTCGTGATGTTTCTACACCAGGTCGCCTCTGCGATTTCTCCATGTTCCAGTATATCCCGCAATACTGCAAGGTCGGTCCTCAACCTCTTATCGTCCACACTTCTGCATGAGTAAAGAGCATCCACCAAGCTCTTGTTGTTGACAAAACACCAAATCTTGAGAGACGGACACCCAGAAATTTTAGAAGGGATCCTCGCCAAATATACTGAAGACTCAGCACACTCCAGAAGTGCCATGGCCTCAGCTGAGAGCGTGGGCTTAACAACTCTTCTAATTTTTCTTGTCTGCCAGAAAATGGGACATCTCTTCTCATTGCCATCTTGTAGAAATATCACAAAGCCACCCTGTGACCCACTGTCCATCAAATTTGTGGACAAAGCATCCATAAAGCACTCAAGGTAACATTCTACAAGCTTTTCCATTTTAGGCATGAACAACCTTACGTTATCCATTTTCACTCTGTTAATCACCTTGCTGAGTCGTAGTAGGTCCACTACAGTAGCCTGGTGACATGCAATGCTCAGTTTGCACACATCAAATGCTATATCAGGCCGGGTATGTGTGGCAATCCAATTCAATTGTCCCATGATAGCCCTGTACTCCGATCGCTCTGATTCTGACAATTCACTCACCTTTATGTAGGTTCGCTGTCTGCTTATTGTCATGGGTGTCAAGGGCAATGCATACTGCCACTGGTCTAGCGTTATGCTGCCGTATTGGTGTGAAGGTCTTCTTGATTAGTTTGGAGCAAGAATCTCACCACCTGAATTATCACTCGTCTGACTCGCCATCATTTTTCAATTCAACACCTTGCGTCTTGCCACCGCTTTCCAATTCTGATTCTACATCTTGTAGACACTCTCTCAGTGTTGGTTCAGATTCCTTTCGCACAATTTCAGATTGAACATGGGGAGCTTCACTTGTAGGACTCTGGTGCGGAAGATGTCCCAGCCTATAAATATTCAAGAACACGTACGTAGACTCCTCCATGCCTCACTAAAATTTGTTTCCCATCTCTGCCTATCACAATGCCAGGGCCATGCCCCCTAGGGCTGTCATTCCTTTTGTAGAAGACTTCATCACCATTTTGGACATCAAGTTAGTTGTTTGAATGTATGTTGTGTCATAAAGCCCTGGCTAGATGTTCTCCTGCTTGGGACTTCATGTATTCCTGTCTTGCTAAATGTAGGGCATTCAAGTTAGTTCTCACAATGTTTGACGCTGAAGTAGGTTCCAATGCTGGAAGGTCATTATCATAAACATTGGGTAGACCAGGGTTGAATCCAAAAGCTAGCTGATTGGGGGAGAAACCAGTGTGGTTAGAAAGAGCATTTCTTGCCGATACTGCCCAAGCCAAAGCAACCTCTGAGGCGCATTCACCACCAAGGTCTTTTCCAGAGTTTACTTTTTTGACCTCTTCTTCACCAATCTCTCAATATTCTGTTTTTACTTTTTCCAAATTCCGTTATGCTACATTTCTTGATATTGAATTTCACTTCCCACTTTTGAGTCCATTTCCAGATCTTGTCCAAGTCTTGTTGTAATGAGTTGCAATCCTCCTCCATTTTTACTCTCTTTAGTATTTTTGCATCATTTGCAAAGAAATTCATATACCACTCTACTCCTTTGTCCATGATCGGGGCCAGTATTGATCCCTGCGGGACATAACTTATCATTTCTTCCCAATTTGAGAATTTGTCTCTAATTACTACTTTCATTTTCCTCCCAGTCAAGAAGTCTTTCATCCATTACAATAATTTTCCTCTGATGCCACCTATTGATTCTATCTTCCTTATTAGTTCATTGTGTGGTGCCTTATCAAATGCCTTTTGTAGGTCCAGAAAGGCACAGTCTGCCCAACCATCTCTCTTGTATTATATCTATTAATCTTGAGTAGAAGCAGATACCAAGTTTGTTGTATATGGTCTTCCTTGTCTGAATCCAAATTGATTTGGATTCAGTATAGTTTTTTTCTTCCATCTATTCTGACAACCTTTTAGCAAATTTATGCAACTGTGCCTTTCAGGGTGACCAGCCTGTAATTGAGTGGGTCTTCCTTGTTTCCTCCCTTATAAATTGGTACAATGTTTGCCTTCTTCCAGTCCTGTGGCACTTTTCCTTCTTTATGTGAGAATTTAATTATATTGTATATTTTGTCTGTTAATTCTTCCATGCATTCTTTCAGTATCCAATTTGCAATTCCATCAGGACCATGTGATTTTCTGAAGTCATGGGTTTTGATTTGGTTGCTGATTTCCTTTTGTGTTACAATTATTTCTTTCATTGAGGGGGATTTCTCTCTCTCTATTTCCTCACAGTTAGGTGAGTTTTCTATTGTGAATACTGATTTGAAATGGTTGTTCATAATTTCAGCCATTTCCAGTTCTTCTGTATATTCATGTTTACCTTGGCACAGCTTTTCTATTTCTTGTTTGTTCTTCAGTTTGCCATTTACATACCTGTAGAACAGTTTGGGTTCTTTCTTGCATTTTTTTTTTCTCTTTTCATCTTTGCATATTTTTACATACTCGTTTCTTAGTTTGATGTACATTTGCCATTTGCTTGTTTTCTTGTCTATTTTCCATTTCTTCCAAGCTTTGTCTCTTTTATCCTTAGCCTCACTACACCTTTTGTTGTACCAGCTTTTTATGTATGTTCTTTCCATTTTTTGTTGTGGTACATATTTACTTCCTCATTGTAAATTTCTTTTAGTATATTCCATTTCTCCCATCCCTGTTTCTTCGTTTAGGAATTTCTCCCAGTTTGTGTTACGAAAGAATATTTTGAGTTTCTCAAAATTTGTTTTGTTGTACATTAGTCTTCCTATTCTATGTTTATCATTTTTGCTTTGATCCATTTGTTCTTTCAATTCCAATTCTATTAGTACATGGTAACTCTTGCCTATCAGAGTTTTGTAATAAATTTTATCGACAATCTCAGGCTCTGTCGTAAGTCTTAAGTCTAATTTTGAGGGTTCTTCACTACCTCTATATCTAGTATTTTCTCTAATCCACTGGGTCATTATGTATTCAATGGTCAAGACAAGCAGGGCATTGCCCCAGAGTTCCTTTCGCCCCTTCACTCTCATTTCTTCCCAACATATTTCTTTTGAATTAAAGTCACCCATAATTACTGTATTTCCTCAGTCTTTCAGTATATTAGCTAATTCATATTTTGTATCTTCTAATAATTTGGGATGATCACTCTCTGTCCAGGATTGTGTTTTGGGGGGCACATACACCACTACAAATTTTCTACTCTTCATATGTTTGCTTTCAATTTGTATTATAATTGATTCTACATTATTTTTTCCATCAGTTGTTTTTGTTACATTTAAATCTTTATTGGTCAAAATCAAAACTCTGCCACCCTGTTTATCCTTTCTATTCTTTGTCCAGCAGTTGTATACCCCTTGTCCCACAGTGTGGGGAGGTAGAGTATACTTTAATTTAGTTTCCACTACTCCCATTATGTCTGTTTTTTATAAGGCCAGGTAATTGTTTAATTCATTCATTCCTGAAATTATTCCATCTATATTAGTACATACATACATATACAAAAGGCTCCCCTTACACGGGGGGTAGCCAAAAAGAAAAAGGCATAGAAACCACTTACAAAGGTTACAAAGGCGGATGCGAAAAAATATAATAATGATAGATAAAAATATATAATATAAATAATAATAAATAAAATACATAGATAAATGTACATTTAGATCATTTTCCTCTGGCTAGATATATCAAGATCTTTTTCTTAAAAGCTACTTTTCATTCGGACAATGCCGTAATATACCCAACATGCAATCTACCGATATTTAGGATAAACTATCACAATACGAATATTAATTCGGGTAACCTCTTTCGCCTTAATTCATTTATATATATATATATATATATATATATATATATATATATATATATATATATATATACATAATTTTTTTTTAAACAAAACAATTTCTACAGAAATCCAAATTATATTAAATAACTATATAGATGAAATTCTACCCATTTACCTTGAATCGTGACATAAACTAGTTTACCAAAGTAAACCTAACATACCTCCATACTTAAATAACCAATGTTCTATTACGTGTAACTTTGTGGTAACTATATTAGCTTGCTATTGTCGAAACTTTTATTCAACCAATGTATTCATAATTACGTCACTAATAATAAATAATCTTTTTAATGCGACAATGAACAAGTGTGTGGTCCATCCGAAAACTACCTTTTATTTTCTAAATGTCTGTTGGAAGACCAACTTAGTGACCACTTTTAAACTTTTTCTTTCAACATCTTTATGAACAATTATGGCACAGATTGTGAGGAAAAATAACAGTACAATCGACTGGTGATGCAGTTACCTTCTGATTTCCTATCGACATGACGTCATCAACATCACTGACAGACGCCTACCGATTTCAATTAACACAATTGTTCGTATAAAATCATAAAACGTCTACAACACACTTACCTGATATTTGTAATCATAACCCATCTTTGTTTAAGACGAATAAAATCACTTTTGTCACTTATTTTTTTCAAAGTACCACTGTGCACTATTTCACTTTCCATAAAATTTCTCCCTACCCTCTCTTTGACCCTCCGCTCTCTTTGACCCTCTCCCTCTCTATGACCCTCCCCTCACTTTTCACCCTCCCCTCTCTTTGATCCTCTCCTTTCTTTGACCATCCCCCCCCTTCTCGACCCTCCCTTTATCCCTTCCTCTTTCTTTGACCCTCCCCTCTCTTTGACCCTCCTCTCTCTTTGACCCTCTCCTCTCTTTGACCCTCTCCTCTCTTTGACCCTTCCTCTCTCTTTGACCCTCCCCTCTCTTTGACCTTCCCCTTTCTTTAACTCTCCCCTCTCCTTGACCTTCCCCTCTCTTTGACCACCACCCCCCCGCTTCTCAACCCATCGCTCCTTCTCGATTCTTTCAACAAAATAATAAACAGCAGAGGACCTGTACCAGTTACCTCCAAAAGATCTTCTTCAGTCGAGGAGCAGGTCCTCTGGGACCAGAACCAAGTCATGGGGCGAGATACCCATCCGCAGAAGACAGGAAGGTCACCTTTCAGCTGAACAAAATCGTTTCACTCGCACCACTACATGATCTATGAAGGACATTACCATACTGAAGGGGGAGGGGGGTGGAGGTCGTCCTTGTAAGACTGGACTCACCCTTTCCTTCCGTTGCAGAAGAGTCTCCTCCTTGGAAGGCCGATTTCGGGATGGTCTTGAGGAGACGGAGCACCCTAGCTCCCCCGTACATGAAGGTGAGGCACAGGATGAGGCCCCAAGCCAAGGATAGGGTCTGGACCGAGCACCACACCACCTGGGAAGAAGAGGGACGTATTTTAGAATCAGGAGACAGGACTCCATCATCTTAATAAAAATCACGTGGAGATAGATATACCAACACACACACATTCACACACACACACACACACACACACACACACACACACACTACCACTTGACAGCAAAGTGGTAGCGTTTGCGGCCGCCACTACGGTGGTTCGGGCTCGAATCCCGACCAGGGCTGAAATAATTTCAGTATATTCCATTCCTCTCTACTCTCCTCCCTCCTTCCTATCTTGACACCTCCTGGATGACGGGTCATCCCTGCATCCCGTCCACTGCCCTAGGTCAGAAGCAGTGTTGCAAGACACAGCACATCCACAGCAAGGCCGCTTCATAAATTCGGCAACCCACCCTCTCCATCCCCTCATGCAGAAAAGGAGAAGACGGGGAGAAATTCCTTTGGGCTGCATCAAATTTTTACTCATATATACTTCCTCACCCCCAATCCACTTCCCACCCCTCCTTATGCATCACAGAATCATCTATACACAACCCCTCTCCATTCACACCTATCTTCTGTCCTCTCCCGTCCTTCCTCCACAGACATTCCTCTCTTTTGTAATGCCCCTTTCACCCCATCCATCCATCTCATTCTAGGACACCCCCTCGTATTCACTCCTTCCACACTTCTTTTACTAAACTTTCTTCACTCATTCTTTCCATGTGTCCAAACCATCCTAATACCATTTCATCAACCCTATCTCCCAACTCCCTTTCCACCCCTGTTCTCCTCCTCACCTCCTCATTTCTCACTCTATCTAGCCTTGTAACCCCTATCATACTTCTCAGACATTTCATCTCAAACACATTCAAACTCCTTCTCTCTTCCTCTCTCATGTTCCATGTTTCTGCCCCGTACATTGCTGTTGGCACAATCACTCCTTCATATAACCGCCTCTTAGCATCCATTCCCAGATGTCTATTTCTCATTACACTTTTCAATCCACCAAGGCATTTACTCGCTCCTCTCAATCTACATTCTACCTCCACCCCCACTCCTCCCTTTCCGGTCACATTTGCACCCAAGTATCTGAAACTATCCACTTCCTCCAGTTTCTTGACGCTTAAAGCTCACTTCCAGCCTACTCTTACTCTCTCCCCATGTACATCTCATCACCTTACTTTTGCCCACATTTATCTACAGCTTCCTTCTTTCACACACCTTCTCAAACTCTGTCACTAACTTCCTCACTCCCTCCTCTGATCCTGCTACAAGAGCAGTGTCATCAGCAAATAACAGCTGGCTCACCTCACACTTTTCTCAATTTCCTTTAATCATATACAACCCCTGACCAACTAACCTTGCATTCACCTCTCGCACCACCCCATCCATGTATAGATTGAACAGCCAGGGCAACATAACAAATCCCTGACAAAGTCCCATCTTTATCTCAAACTACTCTCTCTCTCTCCATTTCTAATCCTAACACAAGCTCTACTATATATATATCTCATAAAAACTCTTGACTGCTCTTAACAGTTTTCCTCCTATCCCATGCATCTGCAATACCTCCCACAGTGCCTTCCTGTCTACCCTGTCATAAGCCTTTTCCAGATCCATAAAAGCCCAAAAAATATCCTTACCTTTTCCTATAGCTTTCTCACATATCTGTCTTACCACAAAAATCTGATCTACACATCCCCTACCTGTCCTAAAACCACACTTTTCCTCACCAATTACTCCTTCTGTTCCTCTCCTAATCTTCTCAATCAAGACCTTCCCATAAGCCTTCCCAACTACACTCAACAAGTTAATCCCTCTGTAACTATTACACTCACACTTGTCCCCCTTTCCTTTGTAAAGTGGAACTATACAGGCACTCCTCCAGCACTCTACCCTCTCTTAATCAAACATTAAATAACTTCACCAGCCAGTCCACCATAACTGCACCTCCTTTCTTCAGACATTCTGCATGGCATCCATCCAACCCAGGTGCCTTACCTACTCTCATCATCTTAACAGCTGCTTCCACTTCATCCTTCCCTATTTCTCCTCCATTTTCCTCACTCATCACTTTCATTTTCATAGCATTTCCCACGCCAACTACCTTTCCCTCCCTATCCTCCTTCACATTTAGCAACTCCCTAAAATACTCTGCCCACCTTCCTCTCACTGCCTTCTCTTCCATTATCATCTCTCCATCTGCACCTTTTACCTTTTCTTCTCTACTTGATTCGCCTCCTTTTTCTCTTTTAATTTCCTTCCAAAACATCTTTTTATTACTTTCAAAAATTTCTGTCATACTCTTTCCCCATTTCACATCTGCTCTCCTCTTTGCTTCCTTTATCTTATGCTTAACTTCTAACTTCCTTTCTCTTTACCTTGTACCTCTCATACAATTCCCTCGTCCTTATTTATAGCTAATCTATGAATGCCTGCTTCTTCTCTTCTACACCCTTCTTTGCTTCCTCATCCCACCACTCACTACCCTTCCTTCTATTTCCTCCTGCCCTCCTTGTTCCACACACCATCTCTGCACACCTTATGACTCCCTCCTTGAAACATCCCCATTCCTCCTCCACTCCTAGTTCTACTCTATCCTTTACTCTCTCCCACTCCTCTCTCAACTTCTTCTTATACTCATTTTTTTTCTCTCATTTAAGCAGTTCACTCTAAGTACCTCCCTAGCTTCTGCCCTTTTCTTCTTTCTCCACTCTCACTGTCATCATTTCTCTATGTGAGTTTTCCTCTATCACAGACAAAATTATGTGTGACTCTAGTCCATAGGGGCGCCCCATATAGACCCTAAAGTACCAACTGTATGCTACTTTGCCACAATAACATGCAGCCAATACACCAATATTAGTATAAGCTATTTTTGATTTCCTTTCTACTTGTCTTTTTCTGTTTTCTTTGCTTCCATTTTCCTTATATACCATTTTCTCAGCCTCAGATCCACCACTCTCCAAAATATCTTGTTTTTTTTTTTTTTATTTCAGTTCTTTTTTCATTCTTTTTGTTTGCTTAGTTCCCAAGTTCTTTTTTGTTCTCTTTTTCATTCTCACTCATTTTTTTTTATCCATATATTTTTGTAATGTTCACCATTAGCTAATTTTGTTGTTCTGGATAGTATTTCCTCTGCAAATGTTTGAGATCTAAGCTTTACTTTCAGTGTCCTGTATTGTTTTTCTTTAGAGCATCTGCCCATTCTATGGGTTTCCTCGATTTCTCGATCCCAGCCTAATTCATCTGTTTGTAATTCTTTCAGAATTTCCTTAGCAATCTTTCTCTTCCTTTTCCCTCTGATATCTGGGTACATCATGCTTCTCTTTAATGCCATAGATTATGATGCATCTTTTTTTATCCACTGTGTCCCTGACCAACTTGCCTTTCTCTTTGATTACTTGGATCACTGTTTCCTTGGTATTTCCTTTGACTTGTACTCCCCCTGCCGCTGTTTCATGCTGGAAGACCCTGCAGGTCATCTGCCGAGTCCTGTACTGGCATCCTTCAGATAATCAATATATACACAACTTTATCTCACTATGCTATCCACTCTGGTCTCAAGCCTCTCACAACAGTTCTCCCTATCATTCTCAAATACAATGGTGACTTTCTAATCAATTCTACATGACATTTACATCTGATAATGCTGCCAAAACCATACAAGGTAATAAATTCCCTTATAGATGACAACCTAATTGCTGAGATCGTTCAATCAAACAATGTAGCTGACAGAATGATTACTGTTCCAACCTCTTTGATGATGCTGAACATGCTCCCAAAGCTCACCACTCCCCTACACCTTACTGGCTTGTGGCATACTATGAGGAAAACCAAGGTAACTTTTTCCATGCTGCTAAGCATCCTGAAGGAGAGACTGGATTGCTCCCAACAAATAACTTCAAGAAATATGGTAGAGGTGATCCAAGATAGGGATTTAACACAGGCCGTGACGCTCCTTCATCTACCTTGCCCTTCAGATGGTTAGGTTAGGTTTGGTTACGTTACGTTATTGAGGTTAGGTTAGGTTAGCTGTATGCAAAATTGTAACTCTCGGTCCTCTCGAAGCTTCATGAATTTATTCCCAATTTTAGGGTTAGCAACTCTTCTGCAGCTGGAGTGCGCTTCCCTAAATGTAGCTGATACAGCCAAAAATATTGCGAATCGTTGTTAACGCTGCTCAAAAACAACATGGCTACGATCGCGTAAGCCCTCACCACTGCTACCATCAAAGGTGTACTTTATGTATTTCCATATATCTTTTATGTGTTGTTGATTGTACACCTGTTTTGCAACGCACATTACTCGATTTCATGCTCCCCACCCAAAAACCCCGATTTCCCAGAGGTCCCCCAAGATCTTTGGAGACAAAAGATAGGCATAAATTAATATATTAATTTCTTGAAAACTACGCATTTGTGACGGAAATGATGTACACCATCAATCTATACACTACATATCTCACCAGAAACATATAAGCCACATACAAAAATCTTTGGTTGGGTGAAACTATAAATTGTCCTTTATTTTTTGCCATACTTGTATTCTATTTTTCAGGAAGAGCCACATATGTGTGTGTGTATAAAGTTTTTTACCATTGCAAGGTACGGGCACAAAAATTTACCATGGCTGCGAATCTAATCTACTGACCATTTCCTCAATATACCTTTCCAAATAGCTTCTAAAATTTTTCACATTTCATATCCCCCAGCTGATTCAGGTCACTTCGCTCGAATCCCACTCATACATAGTTCAGCCCCGCCCCCCCCCCAATTTATTTTCTAGATCCACCACTGAGCCAATGGTAATTGCTGCTGCGAGACTAGTAAACATTTTGATAAATATCCACACGTTTACCCTTGCTCAGAATGACAAATACACTGCCAAACGAGAATTGAGGAGTGGCAAATGCGAACATACTACGCATGCACTAAGCTATCTTACCCCCAAACCATTGCACTTACGAATTCAAGAAGACATACTTGTTTAACCTGTACAAACCACAGCCACGAAAACAGCTCTATAAATAGCTGAAGGAGTGCAACTTAATGCTTGACGGGCTTTGATGTCATATGTAAACAAACAAGACGTAAAGGTGGAGGTGTACGTTTTTTTTTTTATATATATATCTGCTCTATTTTTCTACTTATATTTTCTGTTCTATGTTTTATATTTTATATTTCTATATATCATATTTTGTATTTTCCATATATTATTTTTATTTCATATATACATTTTCATTTTATATTTAGATTTTATATCTATATTTCTATTACATTTTCTATATCTATGTTTTATTTCTATCTTCTATTTTTAATTTCAACTTCTATTTTCTATATAGATTTTCTATTTCTATATATATTTTCCATGTATATTTTTATTTTTATGGTGCAATTGTGATTACTGGAACGATAGAGCTTACTGGAGGTGGAGAGACGGATCACAGCACTAGAAAGAAATGGTCTAAAACAAACAAAAGCAAATCTGAAGTGATGTCTGTAGGACGCATAAATCAATTCAAATCAGCCATCCCGAGTCCACTGCTGAACAAAGACCTCCTTCATAGCATTCCATGATTCACATGACCGCGCCATCCTCTGCCACGTCTGATCGTCTCTCCACCTTCTGTCTGGTCTCCCTCTTCCACGCTTCCTATCTCGCGGCGTCCACTCAGTAACACACTTGCTCCATCGCTCATCAGTCGTTCGCACTAACTTACCTGCCCAGTTCCACTTCCTCTCTTTTACCGCCTCCACAATATCTTTCACTCTAGTCTGCTCTCTGTGGTAAGTGCCAAACACGCAGTATCTAGGTAGGAGTTTATTGCGGAGATCTACACACAAGTATTACAGGAAGTGATCTGTCACAAGCGAATGCTTGGGGGGCCTAGCTGGGCATTAAGACGCGCCCGTGGCCTACTTTCTGTTACATTGTTGCTAGGCGGGAAAAAGATTGGGCAAAACAATACATACTAACATATCTAGGTATATACATAGAAATATACAGCACCAAGAGAACAGTTACATATAATGATGAATATGCATGCAAAATGGTTAAGGGTAACATATATTTAGTTCCTTAATTCTACGACGTGTACAATTGGCATAGACGCATACGCGTTTAGCGTACGCCTAATGACGTATATATATTCGGTTATATAATTATGTATAGGCACTTATATAATGTAATGACTACATAGGCTTACTTATACAATACATTTACAATAGATATATGTTGATATTAAGTACTCATGTATAATAAAGAAGTATGACATATACAATAATGGAGATACGTATACAATAAATATATACAATAATTAAGTAAGGAAGGGCTTGGCTACATTACTCCCCCCTTGAGAGTGTAGCGTCAGTGAAGAAAGTCTTTAGTAGTAGTAAAAATCAGATTTATTGTGAAATCTGACTTTTCTGCCCGCACGACTTGTGTATGGGAGGGCGGAAGTATGAGGGTGGGAGGGAGGAGAAGAGGTGATAGGGTGGCCAAGGTCATTGGCATTTGTGGGTGGTATGGGATTCGGTGGGATGACAGTTGAAGTGTCAGAAGTGGACGAAGTAGGAACAGGAGGAGTGGAAGGTGTTGAGGGTATGTCTGGGGTTAGATGGAGACGGGTCTTAGGGCGAGGAGAAACTGGGAGGAAAGCTGGTTTCAAACGATCAATAGAAACTGAGGTTTCGCCTTGAGGTAGGTTAAGGATGAAGTACTTAGGTTCACGTCGAATGACGTCATATGGACCAGAGTGCGGAGCCTCCAAACTCTTACGAGTTCTGTCGACTCGTAACCAAACTTTAGAGCAAGAGTGAAGGTCGTGAGGAAGATAGGGTGGAGGTGGTGTATGGCAGTCACCGGATGCGAGATCTTGGAAATTGACAGACTGTATTTCCTTGATGAGACGGAGGATGGTTGTGTCATCCGAGGAGGGGGTGTGTTCCTGAGTAATGGCGACAGAAGGGCATAACATATGAGCGCCAGTAACGGCGGTAAATGGGGAAAATTTGGTGACGTGAGGTGTCATGCGATAGCCAAGAAGGACGATAGGTAAGGAGTAAAACCAGTTATCTTGCCTAGCGCGGAGAGCTGATTTCAGAGAACGGTGGAAACGTTCAATCATGCCGTTAGCTTGAGGGTGATAACTAGTAGTACGCATATGGTGGAAACCAATGATAGATGAAAGCTTAGAGAAAAGTTCACTCTCGAATTGGGAACCTCTATCCGTGATGACATGAAGTGGAACACCGAAACGGCATATCCAGCCATTCACAAAAGAGATTGCTACAGAAGTGGCAGTTGTGTCAATGAGGGGAATTACTTCAGTCCAACGAGTAGCTCGATCAATGCAAGTCAACAAGTATTTGTATGGGAGAGGGTAAGGATAGTTAGGAAGAGTAGCAGGGGGTAACGGTCCTATAATGTCGATGTGTACTGATTGGAAGCGGTCAGTAGGAGTAGATATAGGAGAAACAGGAGAGGAAGAGTGGCGGGTAGTCTTAGACTGTTGACACCTAAGGCATTGTCTTACAAATGTCTTTACATCTCTGTCAATGTGTGGCCAGAAGTAACGTTGTTTTACCAACTTAGAGGTGGACTGAACACCAGGATGAGAGAGGTTATGCAAAGAAGAGACTACGTCATTACGTAAGGGAAATGGAACAAAAGGTCGAGGAGTGTTAGAAGAGGTATCACACCAGAGTGTTAAATCAGAGGTTAAAGGGAATTTAGAGAGTCTAGGCTTGAAGTTTTCCAGTTCGTCATCTGTAGTCTGACTTTGAGCGATGCCACTTAAGTCAAAAGTGTCTAGTGTAACAGCGCATGACGTGCGAGATAAGCAATCAGCGACGACGCTGTTGTCGCCACGAATGTACTCGACTGAGGAAACATATTCAGAGAGCACAGAGAGTTGTCGTTGTTGTCTGTCAGTTTTAGCAAGAGATTTAGAGTAAAAGGCAGCTACAAGGGGTTTGTGGTCAAGAAATAGGGTAACTGTATGTCCGTCAATGAGAGTCCTGAAATGCAAAACTGCGAGGTAAGCAGCTAATAACTCGCGGTCGTAGGTGGAATAGATGCGTTGTGCGTCAGAGAGTTTCTTCGAGTAAAATCCTAGGGGCGTTGGCTCGCCGTCTATAACTTGATAGAGAGCGGCGCCAACGGCTAGGCTTGAACTGTCAGTCACGAGTTGGTAGTTTGTCGGTAATAGGGAAGGGTAAGCTAAGGTTGGACAGTCCAGTAAGGCTTGCTTCAAATTATTGAAGGAGTCCTTTGCTGCGTCAGTCCAGGTGAGACACTTTGAAGAAGGATATTGTTTAAGAAGCTCAGTAAGGGAATAGGTCTCTCACCCAACTTGGTCTCTTTCGGTCTCTCAGCATTATTCCCATCATTGATCTCTCCATTCTCCTCTGTACAGTCCTTAGTTTGGTTTCCATCGCCTTCGTTAGTTTCCAAGTCTCAACACCCGTAGATTATTGCTGGCAGAATGCATTGATTGTAAACTTTACGTTTCAAACATAAAGGTAGAGGGCCTCTCAGGATTTTATCATACTTACCAAACACTTTCCAACCAATTGTAATGTGTCTTTTTATATCATTATCAAGATCTTTCGTCACTTTCACCATCTGGCCTGAATAATTATACTCTTCAACTTCTTCAAGACTCTCACCATCGATTATAATCTCTTTACTTTGAACTTTCGTGTTAAACATTACTTTGGTTTTACTCTTATTCATTTTTAAGCCTACTTTGAGACTTTCCTTGTTCAGATTACTCAGCATATCTTGCAAGTCTTCCGCTTTTTCTGAAATAAGAATACGGTCATCTGCAAATCTTAGGTGGTTCAAATATTCGCCATTAATCTTCAAACCTTTCTCTTCCCAACTCAACCTTCTGAAAATCTCTTCCAAACGAGCTGTAAATAATTTGGGTGAAATGGTATCGCCTTGCCGTACTCCTTTCTTGATCTTGATATTTTCTGTATTTTTGTGTAGTCTAATTATAGCGGTGCCTTTCGTAAAAATCTTTTCTAAAAACCCTTACGATCTGTCCGTTTGTACCCTGATTGCGTAACGAGTTTAATACTGCTATTTGTTCTACCGAGTCAAAGGCTTTCTCGTAATCCACAAAAGCTAAACAAAGAGGTATATTGGATTCTGTTGTTTTCTCAATTAATTGGTTTGTCGCCTGCAAATGGTCTAGGGTCGAATATCCGCTCCTAAGGCCTGCCTGTTCTCTCGGTTGGTTTCCGTCTGAAACTTGGCTTGGTCTTTTTGTAAGGATCTTGAAGATCACTTTATATATATTTGATAGTAAGCTAATTGGTCGATAGTTACTAAGGTCCTTCAGATCTCCTTTTTTATGAAGCAAAATCACTATAGCATTACACCACGATAAAGGAACGCTTTCGAGCTGGCGTAAGCACTGAGTGTACGACTGAGCTAACTTAATATGAACGTCTTTCCCTGCGTCTTTCAACAGATCTATCGATATACCATCTCCCCCAGGTGCGTTTCCTCGTTTCATAGTTTTTAGAGCAAATTCTACTTCTTCATTTGCAGTCTCTTGTGCATGCATAAAGCTGTCCGTCGATTTCGACGATGACGTCACTCCATGCGAAGGAGTTGAAAGATGAAAGAAATTCAGCGTTGATGGGTCTTGCGGTGACTGACGAGTCCAATGCGGGCGGCACATACACGTCCACAGATGTCACACACGTACTCTCCATCTGGGAGAGCTGGACGATGGCGCCTAGCTCGTCTTTCTTCAGCCACTCTGTCATAATTTTGGTTGAATGAGGTCATTCCCAACTGGCAGGTCGCCTTCCACCCATCTCTGTCTTCAGTTAGTGTTTCTAGTTACATAGGTTGGATGCCACACTTTTTCAAGTTAGCCTTCAAGCAGTCTTTGTACCGTTTGCGCTGCCCACCCACTGATCGTCGTCCTTCTGCGAGTTCTCCATATAAAATCTGCCTTGGGAGTCTATTTTCCGGCATTCTTGACACGTGTCCAATCCATCTGAGCTGTTTCCGCACGATCATAGCTTCAAGAGAATCTACACCCGCCCTCATTCGTATCTCCGTGTGAGGTATGCGGTGCCACCACTTAAGGCCAAGAATTTTCTGCAGGCAGCTTATGTGGAACCTCTCTAGCGTCTTGATGTGCCCTCGGTAAGGGACCCAGGTTTCACTTGAGTAGAGCAGAATAGAGAGACAGATTGATTTGTAAACTGCGATCTTTGTGCGTACAGTGAGGTCCCTACAAAGAAACACTCTCCCTGAGAGTTTTCCGAAAGAGGTCGAGGCAAGGCTGATTCTACGATGTATTTCATCAGTCATATTACCTTTACTGTTGATAATTGAACCCAAGTATTTAAAGCTATTCACTTTTTTGATCGATGTGTTATACACTTTGAAGGTGGTGGGTTCAATATTGAGCTACAAAGTGGACATCGCTTCGGTTTTGTCGGTGCTAATTACAAGGCCCGCGCGTGTGTAGGTTTGTTCCAGTTCTTGGAGATTGCGCTGAAGGCCATCAGAAGTGCATTCCATTATTGCGGCATCATCCGCATACTGGAGCTCAACCACGCAATCTCTAGTAGTTTTTGTGGGCGCTTTCAGTCGTCGTAGGTTGAAGAGATTGCCGTCCAATCGATAAGAAAGTGGCACACCGTCCTCTGGGCTGATGCCTTGTGTAGCAGCGATCATAACAGCTGCGAGGTACAGGTTAAAAATTACAGGAGCAATGACACAGCCCTGTCGCACACCGGTGCACACATTGATAGGGTCAGATCTAATACCGTTACCAAGGACTCTAACCATTGCACCGTCATGAAGAGCCTTGATTACGTTTAGGAACTTTGGTGGGCATCCAAATCTATGAAGCACCTTCCACATCAATTCCCTATTTATAGTATCAAAGGCTTTCGTCAAGTCAATGAAAACCATATATAGATTACAATGTTGCTCAATGCACTTCTCTTGTATCTGGCGTATGACAAACACCATGTCGGTTGTGCTGCGGTTTTTTCTGAAACCGCACTGGCTTTCAGGTAAAACATTCTCAGATATTGTCTCAATGAGTCGCAAGAGCAGAATTCTGGCTAATATCTTGCCAGCGGTTGATAGGAGTGAAATCCCTCGACTATTATTACAATCAGCTCTATCACCTTTATTTTTATAGATGCTGATGAGATCCGCATCTTTCCATTGTTGTGGGACGCAGCCGGAGTTCCAAGCTGCTGTGATTAGTGTGTGCAAGGCTCGGACAACAGCCTTCCCACCATGTCGAAGGATCTCCGCAGGAACTGCATCAGGTCCTGGAGCTTTATTGTTTTTTAACGAGGCCACTGCGTTCGAGATCTCCTGTATTGTTGGAAGTTCATCCAACTCCTCTAAGACCGGTAACTCTGGTACATTTTGTATGAATGAGGGGTCTACAGGGGTGTGCCTGTTCAGTAACTCTTGGTAGTGTTCCGCCCATCGTGCAAGTATGGCTGATTTTCCAGTTATAAGGGTGCCGTCTGCTCCTCTCACAGGGTGGATGGGGCCATGACGGGGTCCATACGCAGTTTTTATTGCCGAGTAGAATTGCTGCTGATTACCAGCATCGGCGTAGCCCTGAATTTCTGCTGCCAACTGCGTCCACCAGCTGTTTTGCATTCTTCTCAGTTCGCGTTGAGCCTGACTCCGTGCTGCTTTAAGTTTTCCATGATTTCCATTTGTTGGATTGCGAAGGTATCTTGCGTTTAGCCTGTTTCGCTCATCAATAAGGGTCTGGATGTCCCCTCTCTGATCGTCAAACCAGTCTCTATGCCGTCTCCTAGTAGTACCCAGGACTCTGGTAGAACAATCCGTTAAGACATCTGCTACTGCACCCCACTTCTCCGTCAGCAGCTCTGTAGTAATTTCTTCGCGGTCCTGCAAAACCACCTCAACACGCCCGTCGAGCTCCTCTTTTAACACTGAACTTATCACCCTGTTACAGAGAGCTGCAACATTGATTTTCTTGGTAGGGGGCACTTTTCGTGCAGGGGGACGCAAGTGCAATCTTAACTTTGTACGAACAAGTCTGTGGTCAGTCCAGCAGTCTGCTCCACGCATGACTTTAGTTATGAGCACGTCCTTTCTGTCTTGTTGACGCACAATTACATAGTCCAGTAGGTGCCACTGACCGGACCTAGGGTGTCTCCATGTGGTTTTGTGTTTGTTCCTTAACTGAAACAGTGTATTAGTTATTGTTAGACCATACTCAGCGCAGAAACTGAGAAGGCGCAAACCATTCTCATTACATTTGCCAATGCCATGTGCGCCCAGCACCCCCTCCCATAGGTGCTGGCTGGAGCCCACCCGGGCATTAAAATCTCCGAGAATTACAAGTTTGTCTTCTTTTGGGGTGACTCGTACTGCTTCAGATAGCACATTATAGAAGCTATCCTTGTCCACGTTCTCTGCAGTAAGTGTTGGAGCATAAACACTAATGATTGTCATGTGTCTGTTTCCGTGAAGCGGGATTCTCCATGTCATTAGACGTTCACTCTTCCCTCGTGGGGTCTCAGGTAAGGATCTTAGCAGTGAGGTTCGCACAGCAAACGCAACTCCGTACAGACGTCTCTCCTCTCCTGGAAGGCCTTTCCACATAAACGTGTAGCCCTCACCTACCTCCTCCACAGTTCCCTCATCTGCAAGTCTTGTCTCTGCCAGGGCTGCGATGTCGACCCCATACCGGTTGAGTTCCGATGCAATAAGAGCAGTGCGCCTCTGTGGGCGTTCACTTTGTTCATTGTCGAGCAGCGTACGCACATTCCATGCCGCGATAGTCATAGTATGACTATCTTGAGTTCTTGTTCTATTTTGTGATATATTTCTACGATTTCGACCGCATAAGTGGAATGCCACGGCAGGCGCGGTCACCTGCCCATGGAGAGTTTGGAACGAGCAAGGTCTAGGCCACCTTTTCTAGGCCCCTCCCCATAAAGGGGTGAGCAGTGCTAATCCTTAAAAGGGCTGCTCAGTCGTCCTGGGTGCTGCCGAAGGAGGCCGTCGTTCCATTCGGCCAGTCCAGCGACCAAAGTCCAGGGCCGCCACACGTGCAGGTTGAGAGCTAGGAGCTTCCAGTGGCATTCGGCACCTACTCCCTTCACTCCCTTCCCATCGCCGTGGGACTTGTTGAGAGTAAGAACATTGAAGGGGAATAAAGTTGAAGGTACTTGGAGGGGGATGCATGGAGCGGAGCTTGTGCAGAGATGATTTAAGTGGTAGGTGGGAGCACAGTCCACAGACCACTAACTTGACCACATCACAGAGGCTCCAGTGGCAAAGATCAGGCAAAGACGACTGGTCCGTGACGAAGCTGCAGGGTGTCTGGTCCACGGTGTCCTAGGACACACCTCCCACAGGGAGAGGATCCCCCATCCGCCAACCGGGGGACGCGCCCCTACGCTGACACCCAAGTCTCTTGTACACTACTAACGTCTGCAGATGAACTTACTGACTCAACTACGGTCTTCGACGAGTAAAGCTCTTGATAAAATTCTTCCACTCTTTTTACCATTCTGTCTCTACAGTTAATGATTTCTCCATTTCTATCTTTCAAACATATCAATCATTTGCTGTCTTCTTAAAGCATGTCTGCGCTCGGTCCCTCTAATACTCTTACGTTTCCGATTAATTTCCTCTATTTCATCCCTTTTTTTTTTCTCTCTGATCTCCTCTACCACTTAAATCATCTGCATCGGTCCCTCTAATACTCTTACGTTTCCGATTAATTTCCTCTATTTCATCCCTTTTTTTTTTCTCTCTGATCTCTGCCTTTTTCTTTATAAGCTTGTTAGTTCTACTCTTTCTATTTCGTCTTTCCTACTTTTAATCTACGTGGTCCTTCTTCTTTCAATTAGGCCATTTGTAGCTTTAGTATTTGTTTTCTTCAATACTTTCTGTACATATTACGTTCTCTGCCAATTCCCTAAAGATATTCACTAAATTTAAATTCATATCTTCAACGATGTCCTCGCTGGATCTTAGCGCTTCAAATCTATTTTCAATTTCTATATGAAATTTCCTTTTCTTGTCCTTAACCTTTGCAAGGCTGAGTTTCTTTCTTAAAACTAGTTTATTTCTCTCGGCTCTGAAGTTGAATTTAGCTGTGCAACCTACCATTCTATGGTCGCTATCTATGTTGACTTTATCTATGACCGTAACATTGCTAACGCTCTTGCTCTCATCTCCTAATATGAAGTCTACTTCGTTCTTTGTTGTTCCATTTGGACTTTTCCAGGTCCATGTGCGACCTACACACTTTTGGAAGAAAGATTTCATTACCCTCATGTTGCAGTTCTCTGCAAAATCTACTAACATCTCGCCTCTGTCATTTCTTTCACTTACTCCAAACTTCCCAATGCACGACTCATCTCCCACATTTTTCCCATTTTAGCATTAAAGTCGTACATTTTTCTTGATCCATTATCTGACTTAAATCGTCATTGAATGACTCAATTTCATCGTCCGAACTCTGTGAAGTTGGCTCATAAACCTGAACTATCTTTAGAGTGTACCTTTTACACAGCCTAATAACAATTCAAGCTACCATGTCTGATAAACTACTGAACTTGATTACATTATCGGCAACCTCTCGGTTTATCAAGAATCCTACTCCACTAGATCTTTCTTTGTCCTTACCTCTATCGTAGAACAGGTGGTGACCATCTTGTAATTGTATCAGCTTTTCTTCCACTCTTCGGACTTTGCTGAGTCCTACAATGTCTCACTTGATGTTGTCTAGTTCTTCCATTAAACTCTCCAGCCTGTGGTTTTCTGAGAGAGTTCTTACGTTGTAGGTATAGATCTTCATTTTCTTCGTGTTGTTTAATGCCCAAGACTTTGATCTACTTGGATAGTGCTTACTCACATCCGGTGGCACACTGCCCGTAAGCACACGAGGCAATGCGGTTGGACCTTTAGGAGACGATGATCCAACAGGAACGCCCGGTCTTGTTTTGGTTGTGCTGTTCATGGTTGCTAGGAAGGGAGGTTGGCAGAAATCTCACCTCCTTGCCAGCTGTTTCTGGTGAGATATTTCTCCGGTGTGACCTTATTCGTTATATTCGGTGAAGCCCTATATATCTATAGGGTGCCCAATGGTCCACGCCGTCATTATGACGGTACCCCATATATTTATGAGGAATTTCCCTGTTCGCCATCAGGGACGTGCCAGTTAGCAGTGGGTCCTGCGACTGTGCGTGTGAGCTGCTCTTTGTCTGATCTTTCTTACAAAACCTGTTCGATACGGGTGACCCTGCAGAGATTTCCTCTCTATCGACATAGCTTTTGTAATCATTAAGATTCTCAAGCCTATCCACCACGTCAAGGTGTCAACTCTCGGATAGGAGGACGCATAAAAGGAGGATATAAATATCACAGCTGGAATACTTCAGTGAAGGGTGACATATGACTTGAGGAATAATGTTAAATATTATTCCCAACTTCAAGCTTTATTCAACATTTTCCAATAATAATGGGAGTGCTGTACTACTTGTAACTCACCTGATTTCTGTGGTTTCCCGTTTCTTTGGTTGTTTCTGCTTCACTTTTCAACCCCCTGATACACTCACTGCTCTGACTCTACAATCTACCTTACCTAAACCCACTAGCTCTGCTAATCCTAATCGTGTTAGAGTTCCACTTGCATCTTCTCGTTCCACACACACACACTGACGCGCACACCGTCGTGCGCCCTCCTTCCTACACCGGCCGTGACCTTTTGACCCCGTGCTAGGGGTGCCAACTGTGCACACATATGTGCACCACATTTACACCACAAGTACACAATTTGCAAAAGGCAAAGCAACGCCAACATTACAGAGCCCATGACATTTCCATTATAAAAAGCAGCACAGTACACAATCTACAAGTGAAACATTATCGTCATATTCCACAACTTAATTATATTAAGGATAGTTTTAAATAGAATAAGAAATAAAGTGAGAGAACAAGTTTCATGGGAGCAATTTGGTTTCATAGAAGGGAAAGGAACAACAAATGCAATTTTTATAATAAGAACGATTATGGAGAGGATGATAGAAAAACAAAATGTATATCTTTGCTTTGTTGACTACGAGAAGGCGTTTGATAGGGTAAGACGTGAGGATTTGATCAATATTTTGGAAAGAGTGGATATAAATGGCAAAGACATGAGTATCACCAGAAATTTGTATTGGAAGCAAAGAGCTGGATAGAGTGACGGTACGGGGAGGAAAAACAGAACTTCAAGCTATAAAGAGCGGAGTGCGTCAAGGCTGTGTTATGTCTCCAGATAAATTTAATTTATATGGGGAGATGATCCTTAGGGAATGAAAGGGAATGGAAGGGATTAAAATTGGAGGATATAATATAAATCATATCAGATATGCTGATGACGCGGTATTGGTGGCTGACTCAGAAGAAAAACTGCAACATCTATTGAATGTATTCGTAAGAGCTAGTGAGTAGAAAGGTTTAAATGTAAGTATGGGGAAAACTAAAATAATAGTGGCCAGTAAAACAGATCCACCAAGAGTGCAAGTACAAATAGCAGGGAGGAGAATAGAACAAGTAACCAAATTTTCGTACCTGGGAAGCGTATTGACAGAAGATTGTAGATGTGAAAAAGAAATAAAATCAAGGATAGCGATAGCTAAAAGCACGTTTCAGAAAATGAAAGGGGTTTTAACAAACAAGAAAATATCTACAGATATAGGAGAAGAACAGTTAAAACATTTATATGGTCAACATTATTATATGGTTCAGAAGCGTGGACAATCAGCAAAAAATTGCAAGAAAACTTAGAAGCAGCAGAAATGTGGAGTACCATGGACAGCGAAGAAAACAAATGAAGAAGTATTGAGAGAAATGGAGACAGATAGGGAATTAATGACAACAATAAGGAAAAGACAGTTGCGATTCTTAGGACATATAATGCGGAGGGAAGGGTTGGAAGAGGTGGTGATGACGGGAACGGTGGAGGGAAGGAGAGCAAGAGGAAAGCAGAGTGAGAAGTATATGGACGGGCTGATGAGGGCGACGGGAAAACAACTCAAACCAGGACAGATGTTACAAGTAACTAGGGACCGTGAACGGTGGCGCTCCATGGTTGCCGAAGTCCAAGAGGATATGGCACGACGGTAAGGTAAGGTAAGGTAACGAACTTCCAAATAACATGTAATCATACTGTTATGTTTACCTATGTGCATTACCTTGCATTTACTTGTGTTAAATTTCATTAACCATTTTTCAGACCATTGCTGTAGTTTATCTAAATCTTCTTGAATTGGTTTAAGTGATTATTTGCCATTCCGCACAGTTTTGTATCATCAGCAAATTTGGAGACAATAGGTTTTAGTCCGTGGTCTATATAATTTATATATACTCTGAATAGAAGTGGCCCAAGAACGGAACCCTGAGAAATTCCACTCGTAACATTTTTCCATCTAGAAGTTTTGTTATTTAGAACAACTGTTTTCGATCATTCAATCAATTATTAGTCCAACTTAATAGGCTATCACTTATTCCGTGTGAAGCTAATTTAGTAAGTACTCGTTCGTGAGGGACAGTATCAAAAGCTTTTGCAAAGTCTAGATATATTAAATCTATATTGTTTCTTTGGTCACAATTCGAGAGGAGTGTATTGTCGAATTTTAGTAAGCTAGTCACGCAAGGACGTTTCCATCTGAATCCATGCTGGCTATCATTTATCAAACAGTTACTTTCTAAATGATGTTCGATAGCATCTCTGATGATAGTTTCCATCATTTTTCCTACGATTGAAGTCAAACTTATAAGCATATAGTTATTTGGTTTCTTTTTGTCACTTTTTATATGGGAATAATGTTAGCTAGTTTCCATTCTCTTGGGACATCTCTGAATATTACGGATTTCTTGCAAAAAAAATTCTAATGGAACAACAATCTCATTTTTCATTTCCTTTAAGATTCTTGGATGCCAACCGTCAGGCCCTGATGTTCTATTAACTTTGAGTTTCTCGATACACCTTTTAATATTTTCTTTTGTTATATTTACCGTAGTAAGTTCACCCTAGACTTTTCACAGGTTTCAGTTTGGAGTTCACTTTAAGTTGTTTCATTTACGCATACTAAGCAAAATATTTGTTTAGAATATCACACATTCCTTCATTTGAATATTCAAGTTGACCGTCAGCAGATAATAGTGGGCCAATGGGATTCCTAACAACCTTTTTTATCTCTAATGTATCTATATAATTCTTTGGGGTTCTCTTTGGATTTATCAGCGATATTCATTTCGTATGGTTGTTTTCGTTTTTCATTTTTTTTCTAACCTCTCTGTAATATTACATAACTTTGGTAGTCATTAGGTGCACCCGAGCACTTGTATTTCTTATAAGCCTGTTTCTTGCTAGCAATACTTTTTTTCAGTTTCTTTGTCAAGCCATTTTGGGCGAGCCTGATTTGGGGGGCATCTGTCCTTAAACGGGATGTAGGTATGAATAATCTTAGTAAGCGTATTTTGAAAAATTGCCCATATCTGATCTAGGTCCTTCACTTAATTTTTCCTCCCAATCTGTAAACTGAAGCTCCTGACGTAGTCCTATGAACTGAGCTTTACTGAAATCGGGTATTTTAGAAACACAAGTATCAATTCTTATTTTTTTCAGCATTTTGAATCCAAGTTGTGATCGCTACTTGCAATAAATTCACCAACTTCTACATCGGTTATCATGATTTCGTGGCTAGTGATCAATAGATCGAGTAAGTTTCCATGTCTTGTGGGCTCTTTTACATGCTGAACTAAGTAATTGTCTCTGAGAAAATCTATCAAGCAACTATCTATATGGCCATGTTCAAGGGTCATCCAATCAATGTCAGTAAAATTGAAATCACCCATTATCAATAAGTCCCGGTTGCAGAAACTAGACAGTTCTTGAAACAACATTTTGTTGTCTGCTAATGATAATGTTTTTGGTCTGTATATTACACCTGGAGGAGAAATGGGGAAAGGATGAAGTGAAAGCAGCTGTTAAGATGATGAGAGCAGGTAAGGCACCTGGTCTGGATGGATGCCATGCAGAATGTCTGAAGAAAGGAGGTACAGTTATGGTGGACTGGGTGGTGAGGTTATTTAATGTTTGTTTAAGAGAGAGTTGAGTGCCGGAGGACTGGAGGAGTGTCTGTATAGTTCCACTTTACAAGGGAAAGGGGGACAAGTGTGAGTGTAGTAGTTTCAGAGGGATCAGCTTGTTGAGTGTAGTTGGGAAGGCTTATGGGAGGGTCTTGATTAAATTAGGAGAGGAACAGAGGGAGTAATTGGTGAGGAACAGTGTGGGTTTAGGACAGGTAGGAGTTGTGTAGATAAGATTTTTGTGGTAAGACAGATATGTGAGAAAGCTATAGGAAAAGGTAAGGATGTTTTTTTGGGCTTTTATGGAACTGGAGAAGGCTTACGACAGGGTAGACAGGAAGGCACTGTGGGAGGTACTGCAGATATCTGGAAAGCTGTTAAGAGCAGTCAAGAGTTTTCATGAGAGTAGTAGAGCTTGTGTTAGGATTAGAAATGGAGAGAGTGAATGGTTTGAGGTAAAGGTGGGACTTCGTCAGGGATGTGTTATTTCGCCCTGGCTGTTCAATCTTTACATGGGTGGGGTGGTGTGAGAGGTGAATGCAAGGGCAGTGGGTCAGGGGTTGGAGATGATTAAAGAAAATGGAGAAAAGTGGGAGGTGAGTCAGTTGTTGTTTGCTGACAACACTGCGCTTGTAGCAGGATCAGAGGGGGCATTGAGGAAGTTAGTGACAGAGTTTGAGAAGGTGTGTGAAAGACGGAAGCTGAAGATAAATGTGGGCAAAAGTAAGATGATGAGATGTACAGGGGGAGAGAGTGACAGCAGGCTGGAAGTGAGCATTAAGGGTGAGAAACTGGAGGAAGTGGATAGTCACGGATACTTGGGTGTGAATGTGACAGGAAAGGGTGGAGTGGGGGTGGAGGCAGAATGTAGATTGAGAGAAACGTGTAAATGCCTTGGTGGATTAAAAAATGTAATGAGAAATAGACATCTGGGAATGGATGTTAAGAGGAGGTTACCATATATACTCGTCTATAGGTCGATATCTTATGGAAAAATATTTAGGCCAAAACCTAGGGGTTTACCTATACACAAGTCATAATCTTGTTAGGTTGAAATCCAGACATGACAAGAATGGCTAGGAAGACCTCTTACCTTTTCTTTAGGTTCAGAAATCAAAATATCTACCTACTTGTTATTACCAATAAACAATGGGGACATGAAATACACGGTACGTACTAAAACATGTGAAATTCCTTCTAGATACGGTAACCCCATACTGTGGGTTTACCTGTTTGTTAAAATTCTTAGCACAGGCAAGCTTATCATATCATATATACTATTATAGTACTCATAGTTGGTTGAAAAATAATAAAATATTGTGATATTCTCAAATTTAGCTTTTTATATGGTATATATTATTGTTACCATTACTAAAACAATGTAACACGAGACGTCTTGTTGTACTGTCCTGCTAAACAACAAGACGTCTCGTGTTGCCAACCAGCGACGTTGCCACCAACCTGACACATATTTTAAGAACCACCAATTTGGAAGTAGTGTGCCAGACAAGCAGGACGATAAAAGACATCACGAAGACGAAAATACACAACCAAAGACTGGGCACCAAAGCTGGTGCTTATCGTATTCCGTGTTTACATCGGAGAAACGTCACGCAACCTGAATACGCGAATACGTGAACATCATTACGACGTCAGGCATGATGTCACCACCAATGCATGTGTGACACATAGAAACAAGGAAAACCATCTTATGGACTGGAAGAATGCAGAGCTGCTGATACGAGAACCAGACAAAATCCGCAGGAAGTGTTTAGAAGCAGCGATCATTCAAGGAACGAACACTATTGAACACAATAGGGGCATGTTCAACATCTCGCCCCACATAATTCCCCTAATACCCATGGCCAGCAAAAAAATAAAGATAAATAAAATATTTAAATCACCTTTTGTGAACATTTTGCCCACGGACGTTTGGGCCAGCATTCTCCCCTTATTTAATCTCAAGCATATGTATCTCAGTTTGTACTTGAAAAGGCTGTAATAAGAGAAAAGTCGTACAAATAAAGGCTCCGTCCTCATATGGTGTTTAACTTGTCAGTCTTGTCGGCAACTGCTACTTTCATGAAAAAAAACTTGGTAATCTGTTCAAGTTTTTCACTCTGCTGAAATGGCAACTTCAGTGAAACTTATTAGATATTAAAATCAGTGAACTTGAAAAAACATAAACCAAAATACATCAGAATTAATGAAGTGAAAAAACCCATAATAATCAATTGCTATACCAGGCAAACCACGCCACTTCAAAGCATTAAGACAGTGGAATGCTCACAGCACCAAAACAAAAACAAGCCACTCGACCTATACATGAGGTATATGGAAAATTCTAGAGTTTTGGGCCAAAAATGGGGGGTCGACCTTTACACGAGATCGACCTATAGACGAGTATATACGGTATACGAAGGAGTGATTGTGCCAACAGCAATGTACGGGACAGAAACATGAAACATGAGATAGGAAGAAAGGAGTTTGAATGTGTTTGAGATGAAATGTCAGAGAAGTATGATAGGGGTTACTAGGCTGGATAGAGTGATAAATGAGGTGATGAGGAGAACAGGGGTGGAAAGGGAACTGGGAGATAGGGTTGATGAAAGAGTATTAGGATGGTTTGGACACATGGAAAGAATGAGTGAAGAAAGATTAGTAAAAGAAGTGTGGAAGGCAGAGGTGGAAGGAGTGAATATGAGGGGGCGTCCTAGGATGAGATGGATGGATGGGGTGAAAGGGGCATTACAAAAAAGAGGAATGTCTGTGGAGGAAGGACAGGAGAGGACAGAAGATAGGGGTGAATGGAGAGGGGTTGTGTATAGATGATGCTGTGATGCATGAAGGGGGAGTGGGTGGGGGATGGGTGGTGAGGAAGTATGTATGAGAAAAGTTTGACGCAGCCCAAAGGGATTTCTCCCCATCTTCCCCTTTTCTGCATTTGCCGAATTTATGAAGCGGCTTTGCTGTGGATGTGTTGTGTCTTGCGACACTGCTTCTAACTCAGGGCAGTGGACAGGATGCAGGGATGACCCATCATCTAGGAGGTGCCAAGATAAGAAGGAAGGAGGATGGTGGAGGGGAGTGGAATATATAGGAAATGGAATGGGTGGGAGTGGTTTCTATGTCTTTTTCTTTTTGGCTACTCCCCGTGTAGAGGGAAAAAGCCTTTGGTATATGTATGTATGTATTACACCTACATTAATCTTTTGTCCATTTGTTTGGGTTAATTCTACTCACAAACTATCATATGCATCCCGTTTCATTTTCTCTAAAACACATTGTTTTTAACATACAACAGAACACCCCTACCTTTCTTGTGGTTTCTATCCTTACAAAAGTGTTTAAATTCTGCAATGTTGAATTCAGTTTCAAACTCTTCACCATTTAACCATGTCTTGGTTATTCCTATTATATTGAGATTTTTGCTTTTGACATACAACTGGATTTCTTGCAATTTCATCCAACTACTACGAGCATTAAAGTATATAGTTTTAAGAAACTCATGATTCTTTCTTTTTGACATATGTTGTTTCAACATCGTGGCATACATTATAATCTAGTTCTTTATTGACATCATGCTGTATATTGACACTTGGTCCTTCATTAACATTCAGTGCCTCATGGACATTTGCCCCATCAAGGACATCTGTTCCCTCACAGTCATCCAATCTCTTATGTACACCTTGGCCCCCTCCCTTCCACGTCGGCCACCTGCTGGTCTTTGGCATTCTGTCCAGCATCACTTTCTAAAACGATATTCTGTGCTCCAGTGACATTATATCCTAGAGTAATATTTTGTCCTCCACTATCATTACATCCCATCGTGATATTTTGTCCTTTGACATTACATCCTAATGTAATATTTCGTCCTCTGCCAACATTATATCCTAAAATGATATTTTGTCCTACATTGACATATTACTCTATATTATTGCTATGCCCTACTGTTTTCCCCAATACACTCTATTTCCCCTTCCCTTTCAAGTTCTTCAGCAAAAAAGGGACTAGGTCATTACAAACTCCAACTGTGCTCAAAAAGTAAAAGACAGAGTTTGATTAAATTTTATGGAAAGGCATGTCTTAGACTAAGAAATAAGTTAATAGATTTTGAGGCAGATTTGGATATGTATGAGGATCAAGGATTTTTTTTGTATCCTTGGCATGTATAGTATACAAATTTAATGAATTTTATACAAAGTGGACCCTGCGATCATTTACTGTAAAATGTGGGCATAATCATCTTTTTCAATCTTGTGACTCTTGACACTGGTATGTGTTCTCTAAGTGCCATATCTTATTGTGTATTAGAAATACCTCCTAAATTTGGCCTTCTATAAATAAGATAAATGATTAGGGATATAAATATTTTTGCACTAATTTTGTATTTCAAGAGTCCTTTGTGTGACAATGACAGAGCTGACAGAAATATTTGATATGTAATTTATATTCATATATATATATATATTTAAGCCAGTAAGGAACAATTACATTTAACCTTACTTTAAAAATAACTCTATATATAGAAAAAAGTCCAGTACTAATTCTCAACATTAATTCTACCTTCTAACTTCATATTTCTCCTCTTTTGTTTTTGGCATTCACCCACTATTTATACACATTATCTAAATTTATTGAATTTCCATATTTGTAGTTTTTCACTTATATAAACAGATTCAAATGAAATTTTCCTAAATGGTGTCACAGTCTGCACTAGAGACAAGAAAGGCTCCTCCAATATCCATCAACTTTTCCAAGTCTCAGGACTTCATTCTGAAGAGCAACTAATACCATATTTTTGTGTTAAATTTTAAATAATCTTGTATCTAATTTTTCTTGCAACATCAAACTAAATATTTCTGTAGCATCAGCAAGAAAATCATGATAGTTAAGACAAAGGGCAGTGATATGTCCACTACCAGATGAACAATTACATTGACCATTCTTGTACCTCATCCTCAGGGAAACTGTCCTGTAAATGGGTGGAACATTTTTCATTATTTCATCCAGCCATTCTTTTTCACTTCACACCCTTTCCTTCATTTGAATCTGACAAGAAGATCCACCAGTTCTATGGAATTCTGTTATTTGTATATATTTTATTCACATTTGTAAATCTTAGAATAGCTACAGATTACAACCATATCTGTGTGCACTATTTACCGAACATAGTTGTTGCCTCTTTTTGTTTCCTGTTGCTTACTTTTCAATTGAAGTACAAAGTTGGGATGGGTCTTTCCAACAGCTCCCTTTTATCTTAATTATTATGATTTTAGCTTTGGCATTGTTTCAATGTTCCTCTACTATTCCAATGACTTGTAGTAGCCATTTTTTTCATCAGTGTATTCTTTGCTCCTTTTGTTATTCTTGAAATGTAGGTTTCTGCAGGAAATAACAGTGATTTTCTTTTCCAAATGGAATTTGAAACATAAACAAAAAAAAAAACACATTGAGATTGTATCAAGTATTCAGACTTTTTAATTTGAGGGTACAAAACTAATAACATGCTTCTTGATTTATTTCATTGGATTGAACTAGTACTGGTGATGTATAACTGCTGAACATACAAAAGATCTCAAAACTATGTGTAAAACTATGAAATTGTACATGTATATTTCAAAAGTCATTGACAGATTCTCAAAATCACATTACTTTTGTTTTGAATTCGTTGTTATGAAATTAAAGGATTAGTATCTTTAATTACAATATTTTGATTTAATTTTCAAAACCTTATGTGCACACTTTTTTCCTTTGTACACTAGTTGTGAAATGTGTGCACAAACGCATGCACAAATCTTACAGGGAATATTTTTCATCACGCAGGTCACACTGGAATGGCTTCTTTCCAGTATGAGACAATTGAGACCTTTGTGAGAAAGCACAATCACACAGGTCACAGTGGAAAGGCTACTGTCCTGTATTTATCTAGTTGTTTTTTATGGGAAGAGAGCTATGCTTATAGTGACCCGCTTTTGTATCTTGCATCCAGTTTGATCTTAAATTCTTGTATAGTTTTTGCACTGTTTCTTTCATTGGGGGGAACCTGTCTCTCTGTCCTTGTTCCCAATTTTGTGAGTTTTCAATTGTGGGGGGATCACATGATATTTGAGGTGATTCTTTTGTGAGAAAGTTGCAGTGCACAGGAAAGGCTTCTCTCCACTGTGGGTCCTCATATACATTGTGAGAGCACCCTTTTGTGAGAAAGTTGCACCACACACGTTGCACATGAGAGGCTTCTTTCCTGTGTGGGTCCTCATATGTTTTTTGAGAGATCTCTTCTGAAAGCTATATCATACAAGAATGGCTCTTCTCCATTGTGGGTCATTATGTACTGTCAAAGTCACACTGGATAGGCCTTTCTCCTGTGTGAGTCATCATATACTTTCTGAGATAACCCTTTTGTGTAAAAGCAGAATTGCACATGTCACATTGGAAAAGCTTCTCTCCTGTGTGCAAGATTCCCCTTACATGAGAAAGCAGAATCATACAGGTCGCATGCTTGCCTCTTGTGTGAGTCCTCATATGCCTTGTAAGAGAACCCTTTTGTGAAAAAAGTAGAATGACATTACTCTTTTGTGAGAAAGTAGAATTGCACAGGTCACAGTGGAAAGACTTCTCTCCTGTGCAGGTCCTCATATGCTGTATGAGGGAACCCTTTACTGAGAAAACATAATAGCACAGCTCACACTGGAAAGGCCACCCATCTGCATGGGTCTTCAAATATTGTGTGAGAACCCTCTAATAAGAAACAGGGATTCACAAAGGTCATACTGGAAAGGCTTTTCTCCTGTGTGGATCATGTGTTTTTTGAAGTGATTCTTTTGTGAGAAAGCTGCATCGCACAGGTAGCATCACAATGGCTTCTCTCCAGTGTGGGTCCTCATGTGCTTTCTAGAACAATTTTGTGAGAAACCAGAACCACACAGATCACATTGGAAAGTCTTCTCTCACACGTGGGCCTCATATGCTTTGTGAGATAACCCTTTCATGAGAAAGCAGAATCACACATTATAAAGGAATTGTTTCAACCCTGTGGATCATCACATGATATTTGAGGTAATTCTTTTGTGAGAAAGCTTCATCACAAAGGTCACACTGGAAAGGCTTCTCTCCTGTGTGGGTCCTCATATGCTTTGTGAGATTAATCTTTAGTGAGAAAGAAGAATTGCACAGGACACACTGGAGAGGCTTCTCTCCTGTTTGGGCCCTCATATGTTTTGTGAGATGCCCCTTATGTGGGAAAGCAGAATCACAGAGGTCACACTGAATAGGCTTCTCTACTGTGTGGGTTTGAGATAACCCTCACGTAAGAAATTAAATCCACACAGGTCACACTGGATAGGCTTATCTTCTGTGTGGATCATCATATATTAGATTACCATTTTGTGAGAAAACAGAATCCCAGAGGTCACACTAGAAAGGCTTCTATTCTGTGTGGTTCTTCACATGCTGTATGAGATTATTCTTATATGAGAAAACAGAACCACAAAGGTCACACTGGAAAGGCTTCTCTTCTGTGTGGGTCCTCATATGCCGTGTGAGATAATCCTTTCGTGGGAAAAAAGAATCACACAGGTCACACTGGAAAGGCTTCTCTCCTGTGTGGGTCCTCATATGCCGTGTGAGAGAACCCTTTTCTGAGAAAGCTGAATCACACAGGCCACACTGGAAAGGCTTTTCTCCTGTGTGGGTCCTCATATGCTGTGTGAGATCACCCTTTCGTGAGAAAGCAGAATCACACAGGCCACACTGGAAAGGCTTCTCTCCTGTGTGGGTCCTCATATGCTGTGTGAGAACACTCTTTTGTGAGAAAGCAGAATCACACAGGCCACACTGGAAAGGCTTCTCTCCTGTGTGGGTCCTCATATGCTGTGTGAGATAATCCTTTCGTGAGAAAAAAGAATCACACAGGTCACAATGGAAAGGCTTCTCTCCTGTGTGGGTCTTCATATGCTGTGTGAGATAACCCTTTCGTGAGAAAGCAGAATCACACAGGTCACACTGGAAAGGCTTCTCTCCTGTGTGGGTCCTCATGTGACGTGCAAGAGAACCCTTTTCTGAGAAAGCAGAATCACACAGGCCACACTGGAAAGGCTTCTCTCCTGTGTGGGTTCTCATATGCTGTGTGAGGTGACCCTTTTTTGAGAAAGCAGAATCACACATGCCACACTGGAAAGGCTTCCCTCCTGTGTGGGTCCTCATATGCCGTATGAGATGACCCTTTTCTGAGAAAGCAGAATCACACAGGCCACACTGGAAAGGCTTCTCTCCTGTGTGGGTTCTCATATGGTTCGTGAGACCACCCTTTGTTGAGAAAGCAGAATCACACAGGCCACACTGGAAAGGCTTCTCTCCTGTGTGGGTCCTCATATGCTGTGTGAGACAACCCTTTCTTGAGAAAGCAGAATCACACAGGCCACACTGGAAAGGCTTCTCTCCTGTGTGGGTTCTCATATGGTTCATGAGACCACCCTTTTCCGAGAAAGCAGAAACATACAGGTCACACTGGAAAGGCTTCTCTCTTGTGTGCCTCCTTGCATGCTTTATGAGAGCATCCTTTTTTGAGAAAGCTGAATCACACAAGTCATACTGGAAAGGCTTCTCTTCTGTGTGGGCCATCAAGTGATTTTTAAGGTGACAGTTTTGTGTGAAAGCTTTATCTCTCAGGTCACACTGGAATGGCTTTTCTCCAATGTGGGTTATCATATGAAATTTGAAGCAATTCTTTTGTCAGAAAGCTACATTACACAGATCATATTGGAGAGGCTTTACTCCTGTGTGGCTCATCATATGCTTTGTAACAGAACCCTTTTGTGAAAAGGCACAACTTTACAGGTCACAATGGAAAGGCTTTCCTCCAGTGTGGGTCAACATGTGATAGTGATATAATTGTGCCACAGATGTCACACTGGGTCCTTTTCATCGTATGACCAGTATGGAATCTGTAGATAGCTCTTCCAAAGAAGTGGTGATATTTGCCCTCATCCTGAAAAAATGCAATTATATTATTGAGATCTATCTCTGAAAGTGTGCAATATATTCTAATAGGACACTGGAAGTTTTGAGCACAAACTCTTTGATAATCAAGTTTGTACCTAAACAAACCATTCGTACATGCCATGACCTATCATAAAATAGGGTGAAACACTAACAGATATGGAGCTATCATATATTCCATTCTACTTTTTCATTATAAATATGAAAATCATCCTACAGCTTCATGCATACTCATTCACCCACAACCACAATGACTCAAATTTTGCTTTTTCATCATGTCATGAGATTTGGAAGCTGGCCCCAACAGTCATATTTTAATATAACTTCATAGCATTCCATGTTTGGGCTCACAAGACCTGAATCTAAACCAACTCAAGGAAGGCTTATTCAGTTCATCTGACTCAAATAAGTTACACAAGTCACATCGTTTAAAACACACAAACCACAGTTTAGAGTGGACATCTAGAATGAGCTCTTGACTGCAGTGCTTTTATGATAAGTTGGAGGAAACACCTAGGTGGTGTCATACTGGGATAGGGGAGCTTTGTCTATCAAGTGACCAAAATGATAGAGTAAATTCACTTAGTGGTTAAAATATAAAATGGATGATGATGAAGGTAGACAAAAATATAATGAACCAACAAAGAAAAGACTAGAAGTAAGCAGGGTTGAATCACCATCAGGTGTCATCCCAAGAGTTGGAACATGGAAACATCCAAGAGGAATCAAAGGTATGAAAATATTGCATTTTCAGTTTCCAAAAGAAAGTGGAATACTAGGTAGAGGTATAGATTTGGAGAGGGAAACAAGGTATAAAAATATTCTAAATCAGGCAATTACAGAACTAATAAATGAAATTATAGATCTAAAAGCTGAATACATGAATACATGGGCCACTTCTATTCATAGTATATATAAATGATATAGACCATGGACTAAAATCTACTGTTTCCAAATTTGCTGATGATACAAAACTGTGCGGAGTGGCAAATGATCACTCAAACCAATTAGATATTCAAGAAGATTTAGATCAATTACAGCAATGGTCTGAAAAGTGGCTAATGAAATTTAACACGAGTAAATGCAAGGTAATGCACATAGGTAAAAATAACAGTAAGTATGATTACAAGTTATTTGGAAATTCCTTAACAAAAGTGAATAGTGAAAAAAGATCTCGGCGTAATTATCAGTAACGACCTCAAATCATCCAAGCAGTGTATTTCAGCCTCTGAGAAAGCAAATAAGATTCTAAGACTCATTGCACGATCTTTTGATTTCAAAAGTCCATCACTCATTAACAAGCTATATAAATTGTTAGTTCGTCCACATTTGGAATATGCTGTTTCCGTATGGTCACCGAATCTCATTAAAGACATTGGCAGACTGGAAAAAGTACAACGGCGAGCCACAAAAGTCATTCCAAATATAAAAAATAAATCATACGAAAATCGACTAAAACATATGAATCTGTTTTCCCTAAAAAAGCGTAGACTCAGAGGTGACTTGATACAGGTCTTTAAGATTTTAAAGGGAATTGACAACATCAAAAGTGACAAAATTTTCACATTGAATGAGAATCAGACAAGAAACAATGGTCTCAAACTGTCCGGAAATAGATTCAATTTGGAAGTAGGTAGAAACAACTTTGCCAACCGTGTAGTTAATGAATGGAATAAACTTCCTGCACAGGTAGTGCAATGTAGTTCAGTTCGAAGCTTTAAGAATCATTTAGATAAATACCTAAGTAAGATGCTGTAATGATTATAATTTATCTTATATTATTTGTTTTTTTGTTATCATTTGTCTGTCTGATTTTTATTTATTAGTTATATGTCAATTTATTATTATTTACTATTTACCTGTTTGTTTACTATTTAACTATACCTATGCATTTATTTATGTATTTTATTTGTTATTTACATTATTATAGTTTTTATTTATTATTTTATTATTATGATTTTTTTTTCGCATCCGACCTAGATATGGATCAAAAGGTCTCCTGTTGGCATGCTCCGCCTTTGTAATCCTTTGTAAGTGAATGAGTTGAAAAAAAAAAGGCTGAAACTAACAGGGAGCTTAATGATCTAAAATAGGAATTAAACACAGTCAAAAGTGAGAATGAAAGAATGAAAAATGAAGATACTAACAAAAGTGAGGCTTTGAAAAAAGAAGTAAAAGAACAAATACAAGCGGTGAATGAGAAAATTGGAGATAGATCTCCAAGAAATAAAAAATAAATGGAAAGTGGAGGAAAACCAAAAAATAACTTTTAAAGGTATTGGACACATGGAAAGAATGAGGGAAGAAAGATTAGTAAAAGAAGTGTGGAAGGCAGAGGTGGAAGGAGTGAATATGAGGGGGCATCTTTAGGATGAGGTGGATGGATGGGGTGAAAGGGGCATTACAAAAGAGAGGAATGTCTGTGGAGGAAGGACGGGGGAGGACAGAAGATAGGGGTGAATGGAGAAGGGTTGTGTATAGATGATGCTGTGATGCATGAGGGGGAGTGGGTGGGGGATGGGGGTGAGGATGTATGAGAAAAAAAAAAAAAAAAAAAAATGCAGCCCGAAAGGATTTCTCCTTGTCTTCTCCTTTTCTGTATGAGGGGACGGAGAGGGGGGGTCGCCGAATTTATGAAGCAGCCTTGCTGTGGATGTGTTGTGCCTTGCAACACTGCCTCTGACCCAGGGCAGTGGACAAGATGCAGGGATGACCCGTCGTTCAGGAGGTGCCATGATAAGAGGGAAGGTGGAGGGGAGTGGATGGTATCTAGGGATGGAATGGGTGGGAATGATTTTATGCCTTTTTGTTTTTGGCTACCTCCCTTGTAAGGGGGAAAAAACCTTGGTACATGTATATATGTATGTATTTAAGAAAATTAAAAAGTAATTTGTTTCTCATGAAACTATCTTTCATATGCAACAATAATTTAAGGGGTAATTTTTGTGCCTGTACCCATCATGAAAAGGCAAATTTGATATAATGGAGATGTTCCACATTGTTTTTGACATGCTTTGGTGATTTGTTGACCCATGAAACCCAAGTACAGTAAAACCCCGATTATCCGAAAGAGGATTATCCGAAAAACAGGATTATCCGAAATTGAATTGGATAATACAATCAATTTTTTTTCTATACTTAAACGTTATGAAACATCAAAAATATGAAAATAAATAAAAGTAACTACATATGTACTATATTAACACATTTAAAATTGATAAGAACAGTTAAAATGAATACGTATTAAGCGTACTACTTTGTTTATCTGTGTGTATGTGCGCTTGTGTGTATGTGTGTGTGTTTGTGTATGTATACACCCGCACGCGCGAGTGTGTGTATTTGTGTGTGAGCGTTTGTGTATTTACCTAGTTGTATTTTACGGGAAGGGGAGCTATGCTCGTGTGTGTCCCGTCTTCATATCTCATTTTATCTAAACTATTTTTAAATTCATGTATTGTTTTTGCACACACCACTTTCTCATCTAACTTGTTCCAACTGTCTATTACTCTGTGAGGAAAGCTGTTCTTTTTCAAATCTCTTCTATAGCTGTCTTTTTTTATTTTCTTTCCGTGTCCTCTTGTATTTCTGTCATCCCATTTTATCAGATTCTCTCTATCAGTAATTTCCATGCCTTTCATGATTCTGTAAATAGCTATCAAATCTCCTCTCTCTCTTCTTTGCTCTAGTGTCTGTAATTCAAGTTTTTCTAGTCTCTCTTCATATGATAGTTTTGAGAGTGTTGGTGCCAATTTTGTAATTGCTCTTTGTATTCTTTCAAGTCATTTATAATTTTTTTTTGTAATTGGTGACCATATTGTTGCTGCATATTCCAATCTTGGTCTTATCAGGGTGATTAGGATTTTCTTCACCATTTCTTCACCCAGGTATGTAAATGCAACTTTGATTGTTCTTATTAAATTATAAGTTTCTCCAAAAATCTTATTTATATGTTTCTCAGGTGACATATTATTCAGAACAATGACTCCCAGGTCCTTCTCATTTTCTACTTTTTTTATTCCTTCTTCTCCCAAATTATATGATCCTGTTATTCTGTTTTTGCTTTTTCCAAATTCCATTATACTACACTTTTTTGTATTGAACTCCATCTCCCACTTCCTACTCCATTCCTGTACTTTATATAGATCTCTCTGTAGTGATTCACAATCTTCTTCTGTTTTCACTCTTTTTAGTAGTTTTGCATCATCTGCAAAGAAGCTCATATAGCTTTCAATTCCTTCATCCATATCATTAACATATATAGCAGACATTATTGGGGCCAGTACTGTTCCCTGCGGAACACCGCTTATTACTTTATCCCATTTTGAGTGTTGGTCTCTTATCACTACTCTCATTATTCTTTCTTGCAAAAAGTCTTCCATCCAATTTAGCAGTTTGCCCTGTATTCCTCCTTCAGTTTCTAATTTCTTAAGCAACTTCTTATGTGGTACTTTGTCAAAAGCTTTCTTTAGGTCAAACATTTGCAGAGGAAATACTATCCAGAACAACAAAATTAGCTAATAGTGAACATTACAAAAATATATGGATAAAAAAGGAATGAGTGAGAATGAAAAAGAGAACAAAAAAGAACTTGGGAACTAAGCAAACAAAAAGAATGAAAAAAGAACTGAAAAAAAAAAAAAAAAATTGGAGAGTGGTGGATCTGAGGCTGAGAAAATGGTATATAAGGAAAATGGAAGCAAAGAAGACAGAAAAAGACAAGTAGAAAGGAAATTAATAATAGCTTATACTAATATTGGGGTATTGGCTGCATGTTATTGTGGCAAAGTAGCATGCAGTTGATACTTTAGGGTCTATATGGGGCGCCCCTACGGACCAGAGCCACACATCATTTTGTCTGTGATAGAGGAAAACTCTGTACATAGAGAAATGATGACACTTTTATACTACGACTGTCCCTCTGTTATGCTGTCCCCCAACCCCTTGTTACTGCCCTGTACCATTTCTCTGAATATTCATTTCCTTTTTTTGCCTACCTACCCTGTGTTGGGGGCAAAAGAATACTGCCACCAAGTATTTCCACTTTAGTCATTAAAGGTGACAAAAAAGGGATGGGGGATGGGATTAGGAGTCCTACTACCTGTAGCCCCAGATGGGAACATTCCTAAAAATGAAAGTAAAGGCATAAGAGGGTCTGGGAGCTTTCCAACCAGTACCCTAAGGTTTGGGTCTTTTAATGTGCATGGATGTGGTACAGATGAGAGTAAAAGGGAAGAGATAGGCAGTATGTTTGTGAGAAGAAAGATGGGTGAACTGGCTTTGAGTGAAACTAAAATGAAAGGAAAGGTGACTGAGTTTGGGAGTGTAGCTGGGAGGTACTCAGGAGTGAAGAGGGGACGAGGGAGAGAAGGGGTGGCTATACTAGTAAGTGAAGAGATAAGTAAGCGGGTAGTGGAGTGGAAGGAGGTTTCGTCAAGGTTGATGTGGATGAAGGTGAAGCTGGGAAAGGAGATGTGGGTTTTTGGAAGTGCGTATGGACCTGGTAGTGAGAAGAGCGTAGAGGAAAGGGAGGCTTTTTGGGTAGATATTCTGTAAATGAGTGCATAGAGGGATTAGGGAGAAAGGTCATTGTAGTTGTATTGAGAGACTTACATGCTAGGGTAGGAAATGAACCAATTGACAGAGTGATTGGGAAGTATGGAGTTCCAGGTAAAAATTGTAGTGGAGGATGGTGGAGATGTGTCTTTAAAGAGAGTGATGATAGCAAATACAGTGTTTTAAGAAGAAAGTCAAGCATAAGTACACATGGGAGAGGGTGGTGGATGGAAGGGTGGCAGAGCGTTAATGAACTATATAGTGGTGACCAGGAGTATGGTAGGAAGAGTTAAGGATGCACATGTTCTAACGGGAGAGAGTGGGGGTATATCAGATCATTTTTTGGTGGAAGGTAAACTGAGAGTGGAGAAAGAGGAAAAGGGCAGAAGGTAGGGAGGTACTTAGAGTGAACTGCTTAAATGAGGGAAAAAAGAAAAGAAAATGAGTATAAGAAGAATTTGAGAGAGGAGTGGGAGAGAGTAAAGGATAGAGTAGAACTAGGAGTGGAGGAGGAATGGGGATGTTTCAAGGAGGGAGTCATAAGGTGTGCAAAGATGGTGTGTGGAACAAGGAGGGCAGGAGGAAATAGAAGGAAGGGTAGTGAGTGGTGGGATGAGGAAGCAAAGAAGGGTGTATAATTTTTGGCTAGACCAGGGGTTCCCAAACTTTTCAGCTCATCGACCCCCTAGTAAAGTTTAAAATTTTCTATAGACCCCCAAACTATTAATTCACGATTTATATCAGTTTATTGTTATTATTGGTTTTATTGTTATTAATGCTATTATTATTATTATCATCATAGTTATTATCATTATTATTATTTTAGTTATCAATAGTGTTATTATCATCATTATGATTATCATTTTTGTTGTTGATATATTGTTCTAATTCTTAACTGTAGTTCTTGTTTGGTCTTATAAATCACTTATGGTAATTCTAAAGTACCATAGTCACAGTTTTTGTGTTTGTGGATTTTACTCATTCTATTTGTTTATTTTTTATTTATCTATTTTCTATTTTGATCAGTTATAAAAGGGCCAAATGGTAACATTCATCAAGGTGATGGTGTTCCAGTAATAATACAGATACTTTCACATATACATAAGTGTTTTAATATAAATATTCATAATTTACCAATAGCTTGAAGAGTAATATTATATATTCTGTATTATATTACTATAAGTGATATTTAAGCCAATGATATTACACAAGCTCATTATCTTGATGTTCATTCACAATGTGGTTGTGTGTGAGATTCTTCCTACATGCACAGAATGGGAAGGATTTTCGAGTCCGAGTGAACTGACATGGTTTTTCATTAAGTTTAGACATTGGTTGGTTGATTATTCTCACTCTTTCAGTATGGGAAGAGAACATGATCATTTCATGCCAACCATCTAATTTTAAAGACTGCCTTTTGACCCCATAGTAATTTACTGACCCCTTTCGACCCCCTAGCAATCTACTGACCCCCTTTTGACTCCTTGGATGGTCTCATCGACCCCTGCGGGTCGATATCGATCACTTTGGGAACCCCTGGGTTAGACTATACTATACTATAACAATAGGTTAGAATTAAGGGTGGTAATTTGTAAAGTTTTTGGTAAAGAAGTTCACATAAACTCTAAACCACTGGTCCAATTTTATTGAAATTTGGAATTCAGTAAAACCCCGATTATCCGAAACGAAAGGGGGGAAGCCTCTTTCGGATAAGCCGATTTTTCGGATAATACAGATTTATCAGAAGTATATTCCGTGTTGATATACTTTGTGCCTTCCCCCCCCCTCTCTCTCTCCATCAGTCTCAAGTTGTGGATGGAACACAATTTTTTTTTTCGTGTCGACGTACATACTTTATACGTAACAGAGAACAAGAATTATTCCATACATATATCTTCCACTATCCTGACGAACACAATAAAGCAACTCCGCCACTCCCTGCCTCCGTCACCATCACTCCACACATACTTAAACGCACACACAAATACGCACACACAAATACACAAAATCGCGCACACGTATACATACACAAACATACATACATACATGTACACAAGCGCACACACACACACACACAAATGCACACAGACACACACACACACACACACACACACAAACAGACACACACACAAACACACACACACACAAGAATTGACACAAAAGATCGAAGAAAACTTAGGTGGGGACAGTATCCAGGAAATTAAGAAGTGGAAAGAAAATATTGAAAATAAAGAAATTGCTTTCAAAGAAATAGTCAAGCAGCAAATGCAAGATAATGCAAAAGACACAATCATTCAAGTGATTAACGAAAAAGCAAATTGGGTCAGGGACACAGTAGATAGGAAGAAATGTATTGTGGTTTATGGGCTTAAAGAAAAACAAGGATTGGCGAGGTACATGAGAGAAAAAGAAGAAAAAGAGACAGCAGTAGAAATCCTTAATGAAATTCAGGGGGGAGATAGTGATTCAGGCACAGACTTAGAAGAGACTTACAGAATTGGTCGCTATACTAAGGATAGGAATCGACCTCTAAAGATAAAACTAAGGTCACAAGTGGTAGTAGAAGACATATTTGAAAAAGTAGGTAACTTGGCAAAGAGTGAAAAATACAATAAGATATGGATAAAAAGAGAAATGAGTACTGAGGAATTAGAAAAAGAAAGGGCGCTAAGAGAAGAAGCAAAGGAAAAAAACTTGAAAAGATCAGAGACAGAATGCAAAGAATTCCAGTGGAGAGTAATAGACTTGAGATTAAGACAATGGCGCTTCAAAACGAACAAAACAAGGGAAGAAGAAACCAGGGAGAAGGAAGAAAATTAAAAGTGGCCTATACCAACATTGACGGACTAATTTCGGGACTGAACGAACTCAATGATTATCTGTTAGAAGCAAAACCAGACATAATGGGAATTGTAGAGACTAAACTAAGAGGTGAAATACCATCCACTGTTATCGGACAAGGTTTATACAACTACTGGATAAAAAACAGGGACAAGAAACAGGGAGGGGGAATCATGTTCTTGGCCAAGAAAGACCTAAAGGTGACAAAAATTGCAGAGGGCAAAGGTAATGCTGAATTGATCATGATAAAAGTCGAAGGCAAGAATATGAAAAGTAGAAAGTTTGTGGTGACTTATGTGCCTCCAAAAACAAGCGCTTGGAAAGAAATTGAACATAAAAAAATGCTAGATGACACAAGAAAATCACTCAATGAGATATTAATGGGTAAGGGTAATCTGGTAGTTATGGGGGACTTCAATTGCAAAGAAATTTGTTGGGACAGCATGACAGTGCAAGGAGGAGATGACTCGTGGGGCAATGTACTGCTAGATATGACCATGGAGTACACAATGACCCAATGGGTCCATGAAAACACAAGGTACAGAAATAATGAAGAGCCATCGAAACTAGATCTAATATTTACAACAGAGCCTGAAATAGTGCATAAAGTCCAGTATGAGACACCAATTGGAAAGAGTGACCATGTACTCATCGAAACTATACTAAAGGAAGAAATAGACATAGAGAGGAACGAAAAGCACAGGATAGGAAGACTGAGGTACAACAAAACAGACTTTACAAAACTAAAGACATTCTTCCGGAATGCAAACTGGGAAATATTTTACAGGGAAGAAACAGCAGTGGAAGAGAAATGGAATATATTGATGGAAAACTACAATGAAGGGGTAAACAGGCATGTACCAAGACAAAAGCGAGAGAGAGAGTACATTAAATGTTGGTTCAACAAAAGATGCAGTGAGGCAAAAGACAGAAGGGACAAAGCTCGGAAAAAGTGGAGAAAAGACAAAAAACAAAGCAAATGGCAAATTTATGTTAACTATAGAAATGAGTATGTTAATGTGAGAAGAGAGGAGAAAAGGAACCATGAGAAGGATATTATAGACAAATGCAAAGAGCAACCCAAACTATTCTATCGGTATGTGAATGGTAAACTTAAAAACAAACAGGAATTGGTGAAACTATGCCAAGGAAACATAGAATACACAGAAGATTTAGAGATGGCCGAAGTCATGAACAATCACTTTAAATCTGTTTTCAGAGAGAAAATACCGAATTGTGACATAGACAAAAACAAGAAATCTCCCCTCATGAATGAGTTTACAGCATCACTAAAGGAAATATCAGAACATTTATCAAGGCTGGATGTCAGAAAATCACATGGCCCGGACGGTATTGCAAATTGGATTCTAAAGGAGTGCAAAGAAGAACTAACAGACAAAATACACATCTTAATAAACAGCTCACTCAAAGAAGGAAAGATACCCGAGGACTGGAAAAACGCTAACATTGTACCAATACACAAAGGAGGAAACAAAGAAGAACCCACCAACTATAGGCCAGTATCACTAACAAGCACCATTGCCAAAATTTGTGAGAAAATAATCAAGAATAGATGGGTAAAACATCTGGAAGACAATGACATATTAAACCCAAGACAATTCGGATTCAGACAAGGAAGATCATGCTCCACAAACTTAATATGCTTTTACTCAAGACTAATAGACATAGTGCAAGAAAGAAATGGATGGGCTGATTGTGCATTCCTAGACTTGCAAAAAGCCTTTGACAAAGTACCACACAGAAAACTACTAAAAAAACTGGAACACATAGGAGGAATACAGGGAAACCTACTAAAATGGATAGAGGACTTTCTGACTGGTAGAAAGATGAGAGTAGTGCTCAGAGAAAAATATTCAGACTGGAAAGAGGTGATCAGTGGAGTACCGCAAGGATCTGTGCTGGCACCAATAATGTTTGCTATCTATATGAATGACATGGATGAGGACGTGAACTGCTACATGAGCTTCTTTGCCGATGACGCCAAACTGCTAAGGAAAATAGAAACTGATGAGGACTGTGAAGCACTGCAAGAAGACCTAAATAGGGTATGGAACTGGAGTCAGAAATGGGAAGTGGACTTTAATACGAAGAAGTGTAGCACAATGGAGTTTGGAAAAAGCAAAAACAGAATATCAGGAAAATATACAATTGGAACCAAAGAAGTAAAGAAAGTAGGATCCGAAAAAGATTTGGGAGTAATTATCACGAACGACTTGTCCTATGATATACAGATTAACAAAATTGTCGGGGAGACTTACAACTTGCTAAGATCAATAAAAGTGGCGTTTACATACTTGGACGAAGACATGATGAAAAAAATATTGGTTACATTGATAAGGCCTAGATTAGAGTATGCAGCGACATTGTGGTCCCCCAGTACCAAAAAGAATATAAAGAAAATAGAAAGAATCCAAAGAGCAGCTACAAAAATGGCACCTGCACTTGCAAACCTATCATACGAAGAGAGATTGGCTAAACTGGAGTTACCGACACTGGAGCAAAGAAGAGAGAGAGGTGACCTATTGACCATCTACAGAATCATGAAAGGCACAGAGGTACTCGATAGTGAGAATTTACTTAACTGGGACAAAAGAAACACAAGAGGACATGGAAAGAAAATAAAAAAACATAGCTATAGAAGAGAACTGAAGAAAAACAGTTTTCCTCATAGAGTTTTGGACACTTGGAACAAACTGGACAATGAAATAGTATGCGCAAAAACCATTCATGAGTTTAAAAACAAACTAGACACTGCAAGATACAAAGGCGGGACAACACGAGCATAGCTCCCCTTCCCGCAAAATACAACTAGGTAAATACAACTAGGTAGGTAAATACACAAACACACACACACACTTAAACGCACACACAGAGATTGAATGGAAAGAGAAAGTCCCCCCTATGGAAGAAATAGAAATAACAAAGAATGAAATATTGACACACTTGAGTAATCTTGATGTCAGAAAATCGCATGGACCAGATGAAATAGCAAACTGGATTCTGAAAGAATGCAGGAATGAACTGGCAGACAAAATACATAGCATACTAAACAGTTCCTTGAAAGAAGGAAAAGTTCCAGAAGATTGGAAAAAAGCAAATATAGTACCTATATATAAAGGAGGAAATAAAGAAGAACCTACAAACTATAGACCAGTCTCTCTAACAAGTACAATAGCAAAAATTTTTGAAAGAATTATCAAAAGTAGATGGGTAAAATATTTAGAAAAAAACAGTGTTAAATCCAAGGCAATTTGGATTCAGACAAGGACGATCATGCGTCACCAATTAAATATGTTTCTATTCAAGGCTAATAGATATAATACTGTTTTTCTTTAGAGTATCTGCCCATTCTATGGGTTTCCTCGATTTCCCGATCCCAGCCTAATTCATCTGTTTGTAATTCTTTCAGAATTTCCTTAGCGATCTCTTTCTCTTCCTTTTTCCTCTGATATCTGGGTACATCATGCTTCTCTTTAATACCATAGATTATGATGCATCTTTTTTTATCCACTGTGTCCCTAACTAAGTTACCTTTCTCTTTGATTACTTGGATCACTGTCTCTTTGGTATTTCCTTTGACTTGTACTCCCCCTGCCGCTGTTTCATGCTGGAATACCCTGCAGGTCATCTGCTGAGTCCTGTACTGGCATCCTTCAGATAATCAACATATACACAACTTTATCTCACTATGCTATCCACTCTGGTCTCAAGCCTCTCACAACAGTTCTCCCTATCATTCTCAAATACAATGGTGACTTTCTAATCAATTCTACATGACATTTACATCTGATAATACTGCCAAAACCATACAAGGTAATCAATTCCCTCATAGATGACAATCTAATTGCTGAGATCATTCAATCAAACAATGTAGCTGACAGAATGATTACTGTTCCAACCTCTTTGATGATGCTGAACATGCTCCCAAAGCTCACCACTCCCCTACACCTTACTGGCTTGTGGCATACTATAAGGAAAACCAAGGTAACTGTTTCCACGCTGCTAAGCATCCTGAAGGAGAGACTGGATTGCTCCCAACAAATAACTTCAAGAAATATGGTAGAGGTGATCCAAGATAGGGATTTAACACAGGCCATGATGCTCCTTCATCTACCTTGCCCTTCAGATGGTTAGGTTAGGTTTTGTTAGGTTTGGTTACATTACATTATTGAGGTTAGGTTAGGTTAGCTGTACGCAAAATTGCAACTCTCGGTCCTCTCAGAGCTTCATGAATTTATTCCTGATTTTAGGGTAAGCAACTCTTCTGCAGCTGGAGTGCGCTTCGCTAAATGTAGCTGATACAGCCAAAAATATTGCGAATCATTGTTAACGCTGCTCAAAAACAACATGGCTATGATTGCGTGAGCCCTCACCACTGCTGCCATCAAAGGTGTAATTTATGTATTTCCATATATCTTTTATGTGTTGTTGATTGTACACTTGCTTTGCAACGCACATTACTCGATTTCATGCTCCCCACCCAAAAACCCCTATTTCCCAGAGGTCCCCCATAATCTTTGGAGAGGAAAGATAGGCATAAATTCATATATTAATTTCTTGAAAACTACGCATTTGTGATGGAAATGATGTACGCCATCAATCAATACACTACAAATCTCACCAGAAACACATATGCCACATACAAAAATCTTTGGTTGGGTGAAACTATAAATTGTCCTTTATTTTTTGCCATACTAATGATACTTGTATTCCATTTTTCAGGAAGAGCCATGTATGTGCATGTGTATAAATTTTTTTACCATTGCAAGGTACGGGCACAAAAATTTACCATCACTGCGAATCAAATCTATTGACCATTTCCTCAATATACCTTTGCAAATAGCTTCAAAATTGAAAATGCTTCTAAAATTGTTCACATTTCAAATCCACCAGCTGATCCGGGTCGCTTTGCTCGCTTCCCACTCATACATAGTTCAGCCCACCCCACAATGATTTTCTAGCTCCGCCACTGAGCCAATGGTAATTGTTGCTGTGTGACTGGAAAACATTTTGATAACTATCCACACGTTTACCCTTGCTCAGAATGACAAATACACTGCCAAACGAGAATTGAGGAGTGGCAATTGCGAACATACACATACTAGGCATGCAATAAGCTATCCTACCCCCATACCATTGCACTTACGAATTCAAGAAGGCACACTTGTTTAACCTGTACAAAGCACAGCCACGAAAACAAGCTCTTTAAATAGCTGAAGGAGCGCAACTTAATGCTTGACGGGCTATGATGTCATATGTAAACAAACGAGATATGAAGGTGGAGGTCTACGCTTTTTTATATATCTTTTCTATTTTTCTACTTATATTTTCTGTTCTAAGTTTTATATTTCATATTTCTATATATCATATTTTGTATTTTCTATATTTCATATTTATTTCATTTATACATTTTCATTTTACATTTATATTCTACATCTATATTTCTATTACATTTTTTGTATCTATGTTTTACTTCTATTTTCTTTCACTCTAGTCAGCTCTCTCACCCAACTTGCTCTCTTTCGGTCTCTCAGCGTTATTCCCATCACTGATCTCTCCATTCTCTTCTGTGCAGTCCTTAGTTTGGTTTCCATCGCCTTCGTTAGTTTCCAAGTCTCAACACCCGTATATTATTGCTGGCAGAATGCATTGATTGTAAACTTTACGTTTCAAACATAAAGGTAGATGGCCTCTCAGGATTTTATCATACCAAACACTTTCCAACCAATTGTAATGCATCTTTTTATTTCATTATCAAGATCTTTCGTCACTTTCACCATCTGGCCTAAATAATTATACTCTTCAACTTCTTCAAGACTCTCACCATCGATTATAATCTCTTTACTTTGAACTTTCGTGTTAAACATTACTTTGGTTTTACTCTTATTCATTTTTAGGCCTACTTTGAGACTTTCCTTGTTCAGATTACTCAGCATATCTTGCAAGTCTTCCGCTTTTTCTGAAATAAGAATACGGTCATCTGCAAATCTTAGGTGGTTCAAATATTCGCCATTTTTGTAAGGATCTTGGAGATCACTTTATATACATTTGATAGTAAGCTAATTGGTCGATAGTTACTAAGGTCCTTCAGGTCTCCTTTTTTATGAAGCAAAATTACTATAGCATTACACCATGATTCAGGAACGCTTTCCAGCTGGCGTAAGCACTGAGTGTACAACTGAGCTAACTTAATATGAACGTCTTTCCCTGCGTCTTTCAACAGATCTATCGATATACCATCTCCCCCAGGTGCTTTTCCTCGTTTCATAGTTTTTAGAGCAAATTCTACTTCTTCCTTTGCAGTCTCTTGTACACTACTAACGTCTGCAGATGAACTTGCTGACTCAACTACGGTCTTCGACGAGTAAAGCTCTTGATAAATTTCTTCCACTCTTTTTACCATTCTGTCTCTACAGTTAATGATTTCTCCATTTCTATCTTTCAAACATATCAATCATTTGCTGTCTTCATAAAGCATGTCTGCGCTCGGTCCCTTTAATACTCTTACCTTTCCGAATAATTTCCTCTATTTCATCCCTCTTTTTCTTTCTTTTCTCTGATCTTTGCCTTTTTCTTTATAAGCTTGTTTAGTTCTACTCTTTCTATTTCGTCTTTCCTACTTTCAATCTGCATGGTCCTTCTTCTTTTTATTAGTTAATTTGTATCTTTAGTATTTGTTTTCTTCAATACTTTCTGTACATATTGCGTTTTCTGCCGATTCCCTAATGATATTCACTAAATTTAAATTCATATCTTCAACGATGTCCTCGCTGGATCTTAGCGCTCCGAATCTATTATTAATTTCTATTTGAAATTTCCTTTTCTTATCCCTAACCTTTGTAAGGCTGATTTTCTTTCTTAAAACTAGTTTATTTCCCTCAGCTCTGAAGTTGAATTTAGTTGTGTAACCTACCATTCTATGGTCGCTATCTATGTTGACTTTATTTATGACCGCAACATTGCTAACGCTCTTGCTCTCATCTCCTAATATGAAGTCTACTTCGTTCTTTGTTGTTCCATTTGGACTTCTCCAGGTCCACGTGCGACCTACACACTTTTGGAAGAAAGTGTTCATTACCCTCATGTTGTAGTTCTCTGCAAATCTACTAACATCTCGCCTCTGTCATTTCTTTCACCTACTCCAAACTTCCCAATGCACGACTCATCTCCCATCTTCTTCCTCACTTTAGCATTAAAGTCACCTATTACTTACTTTTTTCTTGATCCATTACCTGACTTGGATCATCGTAGGACTCAATTTCATCGTCTGAACTCTGTGAAGTTGGTGCATAAACCTGAACTATCTTTAGAGTGTACCTTTTACATAGCCTAATCACAATCCAAGCCACCATGTCTGATACTGAACTTGATTACATTACCGGCAACCTCTCGGTTTATCAAGAATCCTACTCCACTAGATCTTTCTTTGTCCTTACCTCTATCGTAGAACAGGTGGTGACCATCTTGTAATTGTATAAGCTTTTCTTCCACTCTTCGGACTTCTATCAGTTCTACAATGTCCCTCTTGATGTTGTCTAGTTCTTCCATTAAACTCTCCAGCCTGTGGTTTTCTGAGAGAGTTCTTACGTTGTAGGTATAGATCTTCATTTTCTTCGTGTTGTTTAATGCCCAAGACTTTGATCTACTTGGATAGTGCTTACTCACATCCGGTGGCACACTGCCCGTAAGCACACGAGGCAATGCGGTTGGACCTTTAGGAGACGATGATCCAACAGGAACGCCCGGTTTTGTTTTGGTTGTGCTGTTCATGGTTGCTAGGAAGGGAGGTTAGCAGAAATCTCACCTCCTCGCCAGCTGTTTCTGGTGAGATATTTCTCCGGTGTGACCTTATTCGTTATATTCGGTGAAGCCCTCTATACCTATAGGGTGCCCAATGGTCCACGCCGTCATTATGACGGTACCCCATATATCCATGAGGAATTGCCCTGCTCGCCATCAGGGACGTGGCAGTTAGCAGTGGGTCCTGCGACTGTGCGTGTGAGCTGTTCTTTGTCTGATCTTTCTTACAAAACCTGTTCGATACGGGTGACCCTGCAGAGATTTCCTCTCTATCGACATAGCTATTGTGATCATTAAGATTCTCAAGCCTATCCACCACGTCAAGGTGTCAACTCTCGGATAAGAGGACGCATAAAAGGAGGATATAAATATCACAGCTGGAATACTTCAGTAAAGAGTGACATGTGATTTGAAGAATAATGTCGAATTATAATTCCCAACTTCAAGCTTTATTCAACATTTTCCAACATTAATGGGAGTGCTGTACTACTTATAACTCACCTGATTTCCGTTGTTTCCCGTTTCTTTGGTTGTTTCTGATTCACTTTTCAATTCCCTGATACACTCGCTTCTCTGACTCTACAATCTACCTTACCTAAACCCACTAGCTCTGCTAATCCTAATCGTGTTAGAGTTCCACTTGCATCTACTCGTTCCACACACACACACTGACGCGCACACCGTCGTGCGCCCTCCTTCCTACACCGGCCGTGACCTTTTGGCCCCGTGCTAGGGGTGCCAACTGTGCACACATATGTGCACCACATTCACACTACAAGTACACAATTTGCAAAAGGCAAAGCAACGCCAACATTACAGAGCCCATGACATTTCCATAATAAAAACATTACAGTACACAATCTACAAGTGAAACATTATCGTCATATTCCACAAACTAATCGTTACAAATGTGTTCCATTATTGTCATAGCATTCTCCCTCACAAAGAAATCGTTACAAATGTGTTTCATTATCATCAAAACAGATGTATTCACACACACACACACACACACACACACACACACACACACACACACACACTGACACACACACACACACAAAGTACCTCACACCAAGACAAACACAAACGTCACACGAGACACCTAGAGAGACTGCACGTCATACACAAACACCTGATACAACACATCACACCTAGACTTTGCCGATAAATCCAAAGAGAATCCCAAAGAATTCTATAGTTACATTAAAGATAAAAAGGTTGTCAGGAATCACATTGGTCCACTATTATCTGCTGACGGTCAACTTGAATAATCAAATGAAGGAATGTGTAATATCTTGAACAATTATTTTAGCTCGCTACTCGTAAACGAAACACCTAAAAGTGAATTCCAAACTGAAACCTGTGAAAAGTCTAGGTTAAACTTACTCTCTACGGTAAATATAACAAAAGAAAATATTAAAAGGTGTATAGACAAACTCAAAGTTAATAAAACACCAGGGCCTGACGGTTGGCATCCAAGAATCTTAAAGAAAATGAAAAATGAGGTTGTTGTTCCATTAGAAATTATTTTCAAGAAATCCATCATATCCGGAGATATCCCAAGAGAATGGAAGCTAGCTAACGTTACTCCCATATTCAAAAAAGGTGACAAAAAGAAGCCAAATAACTATAGGCCTATAAGTTTGACTTCAATCGTAGGAAAAATAATGGAAACTATCATCAGAGATCCTATCGAACATCATTTAGGAAGTAACCGTTTGATAAATGATAGCCAGCATGGTTTCAGACGGAAACGTTCTTGCGTGACTAACTTACCCGAATTCTACAACACAGTTATCTCGAATTATGACAAAAGAAACTATATAGATTTAACATATCTAGACTTTGCAAAAACTTTTGATACCGTCCCACACGAAAGACTACTTACTAAATTAGCTTTACACGGAATAAGTGGTAGCCTATTAGGTTGGACTAGTAATTGGTTAAATGGTCGAAAACAGAGAGTTGTTTTGAATGGAAAATCTTCTAGATGGAAAAATGTTACAAGTGGAGTTCCTCAGGGTTCCGTTCTTGGGCCACTTCTATTCATAGTATATGTAAATGATATAGACCATGGACTAAAATCTACGGTTTCCAAATTTGCTGATGATACAAAACTGTGCGGAGTGGCAAATGATCATTCCAATTAGATATTCAAGAAGATTTAGATCAGTTACAGCAATGGTCTGAAAAGTGGCTAATGAAATTTAACACAAGTAAATGCAAGGTAATGCACATAGGTAAACATAACAGTAAGTACGATTACAAGTTATTTGGAAATTCGTTAACAAAAGTGGATAGTGAAAAAAGATCTCGGCGTAATTATCAGTAACGACCTCAAATCACCCAAGCAGTGTATTTCAGCTTCTGAGAAAGCAAATAAGATTCTGGGACTGATTGCGCGATCTTTTGATTTCAAAAGTCCATCACTCATTAACAAGCTATATAAATTGTTAGTTCGTCCACATTTGGAATATGCTGTTTCCGTATGGTCACCGAATCTCATTAAAGACATTGACAGACTAGAAAAAGTACAACGGCGAGCTACAAAACTGATTCCAAGTATCAAAAATAAATCATACGAAAATCGACTAAAACACATGAATCTGTTTTCCTTAAAAAAGCGTAGACTCAGAGGTGACTTGATACAGGTCTTTAAGATTTTAAAGGGAATTAACAACATCAAAAGTGACAAAATTTTCACATTGAATGAGAATCAGACAAGAAACAATGGTCTCAAACGGTCCGGAAATAGATTCAATTTGGAAGTAGGTAGAAACAACTTTGCCAACCGTGTAGTTAATGAATGGAATAAACTTCCTGCACAGGTAGTGCAATGTAGTTTAGTTCGAAGCTTTAAGAATCATTTAGATAAATACCTAAGATGCTGTAATGATTATAATTTATCTTATATTATTTGTTTTTGTTTTGTTATCATTTGTCTGTTTGATTTTCATTTATTATTAGTTATATGTCAATTTATTATTATTTACTATTTACCTGTTTATTATTTAACTATACCTATGCATTTATGTATTTTATTTGTTATTCACATTATCTAATTTTTATTATTTTATTATTAATGTGATTTTTTTTTGCATCCGACCTAGATATGGATCAAAAGGTCTCCTGTCAGCATGCTCCGCCTTTGTAATCCTTTGTACAGACTACTTGTCAACCGCGTCTCTCCTTCGGGCGATGTACACAAAAAATCGTGTATAGCCGCGCATATTTACAATGTATCCTTTTACCAGCTTTGACTGATCGTGACCAGACGTGTCGCGATGTGCTGGGTTCTGTCTAACTAAGTTTCACGGAAACGAGTCCGTCTGTATCCAGCGGCAAGCGTGAGGAAAGGCAGCAGATTCTCAGTAGACGCGCGATGGCTGGCCGGGTTCAGTCCTCGCTGGTTATATTTTTACTTTTATTTATCTGTAAACATGTTATGTGTAGTTTTAGTGTATATTCACATCTCCACCGAATATATATTCTATTACCTGTTCTCCTCTCGCCGGGCAAAATTGTTCCACTACTCCAGGAAGTCTGTTTCATCGCCCGGAACCAGGATATGTCTCAAAGGATTCCTAAGGCGGAGCATGCTGACAGGAGACCTTTTGGTCCATAACTACGTCGGATGCGAAAAAATAATAATAGAAAAACAAGCACAAATATATGAATATAAATTATAATAATATACACAAATAAATGCATAGGTATAGTTGAATAATAAACAAACAGGTAAATAGTAAATAATAATGAATTGACGAATAGCTAATAATAAATCAAACAAATAATGATAAACAAACAGACAAATGATAACTGTGGTACTTATTTGCTTGGTCGTCGATGATCTTCCTTCGCTTGCTCCTCCTGGGGGGTCGGTCCTTACTCCTCCTTGGAGCACTCGATCACACCCACCAGGGTCCCTCAGCTAATTTCCCTGTCTCTGTCTCCTAACTTCTAATTCTAGCTGGCCCCTCCCTCCCTCCCTTGCGCTCACATTCATTCACACCTCTACACACGCGCGGTCCTTCCCTTGCACTGTCGACCCACGCCGATGCGCCACAGACACTCACTGTTTCAACGGGTTCTCTATTGACGAGAAAAAAGTGAGGTGTCTCAGGTGGATGTATAGTTTGAACAAATATTTCTGTTTTTAAGGTATTGACTCTGAGACCCATGGCAGTATAAGTGGAGGGAAAGACATCAAGAATATTCTGCAGATCTTCGGCGTTATCCGCAATAATGGCACAGTCATCAGCATACTGCAGTTCTGTTACCTGCGTGGAAGATACTTTAGTTCTGGCGTGCAGGCGTCGGGTGTTGTTGTTGTTGTCGTTCCCTAGACTGTCTGTCCGAGCAGTCCCGTTTCCCCAAGGAAGGCCACAGACGAAACTGGGTTTTCCCACAAATCCTTTATAGAGCGTATGTTGTGTTGTTTGCGTGCATGATTGTGTATAATGCAGTCTTCCATTATGTGTTGTATGGTATGGGGTGAAGTGTTACATCCTGGGCAGCTGTTCACAATGCGGTCATCCAGCCTCATCTGGTAGCTTAGAAGTGCTGGGTGGTGGCCGCACCGCAGTCTGGCCAGGTGGACTCTGTCCTTTCGTGGGAGAGAGGATTCAGAAGGGTGGATATCAGGAGGTCTGGCATGCAGCAGTGTGTTGCCTTTCAGTGTGTTAATGGAGCGGTGAGTGATATGATTATGAATATGTTTCCGGAGGCTGGTATTAGGTAGTTGTGGAGGAAGAGAAGAGAGTATCTGTGTGTGATACAGGTCTTTGGGTGTTGTTTTAATGTTTCTTGGTGTGTGTGGGTGTTCTGCTATGTAGTGTAGTGGGTGTGATGTGTTTGTGGTGGCTGCGGCAAGTGTTTGTGTGCCTCTCATTTCGAGGTGGTCCTTGACTTTGAGGACTTTTGTTTCATGGTGTAAATGGTCTGTAGGTGTTGTATTTGTGCAGCCTGTAATTGTTTTTAGGGTTTTGTTTTGTATGATTTGAAGGGTGTTGTGGTGTGTCTCACTGAGATTAGGAGCTCATGCAGGACTCGCATAATTCATCACTGAGCGTATGCATTGTATGTATATTGTTGTATTAGTTTCTTTGTTTTGTCCAAATGTTGTTCCAGTGATTGACTTAAGTGCGTTAAGTCTAGGTGTACATTTGTTTTTTATGTTTGTGATGTGTTGTTTGAAAGACATGGATGTATCGTACGTTACACCAAGAATTTTCGGTGTGTATGTGTGTGGTATTAGAGTGTTGTTGATGTAGAGATGAGGTATGTATTTGTGTTCTTTTGTCCAGTTGGTGAGAAGTGTTGCTGTAGATTTGGTTGGAGCTATTTTGAGTCTGTTTGTGATGAACCATGTGTTGAGTGTATCATTGTATGGCTGGATTATTTCTGCAGCTTGTCTGTGTTACGATGTGTGCATGTGGTTGTTATGTCGTCTGCGTAGGAAGAGATTTGTATTTCTGAGCTGTCTGGTGTGGGTAAGTCATGCATGTATAGATTAAAGAGTGTGGGGGATAGAACAGAGCCCTGTGGTACTCCATTCTTAATGTTTCTGATGTGCGATGATTGGCCATTATATGACCCGTAAGCATTCCTACCTGCCAGATAATTGGCCAGCCATCTTTTGGTGTTATTGTGCATGTCTGTGTTATATATTTTATTTGTTAGGTTGTGGCGGGGGATAGCATCAAAAGCTTTACTAATGTCTGTTATAAGAAGTGTTCTGTGGTGGGGCCTATCTGAATTGATGCCATCTAAAATTCTTTGTGTGAGGTTTATCAAAAGAGTGTTTGTGGAGTGTAGTGGCCTAAAACCGTGTTGAGTCAGCAAGGGGAATATGTGGTGTGACAAGTTGTATTAGGCGTTCAATGACTTTAGAAGTGGTGCAGAGAAGCGTGATTGGGCGGTGCGATGTTGGGATTGTTGGGTCTTTGTTCGGTTTTGGAATGGCGATTATTAAACCATGCTTCTAGATGTCGGGAAAAGTGTTGTGTGAATAGCTGTAGTTTGCAATGTTTGCGAGTGCGTGTATACCTTGTGGTCCAATGCGTTTTAGGTGGATGTTACTTATGTTATCTGGGCCACAGGCAGATGAGTGCTTGAGATTATGTATTATGTGTTTTGTCTGACTGTCTATGAAGGGTGTATAGTCTGAGTCTGTGGGAAAGTCTTTCTTACGTCGAATAGTACGTCGGTCGTCAGGGTGAGAAGTGAGATGGCTTGTCTGTGCAAAATGATTTATGAGTGTGTTTGCTTGTTGTCTGTTTGAGGGTAGATTGTCTGTTGTGATTATTGCTGCCTGAAAGCGTGTTGTGTTACTGTTGGATAGTGTAATGCTGTTGAGTGTTTTGTACAATTTGCTGGTGTTTGTTTTGTGATCAAGTGTATTGATAAAGTTTTGCCAATTTTGTGTTTTTTGTTCGTGTATTTTATTGGCAATCACAGTGTTTAGTGTTTGTATTTCGTCTACTATGTTTTGAGGGATAGGTGTGGGAGTATTGTGTTTAAGTGTGTCTCGTTGTCTGATGAGGCCTTGGATCTCTGGTGTGAAGTTGGGGTTGTGTGATTTTCTGTTGCCTCTAGGGATGTATCTCTTGTCTGCGTTTTGTATGATTGTATTAAAAGTGTGCACAGCATTGTTTATGTTTGTGATTGGTGTACTGTTAAGTGTTTCAAAAAGTTGTTCTGTCTCTTCAGTAAAAGCTTCCCAGATAGCTCTCTTGTAATTGGTGTATGTGTGTCTGTGGCCAACTGGGGTGCATCTTGTTTTGGTGGTGATAATGATTGGAAGGTGGTCAGAACCAAGGGCTCCGACCACTCTCCATGATGTTGTTGGGGTTAGGCAGGGGGAGCAGAAGGTGATATCAGGAGAGGAGGGAGTGTAGAGGGCTTGGTGTGGGATATGTGTATGATTATGTGTGTTGTTCATGACATTCAACGAGTCAAAATGAGTCTGTATATCAAGCCCTCTGTCTGTGTCAGGGTTGTCGACATACCTGACAGACGACTTGGCGTTGAAGTCACCACCCATGATCAGGTTGGGGATTGAGGCTAGTTGGCTAAATTGAGGCCTGAAGGTGTTTGGAGCTGTGGGGGATGATTGTGGGGGGAATGTACATGTTAACTATTGTCAGTGTTGATTTGTTGTCTCTGCAGATTTGAATGAATTGGATTTCTGTAGTGTTATCTGTGGTAGGGAGGAGAATTTTGGTTGTGGCACTTGTGTCCACAAAACAGATGGAGTGGTGGATTAGGGTGATGAGTCCACCGCCATTGCCGTCGGACCGGTCTTGTCTGATGGTGTAATTATGAAATGATGGTGTTTTGTGTGTCTCAGTTTTGTTTCTTGTATAATTGCAATGTGTATGTTGTGTTGTTTAAAAAAAGTGTTCGAGTTCATGTTTTTTCGTGTTAATACCGTCAATGCTGTGTTGTAATATGTTGATGTTGTGTGTTCTGTATGTGTTGTATGTTGCCGTTTGGGGATGAGGTTGGAGTGTTAATGGGGAAGGTATAGGATCTGGGTTAGAGGGGGGGAAAGGAGAGATTGGGGACAAAGGAAGGGGAGTACTGCTTGGGGATAAGGGCAAAGGGAAATTGAGAGTGGGTAAGGGTGCTGGCTGTGGTTGGGGAGGTGGAAATGGGGTTACTGGAGGGCAGGTAGAACATGTCCAAGTGTTTGTGTATTGGTTTGTGTCAGCAAGTGTTGTACAAGTGAGATGGGCCCAGTTTTTGCATATATTGCACCGAACTGAGCCCTTTGTCTGTCTGCTCGAAGTAATGGGCCCAGGATTGCTCTCTACATCTCCGGCTAAAAGTAGGAGAAGCGGGGTGATCGCCGGAGAATCACCCTTTGGTGCAGAAAAAACGTAACATTGCATGTTGAGAAAAGGATTGTGGTACTCCCCAAGGTGATGAGATGTACAAGGGGAGAGAGTGACAGCAGGCTGGAAGTGAGCATTAAGGGTGAGAAACTGGAAGAAGTGGATAGTTTTAGATACTTGAGTGCGAATGTGACAGGAAAGGGAGGAGTGGGGGTGGAGGTAGAATGTAGATTGAGAGAAGCGAGCCAATGCCTTGGTGGATTGAAGTGTTATGAGAAATAGACATCTGGGAATGGATCCTAAGAGGAAGTTATATGAAGGAGTGATTGTGCCAGCAGCACTGTACGGGACAGAAACATGAAACATGAAAGAGGAAGAGAGGAGTTTGAATGTGTTTGAGATTAAATGTCTGAGAAGTATGACAGGGGTTACTGGGCTGGATAAAGTGAGAAATGAGGAGGTGAAGAGGACAATAGGGGTAAAAAGAGAACTGGGAGATAGGGTTGATGAAACAGTATTAGGATGGTTTGGACACGTGGAAAGAATGAGTGATGAAAGATTAGTAAAAGAAGTGTGTAAGGAGTGAATATAAGGGAGCGTCCTAGGATGAGATGGATGGATGGGGTGAAAGGGGTATTACAAAAGAGAGGAATGTCTGTGGAGGAAAGACGGGACAGAAGATAGGGGTGAATGGAGAGGGGTTGTGTATAGATGATGCTGTGATGCATGAGGGGGAGTGGGTGGGGATGGGTGGTGAGGAAGTATGTATGAGAAAAGTTTGACGCAGCCCAAAGGGATTTCTCCCCATCTTCTTTTCTGTATGAGGGGATGGAGAGGGGCGGGTCACCGAATTTATGAAGCAGCCTTGCTGTGGATGTGTTGTGTCTAGTGACGCTGCTTCTGACCCAGGGCAGTGGACAGGATGCAGGGATGACCCATCATCCAGGAGATGCCAAGATAAGCGGGAGGGAGGATGGTGGAGGGGAGTGGAATATATAGGAAATGGAATGGGTGGGAGTGGTTTCTATGCCCTTTTCTTTTTGGCTACCCCCCCGTGTAGAGGGAAAAAGTCTTTGATATATGTATTACACCTACATTAATTTTTTGTCCATTTGTTTGGGTTAATTCTACTCACAAATTATCATATGTATGGTTTTTAACATACAAAAGAACACCCCTACCTTTCTTGTAGTGTCTATCCTTATGAAAGTGTTTAAATTCTGCAATATTGAATTCAGTTTCAAACTCTTCACCATTTGACCATGTCTTTGTTATTCCTATTATATTGAGATTTTTGCTTTTGAGATACAACTGGATTTCTTGCAATTTGATCCTAATACTACGAGTATTAAAGTATATGGTTTAAAGAAACTCATGATTCTTTCTTTTTGACATATTTTGTGTTTTAACATCGTGCCTTACATTATAATCTAGTTCTTTATTGACATCTTGCTCTATATTGACACTTGGTCCTTCATCAACATTCAGTGCCTTATGGACATTTGCCCCATGACAGACATCTGGTCCCTCACAGTCATCCAATCTCTTATGTACACCTTGGCCCCCTCCCTTCCATGTCGGCCACCTGTAGGTCTTTGGCATTCTGTCCAGCATCACTTCCTAAAACAATGTTCTGTGCTCCAGTGACATTATATCCTAGAGTAATATTTTGTCCTCCACTATCATTACATCCCATCATGATATTTTGTCCTCCACTATCATTACATCCCATCATGATATTTTGTCCTTTGACATTACATCCTGATGTAATATTTTGTCCTCTGCCGACATTATATCCTGAAACGATATTTTGTGCTATACTGACATATTGCTCTACATTATTGCTATGCCCTACTGTTTTCCCCAATACACTCTATTTCCCCTTCTCTTTCAAGTTCTACAGCAAAAAAGGAACTAGGTCATTACAAACTCCAACTGTACTCAAAAAGTTATAGAGTTTGATTAAATTTTGTGGAAAGGTATGTCTTAGATTAAGAAATAAGTCAATAGATTTTGAGGCAGATTCGGATATGTATGAGGATCAAGGATTTTTTTTTGTATCCTTGGTATGTATAGTATACAAATTGGATGAATTTTATACAACGTGGACCCTGCTATCATTTACTGTAAAATGTGGGCATAATCATCTTTTTCGATTTTGTGATTCTTGACACTGGTATGTGTTCTCTAAGTGCCATCTAGTGTAATATTTTATTGTGTATTAGAAATACCTCCTATATTTGGCCTTCTATAAATAAGATAAATGATTAGGGATGTATATATTTTTGCACTAATTTTGTATTTCAAAAGTCCTTTGTGTGACAATGACAGAGCTGACAGAAACATTCAATATGTATTTTTTATTCATATATATATATATATAAATATATAAGCCAGTAAAGAACAATTACATTTAACCTAACTTAAAAAATGACTATATATAAAAACAAGTCCTGTACTAATTCTCAACATTAATTCTACCTTTTAACTTCTTATTTCTCCTCTTGCGTTTTTGGCATTCACCCACTCTTTATACACATTATCTAAGTTTATTGAAATTCCATATAATTTGTAGTTTTCCACTTATATAAATATATCCAAATGAAATTTTCCTAAATGGTGTCACAGTCTGCACTAGAGACAAGAAAGGTTCCTCCAATATCCATCAACTTTTCCAAGTCTCAGAACTTCATTCTGAAGAGCAACTAATACAATTTTTTTGTGTCAAATTCTAAATAATCTTGTATCTAATTTTTATTGCAACATCAAACTAAATATTTCTGTAGCATCAGCAAGAAAATCATGATAGTTAAGACAAAGGGCAGTAACATGTCCACTACCAGATGAAAAATCACATTGACCATTCTTGTACCTCATCCTCTGGGAAAATATCCTGTAAATGGGTGAAACATTTTTCATTATTTCATCCAGCCATTCACTAGCAGTTCTTCTTCACTTCACACCCTTTGCTTTATTTGAATCTGGCAAGATCTACCAGTTCTATGCAATTCTGTTATTTGTATATATATATATTTTTTTTACATTTGTAAATTTAAAAATAGCTACAGGTTACAGAATACAACCATATCTGTGTGCACTACTTACCGAACATAGTTGTTGCCTTGTTTTGTTTCCTGTTGCTTACTTTTCAATTGAAGTACAAAGTTGGGATGGATCTTTCCAACAGCTCCCTTTTATCTTAATTATTATGATTTTTGCTTTGGCATTGTTTCAATGTTCCTCTACTATTCCAAAGACTTGTAGTAGCCATTTTGTCATCAGTATATTCTTTGCTCCTTTTGTTATTCTTGAAATGTAGGTTTCTGCAGGAAATAACAGTGATTTTCTTTTCCAAATGGAATTTGAAACATAAAAAAAATGCATTGAGATTGTATCAATTATTCAGACTTTTTAATTTCAGGGTACAAAATTAATAACAAGCTTCTTGATTTATTTCATTGGATTAAACTAGTACTGGTGATGTATAACTGCTGAACATACAAAAGATCTCAAAGCCATGTGTGAAAGCAGAATCGCACATGTCACATTGGAAAAGCTTCTCTCCTGTGTTTAAGATTCCCCTTACATGAGAAAGCAGAATCATACATGTTGCATTGGAAAGACTTGCCTCTTGTGTGGGTCCTCATATGCCGTGTAAGAGAACCCTTTTCTGAAAAAGTAGAATCACAGACCTCTTTTGTGGGAAAGTAGAATTGCACAGGTCAGAGCGGAAAGACTTCTCTCCTGTGCGGGTCCTCATATGCTGTATGAGGGAACCCTTTACTGAGAAATCATAATAGTACAGCTCACACTGGAAAGGCCGCCCCTCTACATGGGTCTTCAAATATTGTGTGAGAAACCTTTAATAAGAAACAAGGATTCACAAAGGTCATACTGGAAAGGCTTTTCTCCTGTGTGGATCATATGTCTTTTGAAGTGATTTATTTGTGAGAAAGCTGCATCACGCAGGTAGCATCACAATGGCTTCTCTCCTGTGTGGGTTAGAGATTACCCTTATGTAAGAAATCAAATCCACACAGGTCACACTGGACAGGCTTCTCTTCTGTGTGGTTCACCATACATTAGATTACCATTTTGTGAGAATCCCAGAGGTCACACTAGAAAGGCTTCTATTCTGTGTGTTTCTTCAAATGCTGTATGAGATTTTTATTATATGAGAAAACAGAACATCAAAGGTCACATTGGAAAGGCTTCTCTCCTGTGTGGGTCCTCATATGCTGTGTGAGAGAACCCTTTTGTGAGAAAGCGGATTCACACAGGTGACACTGGAAAGGCTTTTCTCCTGTGTGGGTCCTCATATGCTTTGTGAGAGAACCCTTTTGTGAGAAAGGGGATTCACACAGGTGACACTGGAAAGGCTTTTCTCCTGTGTGGGTCCTCATATGCTCTGTGAGAGAACACTTTTGTGAGAAAGCAGAATCACACAGGCCACACTGGAAAGGCTTCTCTCCTGTGTGGGTCCTCATATGCTGTATGAGATGATCCTTTTTTGAGAAAGCAGAATCACACAGGGCACACTGGAAAGGCTTCTCTCCTGTGTGGGTCCTCATATGCTGTGTGAGAGAACCCTTTTCCGAGAAAGCAGAATCACACAGGCCACACTGGAAAGGCTTCTCTCCTGTGTGGGTCCTCATGTGACGTGCAAGAGAACCCTTTTCTGAGAAAGCAGAATCACACAGGCCACACTGGAAAGGCTTCTCTCCTGTGTGGGTCCTCATATGCTGTGTGAGACCACCCTTTTCTGAGAAAGCAGAATCACACAGGCCACACTGGAAAGGCTTCTCTCCTGTGTGGGTCCTCATGTGACATGCAAGAGAACCCTTTCGTGAGAAAGCAGATTCACACAGGTCACACTGGAAAGGCTTCTCTCCTGTGTGGGTCCTCATATGCCGTGCGAGATTACCCTTTATAGAGAAAGCAGATTCACACAGGTCACACTGGAAAGGCTTCTCTCCTGTGTGGGTCCTCATATGCTCTGTGAGGTGACCCTTTTTTGAGAAAGCAGAATCACACAGGCCACACTGGAAAGGCTTCTCTCTTGTGTGCCTCCTTGCATGCTTTATGAGAGCATCCTTTTTTGAGAAAGCTGAATCACACAAGTCATACTGGAAAGCCTTCTCTTCTGTGTGGGCCATCAAGTGATTTCTAAGGTGACAGTTTTGTGTGAAAGCTTTATCTCACAGGTCACACTGGAATGGCTTTTCTCCAATGTGGGTTATCTTATGAAATTTGAAGCGATTCTTTTGTCACAAAGCTATTTTACACAGATCATATTGGAGAGGCTTCACTCCTGTGTGGCTCATCATATGCTTTGTAAGAGAACCCTTTTGTGAAAAGGCACAATGGAAAGGCTTCCCTCCAGTGTGGGTCAACATGTGATATCTAAAATGACTAGTGATATAATTGTGCCACAGATGTCACACTGGGTCCTTTTTATCGTATGACCAGTATGGAATCTGTAGATAGCTCTTCCAAAGAAGTGGTGATATTTGCCCTCATCCTGAAAAAATGTAATTATATTATTGACATCTATCTCTGAAAGTGTGCAATATATTCTAATAGGATAGTGGAAGTTTTGCGCACAAACTATTTCATACTCAAATTTGTACCTAAGCCAAACATTCATACATGCCATGATCTATTATAAAATAGGGTGAATCACAAATAGATATGGACCTATCATATATTCCATTCTACTTTGTCATTAGAAATGAGGTGAAAATCATCCTATAGCTTCATGCATACTCATTCCCCCACAACCACAATGACTCAAATTTTGCTCTAGCTTTTTTCATCATGTCATGAGATTTGGAAGTGGGCAATGGCCCAGCTGGCCACAACAGTTGTATTTTAATATAACTTCATAGCATACCATGCTTGGGCTCACACGACCTGAATCTAAACCAACTCATGGAGGGTTTATTCAGCTCATCTGACTCAAATAAGTGATGCAAGGCACATCGTTTAAGACACACAAACCACAGTTTAGAATGGACATCTAGAACGAGCTCTGAAGTGCAGTGCTTTTTCGATAAGTTGGAGGAAACATCTAGGTGGTGTCATTCATACTGGGGTAGGGGACCTTTGTCTATCAAGTGACCAAAATGATATGTTAGAGTAAGTTCACTTAGTGGTTAAAATATAAAATGGAGGATGATAAAGGTAGACAAAAATATAGTGAACCAACAAAGAAAAGACTAGAAGTAGGGTTGAATCACCATCAGGTGTCATCCCAAAAAAGGGTTGCAATGTGTAAACATCCAAGAGGAATCAAAGGTATGAAAATATAACATTTTCAGTGTTTCCAAGAGTGGAATACTAGGAAGAGGTATAGATTTGGAAAGGGAAACAAGGTATAAAAATATTCTAAATCAGGCAATTACAGAACTGATAAATGAAATTATAGATTTGAAAGCTGAATACAAGACAATGTATAAAGAAGTGAATGAGTTGAAAAAACAAAACGCTGAAACTAACAGGAAGCTTAATAATCTAAAAGAGGAATTAAACACAGCTAAAAGTGAGAGTGAAAAAATAAAAAATGAAGATACTAACAAAAATGAGGCTTTGAAAAAAGAAGTAAAAGAACAAATACAAGCAGTGACTGAGAAAGTTGGAGAAACCATAAAAGAGATAGATCTCCAACAAATCAAAAATCAATGGAAAATGGAAGAAAACCAAAAAATAACTTTTAAAGAAACTGCCAAACAAGTGGAAGAAAGTGCAAAAGAAACAGTCATTCAAGTAATTAAAGCGAAAGAAAATTGGGCCAGACACAGTTGATAAAAAAAAGTGTGTAGTAGTTTATAGTATTGAAGAAAACCACAATGTAGCTAGAGACTTAAGAGAAAAATGAGAAAGAAATAGCAAAAGAAATTCTGAGAGGGATACAAGAGGAAGGGCAAGAAATGGAAAAGGAAATAGAGTAAGTGCATAGAATAAGACTATACCCTAAAGACAAAAATAGACCACTATAAATTAAAATAAGGTCTCAAATGATAGTGGAAGAAGTACTAACATAACAGTAAAGTTGGCAGTAAGTGAAAATTACAAGAATATATGGATATAAAAAAGAAATGAGCAATGAGGAAAGAGAGGGAGAAGACACTAAGAAGTAAAGCAAAAAAAAAAAAAAAAAAAAAAAAAAAAAGGGAATAACAAAAGACCAAAAAGAACAAGTTTTCTTTAAGAGTACTGAACCTGACACTGAGAAAATGGTATATAAAAAAAATCAAACACAGGAAACAAAAAAAGGAGGAAAAAGGATAAATTTAGAATAATGTATACCAACATAGATGGCATTTCAGGACTAAATGAATTAAATAACTATCTGGCAGAAGAAAAACTGTATATAATGGAAATTGTGGAGATGGCATTACAAGGTCCACTACCACCAATTATTGTGGGACAAAGTTTATATAATCATTGGATGAAAAATAGAGAGGTGAAACAGGGTGGAGGAGTCATGTTTTTTTACTAAGAAAGGCTTAAATGTGACAAAGATAACAGAAGAAAATAATAATGTGGAATTGATTATGATAAAAATTGAAAACAGTGACATAACAAGTAGAAATTATGTAGTGATATATGTGCCCCTGAAAACATATTCCTGGACAGAAAGTGACCATTCCAAAATTTTGACACAAAGAATGTATTAAATGAAATATTGAAAGGAGGAAACTTAATAATTATGGGTGACTAACTCTAGAGAAATATGTTAGGAGATGACAGTGAAAGGTGGAGAGGACCTTTGGGGAAATATACTACTGGGCATGGCCAATGAATACATAATAATTCAATGGGTAAAAGAAAATACCAGAGATGGAAATAACGAAGAACCATCAGGACTAGATTTAATATTTACATCAGAGCCTGAAATTGTGGATAAAATGGAATACAAGACACCAATTGGGAAGTGACAACTTACTAATCAAATTCGAACTAAAAGAGGATATTTAGGAAGAAATGGGAAACACAGAAAAGGAAGACTAATGTACAACAAAACAAATTTTGAGAAACTCAGAAAATTCTTTCAAAAAGTGAAGTGGGAAAACTTCTTTAATGAAGTAGATAAATATGTACCAAAACAAACACAGGAAAAGGTGTACATTAAATGCTGGTACAACAGAAAATGTAATGAGGCAAAAGATACAAGAGACAATGCTTGGAAAAGATGAAAAAAGAAAAAAATGGATAAGTGACAAGTACATATCAAACTAAGAAATGAATATGTAAAAATATGCGGTGAAGAAAAATAAACTATGTAAGAATCAACCTAAATCATTCTACAGATATGTATATGGTAAATAAAAAAATAAAAAAGGAAATAGTGAAACTGCATCAAGGGAATGTGGAATGTATAGATGTAGAAATGGCTGAAATTATGAACAAACATTTCAAATCTGTATTCACAAAAGAAAATACACACAATTGTAATGAAGGAAAGGGAGAAAGATTCCCCCCTATGAAAGAAATAATCGTGACACAGAAAGAAACAAGGGACCAAATAACAAACCTTGATGTCGGAAAATCACACGGTCTGGACAGAATTGCAAATTGGATACTAAAAGAATGTATAGATGAACTAACACACAAAATATACAAAATAATAGATTGCTCACTCAAAGAAGGAAAGGTACCATAAGATTGGAAAAATGCCAATCAATAGTGTGCCAATATATAAAGGAGACAAGGAAGACCCAACACTCTGTAGATCGGTCTCCCTTACAAGCACAAAAGCTAAAATACGTGAAAAAGTTATCAAAAGTAGATGGACTAAACATCTGGAAGAAAACAATATAATGAATACAAAATAATTTGGCTTTAGACAAGGAAGATCATGTGCCACAAACTTGATTTGTTTTTATTCAAGGTTAATATAATGCAAGAAAGGGATGGGTGGGCAGATTGTGCTTTCCTGGATTTACAAAAGGCATTTGATAAAGTACCACACAAAAAGCTATTAAGAAAACTTGAGACAACAGGTGTACAAGGAAAGTTATTGAAATGGATGGAAGATTTCTTGCATGGGAGAAAAATGAGGGTGGCACTTAGATGTAAAAACCTGACATGGGAAGAAATGAGAAATGGAGTCCCACAAGGCACAGTATTAGCTCTAATAATGTTTGCTATATATAAATGACATGGATGAAGGTGTAGAATGTTATATGAACTTCTTTGCAGATGATACAAAACTATTAAAGAAAGTAAGTACAGAAAAAGACTGAATCACTACAGAGACACCTGCACAAAGTCTGGAAATGGAACCAAAAGTGTGAAGTGTACTTCAACATCAAGAAATGTAGTACAGACGCTCCTCTACTTACGTTCATTCGTTTTACGTTTTTTCGATTTTACGTTTGAACTGTAAAAAAATATTGTAAAAAAAAAAAAAAAAAAAAAAAAATTGAGTGAATTTTTTAGTTTAGCGCGCTCTTCGTAGTTCAAACGATACTTGCGCATGACACTGCGTCCATTGTTTACATTTCACAAACGATAAACTGATAATGCCTAGCCTCATCCTCCTCCCCCTCCTCCTTCACCATCTCAATTTATGTTGCTTGAATTTAATTTAATTGAAATTAATGTTATTATTTTACAATGTTATGTGTATAATTAATGATTTAGGGGTGTTTTATAAGATACGGTAATAGAATTTACGGATGTATAGTACAGTAACACCTTACGTTCATTTTCAACTTATGTTCGGCCTTTCAGTACGTAACTAAAATGTAAGTTGAGGAGCATCTGTATAATAGATTTTGGAAAAAAAAAAAATAATAATAATAATAATAATAATATCAGGACAATAAAAAATTGGTACAAAGGAAGTAAAAAAGATAGCTCAAAAAGGGACCTAGGAGTAGTTATTAACAAAGACATGTCCCCAGACAAGCATATAAACAAAACAGTTGGAGAAACCTACAACTTACTAAGACCAATAAAGGTGGTTTTTAATTACTTGGATGAAGTAATGGTAAAAAAAAATATTAGTCTCATTGATAAGACCAAGACAAGCATATAAACAAAATAGTTGCAGAAACCTACAATTTACTAGGATCAATAAAGTTGGTTTTTAATTACTTGGATGAAGTAATGGTTAAAAGAAATATTAGTCACACTGATAAGACCAAGATTGGAGTACACTGTGACACTATGGACATCCAGCACAAAAAAGAATATAATGAAATTAGAAAGAACTCAAAGAGCAACAACAAAGGTGGCACCAACACTTTCAATATTGACATATGAACAAAGATTGTCTTAACCAACACTGGAACAAAGATGAGAAAGAGATGTATTGGCCCTTTAGTGAATTGTGGAAGGCATGGAAGTCCTTGTCAGAGAAGACTTATCAAAGTGGAATGAAAGAAAAACAAAAGGACATGAAAAGAAACTCAAACACGGAGCAAACACCACAGCGGACACGAACGGAGCAGCACGTATTTTCGGAGCGCTGGCTTACGAGCGAAAATATAAACAAGAAATTGGAAAGAAACAGCGTCGGCCTTGTTGTTTATATACGGTGTGGCAGGGGCTGTGTATTCGTGGTGAAATGATGTAGGTCGTAATTGTATCTCCGCTTAACTTTTTTTCTTTTTGTCAAAATGGAAACCTCTAAAGCTAAAGACCCAACTAAAAGAAGCCTGGAAGAAACAAGAATCGAAACACCATTTGGGGTAGTAAGAAAAAAATCATGCTTCGCATCAACACCTAGAGAATACCAAAGGTTAGACGTAAGTAGATTTTCCAGTTTTGAAAGAGAAGGCAATGGATTACTTAGAGTGGAGATGGATAGAGAACTCAGATACAGGAATATAATGAGGAATAGAGATTTAAATGATATCATTGATGAACTATTAGAGCTTAAAAGGGAATACAAGATATTGTACCAGGAAGTATCAAACTTAAGAAAAGCTAACGAAGAGAACAACAGGGAGATAGACGAGTTGAAAAGGGAATTAAAACAGCTTAAGGGTGATAACGAGAGGCTGAAAAGTGAGGATAATAGTAGGAACGAGGCTCTGAAACGAGAAATTAAAAGTCAAATAAAGGAAGTGACTGAAAAGGTGGAAGAAAAAATCAAGGAGAATGACCTAAAGGAAAATTGAACAGGAAAGTCAAGAAATATCCCTAAAGAAAATAATGGAACAACAAGTAAAAGATAATACCAAAGAAACTGTAATTCAGATTATTAAAGAGAAAAGTAACCTAGTTAGGGACACAGTGGATAGAAAAAGGTGTATAGTAGTCTATGGCATGAAAGAAAAGCACAATGTACCAAGATATCAGAGAGAAAAGGAAGAAAAAGAGATTGCTAAAGAAATACTAAAAAGTTACAAACAAATGAGTTAGGCTGGGACCGAGAAATCGAGGAAACCCATAGAATGGGTATGTACTCTAAAGATAAACAGTATAGACCACTAGAAGTTAAACTTAGATCGCAATCAAGCGCAGAGGTATCATCTAGAACAATAAGATTAGCAAACAGTACAAAAATATTTGGATAAAAAAAGAAATGAGTGAGGAAGAAAAAGAGAAAGAAAAAGAACTTAGGAATGAGGCAAATCAAAGGAATGAGAATAGAACTGAAAAGGAAAAGGAGGAGTTTTTTTGGAGAGTGATAGACATGAGGCTGAGAAAAAGATATATAGGGAAAATGGAAACAAAGAGGACAGAAGGGGAGGAGAAGAAAAGAAACTAAAAATAGCTTATACTATTATAGATGCAATAATCTCAGGAATAAACAAACTAAATGATTATCTAGTCTCAGAAGAACCAGACATAATGGGAATTGTAGAAACCAAATTAAAGTACACCCTAACACCCCACACTGTGGGACAAGGTGTATACAACTGTTGGACAAAGAATAGAAAGAACAAACAGGGCAGAGGAGTTCTAATATTGACAAGGAAAGATTTGAGTGTAACAAAAATAACTGAAGGAAAAAACAATGTAGAATCAATTATCGTACAAGTCAAAGGTAAACAAATAAAGAAAAGAAAATTTGCAGTGGTATATGTACCTCCTAAAACACAAGCCTGGGCAGAAAGGGATCATTCCAAATTACTAGAAGATACAAAAGATGAATTAATTGAAACACTGAAAGATGGAGGAAATACAGTAATTATGGGTGACTTTAATTCAATAGAAATATGCTGGGAAAAAATGAGACAGTGAAGGGGGGAGAGAAACACTGGGGCAATGTACTCCTTGATTTGACCATTGAATACACAATGACCCAGTGGATTAAAGAAAATACTCAATACAGAGGAAATGAAGAACCCTCAAAATTGGACTTAATACTTACGACAGAACCTGAGATTATTGAAAAAATTGATTATAAAACTCCGATAGGAAAAAGTGACCACTTACTAATTGAAATGGAATTGAAAGAACAAATGGACCAAAGCAAAAATGATAAACATAGAATAGGAAGACCTATGTATAACAAAACAAACTTTGAGAAACTTAAAACATTCTTTCGCAATGCAAACTGGAAAAATTTCCAAAACAAAGATACAGGGATAGAAGAAAAATGGAATATATTCAAAGAAATTTGTAATGAAGGAGTGAACAAATATGTACCACAACAAAAAATGGAAAAGGCATACATAAAGAGCTGGTACAACAAAAGATGTAGTGAAGCTAAGGAAAAAAGAGACAAAGCTTGGAAAAAGTACAAAAGAGATAAGAAACAAAACAAATGGCAAATGTACATTAAACTAAGAAACAAATATGTAGAAATATCCAGAGATGAAAAGAGGAATTATGAAAAAAAGATAATAGACAAATGTAAGGAAGAACCCAAACTATTTTACAAATATGTAAATGGAAAACTGAAAAACAAACAAGAAATAGAAAAACTGTGCCAAGATGAAAAGGAATATACAGAAGAACTGGAAATGGCTGAAATTTTGAACAACCACTTCAGATCAGTATTCACAATAGAAAACTTGCCTAACAGTGTAGATAGAGAGAATAATCCCCAGCAATGAAAGAAATAAACATAACACAAAAAGAAATCAGTGATCAAATTAAAACCCTGGATGTCAGAAAATCACATGGCCCAGACGGGATTGCAAACTGGATACTGAAGGAATGTATGGAAGAATTAGCTGATAAAATATATAATATAATTAAATCCTCACTTAACCCGCAAAGTGTTTAGTACGTATATATACGTTCGGGAGGGAAAGTGTTTAGTATGTATATATACGGATCATCTTTTCTTTTACTTCACGGCACCTAAACTTGTAGAAATGGTTCAAGATGTCTTTTCCATTCCTAAATATGATTTTGAAAGCTCACTCTGATTTTTATTGTATTGCTGTGGTCTATTTCATTGAATGTATCCATGACCACGAGTGATTTATTGAAGAAATAGGTATTTTTATAGAAATATATCAGTGGTGTCATGATTACTTATCAATATACTCAAAATCCTGTTTAGTAGATCAGCTATTTTTATATTATTCCAACTTGAATAGCAATTTCAAGGTATTTTGTGTTCATGCGTAGAGTCATCGTCGGTTGTGTTGGCACCCCTGCGGCGTGATAAGCCGGCCATGCATGCTATCCAGACGCGCTGTCACATCTTCCCTGCTCGCACGTGTTATCCTGCACCATGCCCCGGGGCTTGACATCGGCGGAAATAGAGAGTGTTCTCTATGACGATAATGTCACAGAGTTGGGGGACAGTGATCTCTCTGAGGAGGACGATAATGATGACTCTGATTACATACTATCAGACAGGGGGAGTGATGATGAAAATGAAAGTGAGTCTGCTCCTGTTCATTCCAGTAGGAAGCGGAAAAGGGATGATGAGGAGTCTGGGTTTGTAGTAGGTGCTTCCTCACTATCAGCTTCTCAGCCACTGCATGACCTCGCTAGCCAAGTGCAAACACCATCTACATCCCAGGCTCAACACCAAACAATAAATGTTGATGCTGATGTACAATGGGAATGGAGAGATGGGAATGACTTTTTGCCTACAGATTTTCAGTTTGATCTTCCTGGTCGTGGTATACCACATGGACTCGTTCATGATTGCAGCACAGAGAGTGAGTATTTTCGGTTGTTTTTCACGGAAGACATAATGGCTCATATAGTCAAAGAAAGCAACAAGTTTTATGGTTTTATGATAGCAGGTAAAATACTCCACCCACACTCGTTTCTTGCAGTGGCAGGAAACAGATATAAATGAAATGTACTCATTTTTGGCTTTAGTTATGCTGATGGGGCTCACTCCAAGGCAAAATTATAAGGAATACTGGTCGACAGATCCACTGCTTCGCCAGCCTATTTTCAGTAAAGTCATGTCGGTAAACAGGTTCATTGCTTTGCTACAAGCCTTACACTTCCAAGATAACACTCAGCCAACTGATGATGACAAAATGAGAAAAATAAGGCCCATCTTTGACTACATTTGCCATAGTTTCAAGTCATCATTCAAACCATTTCAAAATTTAGTCATTGATGAAAGTTTGGTACTGTGGCATGGTAATTTACACTTTCGCCAGTACATCCCATCCAAGCGCCACAGATTTGGCCTAAAAATATTTGTTCTCTGTGACTGTGAAACTGGTTTCATTTTAGACATGATTTTGTACACTGGGGCAAGAACAAACATCAAAGAGAATAAGAAGTTGGGCATATCAGGAAGCGTTGTCAGTACCATGCTTGAGTCTTACTTTGGTCAAGGACATACACTTTTTGTTGACAACTGGTACACCAGTCCTACACTGTTCCACTATCTGCATGAGAGAATGACTGGGGCCTGTGGCACGGTAAAGCCAAATCGCAAGTTTATGGCGAAATTCCCTATCGGACTGCAAAAAGGCAATGTTGTTCACAAGCAGGCAAACAACATTCTTGCAGTGAAATGGAAGGACAAGAGAGACGTTCATCTCCTCACCAGTGTCCACGAACCAAAGTTCCAAAGGAGTGAGAACATTGACCATTCCACAAACACCTTCATCGACAAACCTGAAGCTGTTATTGTCTACGAACAAAACATGCACCTTGTAGATAAAAGTGACAGCATGATGTCATCTGTGGAATGTTCAAGGAAAACAATGAAATGGTACAAAAAGATGTTTTTTCATCTGATTGACTGTGCTGTCCTCAACGCCCATATTCTGTACCAGGTCAAAACTGGCGAGAAGCCGACACTCCATGACTTCACAAGGGAGGTAATAAGACAGCTTCTTGAACAGTATTCAGAGCCTCTTCCTACAGCAGGACGACGACGAGCATCTCATGGTGACGACCCTACACGTCTCACAGGTCGTCATTTTCCCAAGTATATCCCACCTACAGCTGCCAAGAAAAATGCCCAAAAGCCTTGTCACGTCTGCCGCACCACCACACTCCGGCAAAAGCAACGCAAAGATACGAGGTTCATGTGTGTGCCCTGCGACACGGCTCTTTGTCTGGACCCGTGTTTTGAGGTATATCACACTCTAAAGATATACTAGAGTGGTATAGATATTTGTAAATAATGTATATACTATAGAGCATAGGAAAATATGTTTCATTTGCTGCTAATGAAAGACAGAAGTTTATAATACGGAAACCTGAAAGTTTACAGTTACAGGATTTTTTTCCCCCATGGCCATTTATAAATAGGTAAACTTGAAAGTTTAGAGGTACAGGAATTTCTCCCCTATGGCCGTTTATAATAAGGAAACCTGAAAGTTTACAGGCACAGGATTTTTTTCCCCTATGGCCGTGGGATGCGTATTTGCGTGTTCAACAGTTTACAAAGGATTACAAAGGCGGAGCATGCCGACAGGAGACCTTTTGGTCCATTACTAGGTTGGATGCGGGAAATATATATATATATATATATATATATATATATATATATATATATGTATCTGAATAAAAAAAAAAAAAAAAAATTGGTCGGCAGTTGTAGGTACATTAGCCAATACACTTTTCCCTATGTAAGCATCAATTGCCACATTATCTGTGCTGTGTTTCATTCACATGTGCGTTCATATCATTCACTCATTCATTTCTGCCTCGGAACCTGAGTCCTTAGTTTCCCAGCCGTACGGATTTTCATGGGATATGCTACAGTCCAGAGGTAATACACAATTATCTCTTAGATATACTTGTAAAATTGGGATGTTATGTGAACTGTACAGTAGCAGAGCAATACCAAATTGGTCGGCAGCAAATGCAAAGACACGGAAGCTACATAATAAATGGGAAAATGTGTGGGGTGTGGTCAGCAGGCAGGCGAGAGCGGGCGGGCTGTGGTATGCAGGAGTACCAACATAAAAAACATCAAATTGGTATAATGGCTTATTTGAGCAGCTGTGTACAATTTTGTTGTTGTTGGTGTTAGAAAACATGTTATGCTTGTGCAATGAAGGGATAATATTGTGCTACTTATATACACATACAGAAAATATAGTCTGTATGAGCGCGATAAATTTGGTACTATGACTATAGAAAGGCTAGACAAACAATCCTAAGATATATTTTACAAGAAACTCAAACTAAACAATATATAGTCACGGAAGAAGCATTCAAAGTGTGTCGGAAATAATAAATAAGAAGCGGAGATTGCATAGTACTATTCCACATGTTTCGTCTTACGCAGCACCACTCTAGTATTGCAGCCAGGCGTGAAAGGAATCACAGGAAATGACGGCCTACAGGAAACACTCAGATATCGCATTTATATTGTTGAAATCAGCTATTTGTTTCCAATTTTATTAGACAATAATATTATTTGGCCAAAATCCAACCCCACGTGACCTGTTTCACCCCTATAAAGCAACACTGTACGGGATAAAGAAGGAAAAGTACCATTAGACTGGAAAAAGGCAAACATTGTACCAATTTATAAGGGAGGTGATAAAGAAGATCCATCTAACTACAGACCAGTCTCACTAACAAGCACAATAGCAAAAATTTGTGAAAGAGTTGTCAAAAACAGATGGGTTAAATACCTGGAAGAAAAATCTTTACTGAACCCAAATCAATTTGGAGTCAGACAAGGGAGATCATGTACAACAAATCTGATCTGCTTTTACTCAAGATTAGTCGACATAATACAAGAAAGAGATGGATGGGCGGACTGTGCTTTTCTGGACCTGCAAAAGGCATTCGATAAGGTACCTCATAAGAAATCAATAAATAAGATAGAATCAAAGGGTGGCATCAGAGGAAAATTATTGGAATGGATGGAAGACTTCCTGATTGGGAGGAAAATGAGAGATGTAATTATAGAAAAATTCTCCAACTGGGAAGAAGTAAAAAGCGGTGTCCAGCAAGGATCGGTACTGGCCCCAATCATGTTCTTCACTTATTCTTTCCATGTGTCCAAACCATCCTAATACCATTTCATCAACCCTATCTCCCAACTCCCTTTCCATCCCTGTTCTCCTCCTCACCTCCTCATTTCTCACTCTATCTAGCCTTGTAACCCCTATCATACTTCTCAGACATTTCATCTCAAACACATTCAAACTCCTTCTCTCTTCCTCTCTCATGTTCCATGTTTCTGCCCCGTACATTGCTGTTGGCACAATCACTCCTTCATATAACCGCCTCTTAGCATCCATTCCCAGATGTCTATTTCTCATTACACTTTTCAATCCACCAATGCATTTACTCGCTCCTCTCAATCTACATTCTACCTCCACCCCCACTCCTCCCTTTCCGGTCACATTTGCACCCAAGTATCTGAAACTATCCACTTCCTCCAGTTTCTTGACGCTTAAAGCTCACTTCCAGCCTACTCTTACTCTCTCCCCGTGTACATCTCATCACCTTACTTTTGCCCACATTTATCTACAGCTTCCTTCTTTCACACACCTTCTCAAACTCTGTCACTAACTTCCTCAATCCCTCCTCTGATCCTGCTACAAGAGCAGTGTCATCAGCAAATAACAGCTGGCTCACCTCCCACTTTTCTCCATTTCCTTTAATCATCTCCAACCCCTGACCAACTAACCTTGCATTCACCTCTCGCACCACCCCATTCATGTAAAGATTGAACAGCCAGGGCGAAATAACACATCCCTGACAAAGTCCCACCTTTACCTCAAACCATTCACTCTCTCCATTTCTAATCCTAACACAAGCTCTACTATTCTCATAAAAACTCTTGACTGCTCTTAACAGCTTTCCTCCTATCCCATATATCTGCAGTACCTCCCACAGTGCCTTCCTGTCTACCATGTTATAAGCCTTTTCCAGATCCATAAAAGCCCAAAAAATATCCTTACCTTTTCCTATAGCTTTCTCACATATCTGTCTTACCACAAAAATCTGATCTACACATCCCCTACCTGTCCTAAAACCACACTTTTCCTCACCAATTACTCCTTCTGTTCCTCTCCTAATCCTCTCAATCAAGACCCTCCCATAAGCCTTCCCAACTACACTCAACAAGCTAATCCCTCTGTAACTACTACACTCACACTTGTCCCCCTTTCCTTTGTAAAGTGGAACTATACAGGCACTCCTCCAGCACTCTACCCTCTCTTAATCAAACATTAAATAACTTCACCAGCCAGTCCACCATAACTGCACCTCCTTTCTTCAGACATTCTGCATGGCATCCATCCAACCCAGGTGCCTTACCTGCTCTCATCATCTTAACAGCTGCTTCCACTTCATCCTTCCCTATTTCTCCTCCATTTTCCTCACTCATCACTTTCATTTTCATAGCATTTCCCACGCCAACTACCTTTCCCTCCCTATCCTCCTTCACATTTAGCAACTCCCTAAAATACTCTGCCCACCTTCCTCTCACTGCCTTCTCTTCCATTATCATCTCTCCATCTGCGCCTTTTACCTTTTCTTCTCTACTTGATTCGCATCCTTTTTCTCTTTTAATTTCCTTCCAAAACATCTTTTTATTACTTTCAAAATTTTCTGTCATACTCTTTCCCCATTTCACATCTGCTTTCCTCTTTGCTTCCTTTATCTTATGCTTAACTTCTAACTTCCTTTCTCTTTACCTTGTACCTCTCATACAATTCCCTCGTCCTTATTTGTAGCCAATCTATGAATGCCTGCTTCTTCTCTTCTACACCCTTCTTTGCTTCCTCATCCCACCACTCACTACCCTTCCTTCTATTTCCTCCTGCCCTCCTTGTTCCACACACCATCTCTGCACATCTTATGACTCCCTCCTTGAAACATCCCCATTCCTCCTCCACTCCTAGTTCTACTCTATCCTTTACTCTCTCCCACTCCTCTCTCAACTTCTTCTTATACTCATATTCTTTTTCTCATTTAAGCAGTTCACTCTAAGTACCTCCCTAGCTTCTGCCCTTTTCCTCTTTCTCCACTCTCACTGTCATCATTTCTCTATGTGAGTTTTCCTCTATCACAGACAAAATGATGTGTGGCTCTGGTCCATAGGGGCGCCCCATATAGACCCTAAAGTATCAACTGCATGCTACATTGCCACAATAACATGCAGCCAATACACCAATATTAGTATAAGCTATTTTTGATTTCCTTTCTACTTGTCTTTTTCTGTCTTCTTTGCTTCCATTTTCCTTATATACCATTTTCTCAGCCTCAGATCCACCACTCTCCAATTTTTTTTTTTTCAATTTCAGTTCTTTTTTCATTCTTTTCATTTGCTTCATTCCTAAGTTCTTTTTCTTTCTCTTTTTCTTCCTCACTCATTTCTTTTTTATCCATATATTTTTGTAATGTTCACTATTAGCTAATTTTGTTGTTCTGGATAGTATTTCCTCTGCAAATGTTTGAGATCTAAGCTTTACTTTCAGTGTCCTGTATTGTTTTTCTTTAGAGCATCTGCCCATTCTATGGGTTTCCTCGATTTCCCGATCCCAGCCTAATTCATCTGTTTGTAATTCTTTCAGAATTTCCTTAGCGATCTCTTTCTCTTCCTTTTCCCTCTGATATCTGGGTACATCATGCTTCTCTTTAATGCCATAGATTATGATGCATCTTTTTTTATCCACTGTGTCCCTGACCAACTTGCCTTTCTCTTTGATTACTTGGATCAATGTTTCCTTGGTATTTCCTTTGACTTGTACTCCCCCTGCCGCTGTTTCATGCTGGAAGACCCTGCAGGTCATCTGCCGAGTCCTGTACTGGCATCCTTCAGATAATCAATATATACACAACTTTATCTCACTATGCTATCCACTCTGGTCTCAAGCCTCTCACAACAGTTCTCCCTATCATTCTCAAATACAATGGTGACTTTCTAATCAATTCTACATGACATTTACATCTGATAATGCTGCCAAAACCATACAAGGTAATAAATTCCCTTATGGATGACAACCTTGCATGGTTTAGTCATTAACCGTCAGGCGTCAGACCAGTAACTTATTGGTTGATTTGCAGAACCGTTTTGCCAAATTTCCCCTATTTTTCTTATTTTTCAATTCAGTAGGGACAGGGTGAGATAAGGTAACCCCGACAGAGAGAAAACACCGATCGAATGCTCTGGTAGAAACACTGTTTCAAATATCGCACCACCACTCCCCACTAACACAGCTGATATCCTACGGGAACACCGAACACACGCCAGTCGCCAGCATTCAACTCCCGCCAACGCAACGGCTGTGTTTATGAAGTAAGAAAATTGTGTTTTTTATATTTTCGATGTTATTTTTTAAAGTTCTTAAATAGTGTTCCACGTCGGTGAATATAGCGTGATTGTATTGCGTTATGTTTCATTACAATACTTACCCATATTGATATGTTATAGAGTGAAACCAAAGGTAGAGGGGAGATTCAAATTGAGGTTGGAATGTGAGGTTGGAAACCGACCATAAAAATGTTTGGAAATATCGATGTGTGAAAATTTGATATTAGGGTAGACTATATATAATTTGAAATACTTGGAAAAACATAAGGTATTATTATAGTTTCTTCCTCGTTTCAACAACGGTAATTTTCACATATACCATCGGATAATCATCATTATTCGAAGCATTTTCTTCTCTATACTTAATGGGAAAAATCACGTTTAACATCACTAGCACTTACTGAAAATCTTGGGTCAGGTTAGGTTAGGTTAGGTTAGATTAGGTTAGGTCAGGTATAGTTAGGCTAATTACCTTTAGCTCAGGTTAGGTTAGGTTTGTGAACACCAGGTGATTAAAAAAGAAATGAAACAAAAAATGAAAATAAAAAATAAAATAAATAGCCATTTCCCCCAGAAACGACAGCCATATTCGTTCATAGCACACTAAAATCTACCAGAAAAAATATATTATAATCAAAGTTTCCGAGTCGGGGAAGAAACTATAAATTTACCAAACATAATAAAAAGTGACTACCCGGTAATTATGTATATTACTACTAACATGAATATATATGGTTGTGGTGGTGAACTAGGCCTAGTGTGTTTAACCCTTATATGAAAAGGAATAAACCCTAAAGAGGAATATATCTAAACTGTCTATACGGTATATACTCCAATGGAATGCATTGATATTTATTAAGATTTGTCTAATAGGAATTAACAATAATACTCCTCCCAGTTTGTGCTTTTCAGATGAGTAATAGAAAGCAGCCCTCAGGGGCGCAAAATCGCAAACGCAAAGCAGAACAAGCAAAGGCAGTAGCAAAACAAGAGGGTTCTTTTTTTAAGTATCTAAGTAGAGAAAAAACAAGCGAAAATGGTGGTAAATCAGCAGGTAGTACCAATATTGAACCCACTGCAACTTTAAACACAGACTGTAAAGTTGATGTTGCACAGACTTCTGTTGGAGAAAAAGCTGATGGTATTGAACCTGCTGCTGTATCTGACATTGGAATTAGTGATGTGAATTATGGAGATCCAGCAACTTGGCCTGACACATGCAATAATGTTTTGCGACAACTGCTTGTACAACATGGACAACAGCACATTTCTTCATACAACTTCCCCAAGGATTCTAAGAACAGAAGATTTTCCCCTATACATTACAAAAGAAGACTGAGTAATGGTGAGGAAGTATGCCGTGACTGGTTGGTTCATTCAACTTCGAAAGATGTTATGTTTTGTTTTTGCTGTAAATTATTTTCCTCCAAACCTAACGTTTCTCTGCATAAAAAAGGTTCTAATGATTGGCAGAATACCACAGCAATTCTTTCTGTTCATGAAAGAAGCACGGAACATATTGACAACTATCAAACCTGGCGTGAACTTGAACTACGATTGAAACAAGGAAAAACCATTGATCATATTGAACAGCAGAGTTTGAAGCAGGAAGAAAAGTACTGGCAAAATTTTTTGGAACGTTTGATTGCGTTGTCTAGGGTTCTTGCTGTACAGAACTTAGCATTTAGAGGAACAAATGAGAGCCTCTACAGTCCCAACAATGGAATTTTTTTTAAAGTTGGTTGAATTTCTAGCTTTATTTGATCCAGTCATGAATGAACATTTACGTAGAATTAAAAACAAAGAGACTATGGTGCACTATCTGGGAAAAAGGATCCAAAATGAACTTATACAACTGCTGGCAAGTGCAATTAAAGAGAAAAATTTTGGCCGAAGTAAAGCTTGCAAAATATTTCTCAATTATATTAGATTGTACACCTGATATCAGCCACATAGAGCAACTGACAACGATTCTTCGATATGTAGATATTAAAAAAGAGCCAGAGGTTAGTCAGCATCAAGTTTGCATTAAAGAAAGTTTTTTAAGCTTTGTTCCATTAAAAGAAACCACTGGAGCTTTCATGACTGAAACACTGGTGGATGAGCTTCAAAATGTGGGGTTGCAGATAGACAATTTACGTGGTCAAGGGAGCAACATGAAAGGAAAACACAACGGTGTTCAGCAGAGAGTGCTTGATATGAATCCACGTGCCTTTTTTGTACCTTGCAGTGCACACTCATTAAACTTGGTGGTGAATGATGCTGTCAAATGTTGTCTTCAAGCTACAATTTTTTTTGGCATAGTACAACATCTGTATAATTTTTTCTCAATCTCAACTCATCGATGGCAGGTTTGGGTCAGTATCATGAAAGACTTAACCATCAAACCTTTAAGTGAGACCAGGTGGGAAAGTCAGATTGATGCTCTTTAACCCCTCAGATATCATCTTGCTGACATATATGATGCTTTACTTGAAATTTATGAAGACACAAACCTTAAAGGGTCACCTGGAAGTTCGACCCGGGTTGAAGCCAAGGAGTTAGCTGATGCTGTTTCCAAATATGAGTTTGTTGTTTCACTTGTCACATGGTATAACATCCTGTTTGAAGTCAATATTACCAGCAAGCATTTTCAAGATAAAGATGCTGAGTTAAATTCAGCTACCAAACAGTTGGAAGCAACAAAAAGCTACCTTCTGAGCTGTAGATGTGATGATGGTTTTCAAAAAGTTCTGGTTGATGCTACAGAGGTGGCTTAAGATTTGGAAATAGAGCCACAATTTGAGAAAAAACAATCACGAAAACGGCGAAAGAAGCGTCTATTTGATTATGAAGCACATGAGGAATCACTAGAAGACCCCAGCCAAACGTTTAAAGTAGAATTTTATTATAGCGTTCTTGACATGGCCATACAGTCAGTAGAAGAAAGATTTCACCAGGTACATTCCTACAAAGCAATATTTGGCTTCCTATATGACATCCATGGAATAAAAAATGCACCAAACTCAGATATTCTTCATGACTGCTAAAATTTAGAAAAGTCATTAACACACAATGGGCATCACAACATTGATGCAAGAGACCTATGCTCAGAGCTCAAGGCAGTATCAAGGCGCTTGACGAAACCCATGCTCCCACAAGCAGCACTTTGCTTTATATTTGAGCAAAACTGCAAGATACTGTACCAAATGTTGTGATTGCCCACAGAATATTATTAACTTTGCCAGTATCCATTGCAAGTGGAGAACGCAGCTTCTCTAAACTGAAGCTAATTAAAACTTACTTGCGCTCAACAATGCTGCAACAAAGGCTTGTTGGTTTAGCTACTATATCAATAGAGAATGAGGAAGCTTCTAACTTGGATCTTGCTAAATTAGTGGAAAAATTCGCCAGTCTAAAAGCTAGGAAAGTGGAATTGTAATTTTGTTGAAGTGTGTCATGGAAACCAAGTTTTTTATTGTAGCCTACATAATTTCATTTCCAACAATGTGTTGCACAAATTTTCTTTTTTAAACTTAGTATTGGATGGTTGATGTATTACAATACAGAGTATATTGCTATAAAATGGCTCTTTTTGTTACCATCTACTATAATTGATACAAAATTTAACCAAAAACTATTGTCCCCAAGCCACTGGCCCTGGGTGAACTTTCAAGGAGAGGACCCAAGGGGCATAATTTTTCAGCTTCGCCTAGGGCATCAAAAACTCTCGGGCCGGGCCTGCTCCCCTACACCTTACTGGCTTGTGGCATACTATGAGGAAAACAAAGGTAACTGTTTCCACGCTGCTAAGCATCTTGAAGGAGAGACTGGATTTCTCCCAACAAATAACTTCAAGAAATATGGTAGAGGTGATCCAAGATAGGGATTTAACACAAGCCGTGACGCTCCTTCATCTACCTTGCCCTTCAGATGGTTAGGTTAGGTTTTGTTAGGCTTGGTTACATTACATTATTGAGGTTGGGTTAGCTGTACACAAAATTGCAACTCTCAGTCCTCTCGAAGCTTCATGAATTTATTCCCAATTTTAGGGTTAGCAACTCTTCTGCGGCTGGAATGCGCTCTGCTAAATGTAGCTGATACAGCCAAAAATATTACGAATCGTTGTTAACGCTGCTCAAAAACAACATGGCTACGATCGCGTGAGCCCTCACCATTGCTACCATCAAAGGTGTAATTTATGTATTTCCATATATCTTTTATGTGTTGTTGATTGTACACCTGTTTTGCAACGCACATTACTCAATTTCATGCTCCCCACCCAAAACCCCGATTTCCTAGAGGTCCCCCAAAATCTTTGGAGAGGAAAAATAGGCATAAATCTATATATTTTCTTGAAAACTACGCATTTGTGACGGAAATGATGTACACCATCAATCTATACACTACATATCTCACCAGAAACACATAAGCCACATACAAAAATCTTTGGTTGGGTGAAACTATAAATTGTCCTTTATTTTATTTTTTTCCATACTTGTATTCTATTTTTCAGGAAGAGCCACATATGTCTAAGTATATAAAGTTTTTTACCATTGCAAGGTACGGGCACAAAGATTTACCATTGCTGCGAATCTAATCTATTGACCATTTCCTCCATATACCTTTGCAAATAGCTTCTAAAAAATTTCACATTTCAAATCCCCCAGCTGATTCAGGTCACTTCGCTCGCTTCCCACTCATACTGCAAATGCGAACATACTACGCATGCACTAAGCTATCTTACCCCCATACCAATGCACTTACGAATTCAAGAAGACATACTTGTTTAACCTGTACAAAACGCAGCCACGAAAACAAGCTATTTAGATAGCTGAAGGAGTGCAACTTAATGCTTGACGGGCTATGATGTCATATGTAAACAAACAAGACGTAAAGGTGAGAGTGTACGTTTTTTATATATATCTTCTCTATTTTTCTACTTATATTTTCTGTTCTATGTTTTATATTTTATATTTCTATTTTCTACTTCTATTTTCTATATCGATTTTCTATTTCTATATATATTTTCCATGTCTATTTTAATTTTTATGGTGCAGTTGTGATTACTGGAACGATAGAGCAACTGCAGGTGATGGATCACAGCACTAGAAAGAAATGGTCTAAAGCAAACAATAACAAAACTGAAGTGCTGTATGTAGGACACATAAATCAATTCCAAACAGCCATCCCGAGTCCACTGCTGAACAAAGGCCTCCTTCATAGCATTCCATGATTCACACGACCGTGCCATCCTCTGCCACGTCTGATCGTCTCTCCACCTTCTGTCTGGTCTCCCTCTTCCACGCTTCCTATCTCGCGGCGTCCACTCAGTAACACACTTGCTCCATCGCTCATCAGTCGTTCGCACTAACTTACCTGCCCAGTTCCACTTATCTCTTTTACCGCCTCCACAATATCTTTCACTCTAGTCTGCTCTCTCACCCAACTTGCTCTCTTTCGGTCTCTCAGCGTTATTCCCATCATTGATCTCTCCATTCTCCTCTGTGCAGTCCTTAGTTTGATTTCCATCGCCTTCGTTAGTTTCCAAGTCTCAACACCCGTTGATTATTGCTGTCAGAATGCATTGATAACTTTACGTTTCAAACATAAAGGATTTTATCATACTTACACTTTCCAACCAATTGTAATACGTCTTTTTATTTCATTATCAAGATCTTTCGTCACTTTCACCATCTGGCCTAAATAATTATGCTCTTCAACTTATGCAAGACTCTCACCATCGATTATAATCTCTTCACTTTGAACTTTCGTGTTAAACATTACTTTGGTTTTACTCTTATTCATTTATAAGCCTACTTTGAGACTTTCCTTGTTCAGATTACTCAGCATATCTTGCAAGTCTTGCGCTTTTTCTGAAATAAGAATACGGTCATCTGCAAATCTTAGGTGGTTCAAATATTCGCCATTAATCTTCAAACCTTTCTCTTCCCAATTCAACCTTCTGAAAATCTCTTCTAAACAAGCTGTAAATAATTTGGGTTAAATTGTATCGCCTTGCCGTACTCCTTTCTCGATCTTGACATTTTCTGTATTTTTGTGTGGTCGAATTATAGCTGTACCTATCGTATAAATATTTTCTAAAAACCCTTGCGATCTGTTCGTTTGTACCCTGATTGCGTAACGAGTTTAATACTGCTATTTGTTCTACCGAGTCAAAGGCTTTCTCGTAATCCACAAAAGCTAAACAAAGAGGTATATTGTATTCTGTCGTTTTCTCGATTAATTGGTTTGTCGCCTGCAAATGGTCTAAGGTCAAATATCCGCTCCTATAAAGCCTGCCTGTTCTCTCGGTTGGTTTCCATCTAAAACTTGGCTTAGTCTTTTTGTAAGGATCTTGGAGATCACTTTATATACATTTGATAGTAAGCTAATTGGTCGATAGTTGCTAATGTCCTTCAGGTCTCCTTTTTTATGAAGCAAAATCACTATAGCATTACACCACGATTCAGGAACGCTTTCCTGGCGTAAGCACTGAGTGTACAACTGAGCTAACTTAATATGAACGTCTTTCCCTGCGTCTTTCAACAGATCTATCGATATACCATCTCCCCCAGGTGCTTTTCCTCGTTTCATAGTTTTTAGAGCAAATTCTACTTCTTCCTTTGCAGTCTCTTGTACACTACTAACGTCTGCAGATGGACTTACTGACTCAACTACGGTCTTCGACGAGTAAAGCTCGTGATAAAATTCTTCCACTCTTTTTACCATTCTGTCTCTACAGTTAATGATTTCTCCATTTCTATCTTTCAAACATATCAATCATTTGCTGTCTTCTTAAAACATGTCTGCGCTCGGTCCCTTTAATACTCTTACCTTTCCGAATAATTTCCTCTGTTTCATCCCTGTTTTTCTTTCTTTTCTCTGATCTCTGCCTTTTTCTCGATAAGCTTGTTTAGTTATACTCTTTCTATTTCGTCTTTCCTACTTTTAATCTGCGTTGTCCTTCTTCTTTCAATTAGGCCATTTGTAGCTTTAGTATTTGTTTTCTTCAATACTTTCTGTACTTATTACATTTTCTGCCGATCCCCTAATGATATTCACTAAATTTAAATTCATATCTTCAACGATGTCCTCGTTGGATCTTAGCGCTTCGAATCTATTTTCAATTTCTATTTGAAATTTCCTCTTCTTATCCTTAACCTTTGCAAGGCTGATTTTCTTTCTTTAAACTAATTTATTTCTCTCGGCTCTGAAGTTGAATTTAGCTGTGCAACCTACCATTCTATGGTCGCTATCTATGTTGACTTTATTTATGACCGTAACATTGCTAACGCTCTTGCTCTCATCTCCTAATATGAAGTCTACTTCATTCTTTGTTGTTCCATTTGGACTTCTCCAGGTCCACGTGCGACCTACACACTTTTGGAAGAAAGTGTTCATTACTCTCATGTTGTAGTTTTCTGCAAATCTACTAACATCTCGCCTCTGTCATTTATTTCATCAATTCCGAACTTCCCGATGCACGACTCGTCTCCCATCTTCTTCCTCACTTTAGCATTAAAGCCACCTATTACTTACTTTTTTTCTTGGTCCATTACCTGACTTAGATCATCGTAGGACTCAATTTCATCGTCTGAACTCTGTGAAGTTGGTGCATAAACCTGAACTATCTTTAGAGTGTACCTCTTACACAGCTTAATCACAATCCAAGCTACCACGTCTGATAAACTACTGAACTTGATTATATTACCGGCAACCTCTCGGTTTATCAAGAATCCTACTCCACTAGATCTTTCTTTGTCCTTACCTCTATCGTAGAACAGGTGGTGACCATCTTGTAATTGTATCAGCTTTTCTTCCACTCTTCGGACTTCGCTCAGTCCTACGCTGTCCCACTTGATGTAGTCTAGTTCTTCCATTAAACTCTCCAGCCTGTAGTCTTCTGAGAGAGTTCTTATGTTGTAGGTATAGACCTTCATTTTCTTCAAGTTGTTTATTACCCAAGACTTTGATCTACTTGGATAGTGCTTACTCACATTCTGTGGCACACTGCCCGTAAGCACACGAGGCAATGCGGTTGGACCTTTAGGAGACGATGATGCAACAGGAACGCCCGGTTGTGTTTCGGTTGTGCTGTTCATGGTTGCTATGAAGGGAGGTTGGCAGTAATCTCACCTCCTTGCCAGCTGATTTCTGGTAAGATATTTCTCCGGTGTGACCTTATTCGTTATATTCGGTGAAGCCCTATATATCTATAGGGTGCCCAATGGTCCACGCCGTCATGACGGTACCCCATATATCTATGAGGAATTTCCCTGCTCGCCATCAGAGATGTGCCAGTTAGCAGTAGGTCCTGCGACTGTGCGTGTGAGCTGCTCTGTCTGATCTTTCTTACAAAACCTGTTCGATATGGGTGACCCTGCAGAGATTTCCTCTCTATCGACATACCTTTTGTAACCATTAAGATTCTCAAGCCTATCCACCACATCAAGGTGTCAATTCTCGGATAGGACGCATAAAAGGAGGATATAAATATCACAGCTGGAATACTTCAGTGAAGGGTGACATATGACTTGAGGAATAATGTTAAATATTATTCCCAACTTCAAGCTTTGTTCAACATTTTCCAATAATAATGGGAGTGCTGTATACTTGTAACTCACTTGATTTCTGTGGCTTCCCGGTTCTTTGGTTGTTTCTGCTTCATTTTTCAATTCCTTGACACACACTTCTCTCACTCTACAATCTACCTTACCTAAACCCACTAGCTCTGCTAATCCTAATCGTGTTAGAGTTCCACTTGCATCTTCTCGTTCCACACACACACTGATGACGCGCACACCGTTGTGCGCCCTCCTTCCTACAATGTGACCTTTTGACTCCTGGCTAGGGGTGCCAATTGTGCTAAGAGGAGGTTATATGAAGGAGTGATTGTGCCAACAGCACTGTACGGGACAGAAACATGAAACATGAGATAGGAAAAGAGAAGGAGTTTGAATGTGTTTGAGATGAAATGTTTGAGAAGTATGATAGGTGTTACTAGGCTGGATAGAGTGAGAAATGAGGAGGTGAAGAGGAGAACAGGGGTGGAAAGGGAACTGGGAGATAGTGTTGATGAAAGAGTATTAGGATGGTTTGGAGACATGGAAAGAATGAGTGAAAAAAGATTAGTAAAAGAAGTGTGGAAGGCAGAGGTGGAAGGAGTAAATATGAGGGAGCGTCCTAAGATGAGATGGATGGATGGGGTGATAGGGGCATTACAAAAGAGAGGAATGTCTGAGGAGGAAGGACGAAAGAGGACAGAAGATAGGGGTGAATGGAGAGGGGTTGTGTATAGATGATGCTGTGATGCATGAGGGGGAGTGGTGGTGAGGAAGTATATATGAGAAAAGTTTGACACAGCTCTAAGGGATTTCTCCTCATCTTCTCCTTTTCTGCATGAGGGGATGGAGAGGGGGGGGGTCGACAAATTTATGAAGTGGCCTTGGTGTAGATGTGTTGTGTCTTGCGACACTGCTTCTGACCCAGGGCAGTGCACAGGATGCAGGGATGACCCATGATCTAGGAGGTGCCGAGATAAGAGGGAGGGAGGATGGTGGAGGGGAGTGGAATATATAGGAAATGGAATGGGTGGGGGTGATTTCTATGCCTTTTCTTTTTGGCTACTCCCCGTGTAGAGGGCAAAAGCCTTTGGTATATGTATGTATGTATTACACCTACATTAATCTTTTGTCCATTTGTTTGGGTTAATTCTACTCACAAACTATCATATGCATCCTGTTTCATTTTCTCTAAAACACATTGTTTCTAACATACAACAGAACACCCCCTACCTTTCTTGTGGTTTCTATCCTTATAAAAGTGTTTAAATTCTGCAATATTGAATTCAGTTTCAAACTCTTCACCATTTAACCATGTCTTGGTTATTCCTATTATATTGAGATTCTTGCTTTTGACATACAAGTGGATTTCGTGTAATTTGATCCTAATACTACAAGAATTAAAGTATACGGTTTTAAGAAACTCATGATTCTTTCTTTTTGACATATTTTGTTTCAACATCGTGCCTTATATTATAATCTAGTTCTCTATTGACATCTTGCTCTATATTGACACTTGGTCCTTCATTAACATTCAGTGCCTCATGGACATTTGCCCCATGACAGACATCTGGTCCCTCACAGTCATCCAATCTCTTATGTACACCTTGGCCCCCTCCCTTCCACGCCGGCCACCTGTAGGTCTTTGGCATTCTGTCCAGCATCACTTCCTAAAATGATATTCTGTGCTCCAGTGACATTATATCCTAGAGTAATATTTTGTCCTCCACTATCATTACATCCCATCATGATATTTTGTCCTTTGACATTACATCCTGTAATATTTTGTCCTCTGCCGACATTATATCCTAAAATGATATTTTGTCCTACACTGATATATTGCTCTACATTATTGCTATGCCCTACTGTTTTCCCCAATACACTCTATTTCCCCTTCCCTTTCAAGTTCTTCAGCAAAAAAGGAACTAGGTCATTACAAACTCCAACTGTACTCAAAAAGTTATGGACAGAGTTTGATTAAATTTTGTGGAAAGGCATGTCTTAGACTAAGAAATAAGTTAAAAGATTTTGAGGCAGATTCGGATATGTATGAGGATCAAGGATTTTTTTTGTATCCTTGGCATGTATAGTATACAAATTGGATGAATTTTATACAAAGTGGACCCTACTATCATTTACTGTAAAATGTGGGCATAATCATCTTTTTCGATTTTGTGATTCTTGACACTGGTATGTGTTCTCTAAGTGCCATCTAGTGTAATATTTTATTGTGTATTAGAAATACCTCCTAAATTTGGCCTTCTATGAATAAGATAAATGATTAGGGATATATATATATTTTTGCACTAATTTTGTATTTCAAGAGTCCTTTGTGTGACAATGACAGAGCTGACAGAAATATTTAGTATGTATTTTATATTCATATATATATATATATACACACATATATATATATATATACATATATATATATATATACATATATATATATATAAGCCAGTAAGGAACAATTACATTTAACCTAACTTTAAAAATAACTATATATAAAAACAAGTCCAGTACTAATTCCCAACATTAATTCTACCCTCTAACTTCTTCGTTCTCCTCTTGCATTTTTGGCATTCACCCACTCATTATACACATTATCTAAATTTATTGAATTTCCATATAATTTGTAGTTTTTCACTTATATAAACATATCCAAATGAAATTTTCCTAAATGGTGTCACAGTCTGCATTAGAGACAAGAAAGGCTCCTTTAATATTCATCAACTTTTCCAAGTCTCAGAACTTCATTCTGAAGAGCAACCAATACTTTTTTTTGTGTTAAATTTTATATAATCTTGTATCTAATTTTTCTTGCAACATCAAACTAAATATTTCTGTAGCATCAGCAAGAAAATCATGATAGTTAAGACAAAGGGCAGTAACACATCCACTACCAGATGAAAAATTACATTGACCATTCTTGTACCTCATCCTCAGGGAAACTGTCCTGTAAATGGGTGGAACATTTTTCATGATTTCATCCAGCCATTCTTCACTTGCAGTACTTTTTCCCTTCACACCCTTTGCTTCATTTGAATCTGACAACAAGATCCACCAGTTCTATGGAATTCTGTTATTTGTATATATTTTATTCACATTTGTAAATCTAAAAATAGCTACATATTACAACCATATCTGTGTGCACTACTTACTGGACATAGTTGTTGCCTTGTTTTGTTTCCTGTTGCTTACTTTTCAATTGAAGTAGAAAGTTGGGATGGATCTTTCCAACAGCTCCCTTTCATCTTAATTATTATGATTTTTGCTTTGGCATTGTTTCAATGTTCCTCTATTATCCAGATATCTCTACTATTCCAATGACTTGTAGTAGCCATTTTTTTCATCAGTATATTCTTTGCTCCTTTTGTTATTCTTGAAATGTAGGTTTCTGTATGAAATAACAGCGATTTTCTTTTCCAAATGGAATTTGAAACATAAAAAAACACATTGAGATTGTATCAAGTATTCAGAATTTTTAATTTGAGGGTACAAAACTAATAACATGCTTCTAGATTTATTTCATTGGATTGAACTAGTACTGGTGATGTATAACTGCTGAACATACAAAAGATCTCAAAACTATGTGTAAAATTATGAAATTGTACACTTATATTTCATAAGTCATTGACAGATTCTCAAAATCACATTATTTTTGTTTTGAATTCATTGTTATGAAATTAAAGGATTAGTATCTTTAATTACAATATTTTAATTTGATTTCCAAAACCTTATGCACACACTTTTTCCTTTGTATGCTAGTTGTGAAATGTGTGCACAAACACATGCACAAATCTTACAAGGAATATTTTTGATCACACAGGTCACACTGGAATGGCTTCTTTCCAGTGTGAAACGATTGAGACCTCCTTTGCAGAAAGCACAGTCACACAGGTCACAGTGGAAAGGCTACTGTCCTGTTTTTACATAGTTGTTTTTTATGGAAACAGCTATGCTTATAGTGACCCGCTTTTGTATCTTTCAGCATCCAGTTTGATCTTAAATTCTTGTATAGTTTTTGCACTCTATCTTTCATTGGGGGAACCTGTCTCTCTGTCCTTGTTCTCAATTTTGTGAGTTTTCAATTGTGGGGGGATCACATATTTGAGGTGATTCTTTTGTGATAAAGTTGCATCGCACAGGAATGGCTTCTCTCCATTGTGGGTCCTCATATGATTTGCGAGAGAACCCTTTTGTGAGAAAGTTGCACCACACACTTTGCACATGAGAGGCTTCTTTCCTGTGTGGGTCCTCATATGTTTTATGAGAGATCTCTTCTAAAAGTTATATCATACAAGAATGGCTCTTCTCCATTGTGGGTCATTATGTACTGTCAAAGTCACACTGGATAGGCTTCTCTCCTGTGTGAGTCATCATATACTTCCTGAGATAACCCTTTTGTGTGAAAACAGAATCGCACATGTCACATTGGAAAAGCTTCTCTCCTGTGTGCAAGATTCCCCTTACATGAGAAAGCAGAATCATACATGTCGCATTGGAAAGACTTTCCTCTTGTGTGGGTCCTCATATGCCATGTAAGAGAACCCTTTTGTAAAAAAGGAGCATCACAGAACTCTTCTGTGGGAAAGTAAAATTGTACAAGTCACAGTGGAAAGACTTCTCTCCTGTGCGGGTCCTCATATGCTGTATGAGGGAACCCTTTACTGAGAAAACATAATAGCACAGCTCACACTGGAAAGGCCGCCCATCTACATGGGTCTTCAAATATTGTGTGAGAAACCTTTAATAAGAAACAAGGATTCACAAAGGTCATACTGGAAAGGCTTTTCTCCTGTGTGGATCATGTGTTTTTTGAAGTGATTCTTTTGTGAGAAAGCTGCATCGCACAGGTAGCATCACAATGGCTTCTCTCCAGTGTGGGTCCTCATGTGCTTTCTAGAACAATTTTGTGAGAAACCAGAACCACACTGATCACATTGGAGAGTCTTCTCTCACGCGTGGGCCTCATATGTTTTGTGAGATAATCCTTTCATGAGAAAGCAGAATCACACATCATATAGGAATTGTTTCATTCCTATGGATCATCACGTGATATTTGAGGTAATTCTTTTATGAGAAAGCTTCATCACAAAGGTCACACTAGAAAGGCTTCTCTAGTGTGGATCCTCATATGCTTTGTGAGATTAATCTTTAGTGAGAAAGCAGAATTGCACAGGTCACACTGGAGAGGCTTCTCTCCTATGTGGGCCCTCATATGTTTTGTGAGATGACCCTTATGTGAGAAAGCAGAATCACAGAGGTCACACTGAATAGGCTTCTCTCCTGTGTGGGTTTGAGATTACCCTTATGTAAGAAATCAAATCCACACAGGGCACACTGGATAGGCTTATCTTCTGTGTGGATCATCATATATTAGATTACCATTTTGTGAGAAAACAGAATCACAGAGGTCACACTAGAAAGGCTTCTATTCTGTGTGGTTCTTCACATGCTGTATGAGATTATTCTTATATGAGAAAACAGAACCACAAAGGTCACACTGGAAAGGCTTCTCTCCTGTGTGGGTCCTGATATGCCGTGTGAGATGACCCTTTTTTGAGAAAGCAGATTCACACAGGTCACACTGAAAATGCTTCTCTCCTGTGTGGGTCTTCATATGCTGTGTGAGATGACCCTTTTCTGAGAAAGCAGAATCACACAGGCCACACTGGAAAGGCCTCTCTCCTGTGTGGGTCCTCATGTGACGTGCAAGAGATCCCTTTTCTGAGAAAGCAGAATCACACAGGCCACACTGGAAAGGCTTCTCTCCTGTGTGGGTCCTCATGTGCTTAGTGAGAGAACCCTTTTCTGAGAAAGCAGAATCACACAGGCCACACTGGAAAGGCTTCTCTCCTGTGTGGGTCCTCATATGCTGTGTGAGAGAACCCTTTTGTGAGAAAGCAAAATCACACAGGTCACAATGGAAAGGCTTCTCTCCTGTGTGGGTCCTCATATGCTGTGTGAGAGAACCCTTTTGTGAGAAAGCAGAATCACACAGGTCACACTGGAAAGGCTTCTCTCCAGTGTGGGTCCTCATATGCTGTGTGAGATGACCCTTTTGTGAGAAAGCAGAATCACACAGGTCACACTGGAAAGGCTTTTCTCCTGTATGGGTCCTCATATGCTGTGTGAGATTACCCTTTTCTGAGAAAGCAGAATCACACACATCACACTGGAAAGGCTTCTCTCTTGTGTGGGTCCTCATGTGACGTGCAATAGAACCCTTTTCTGAGAAAGTAGAATCACACAGGCCACACTGGAAAGGCCTCTCTCCTGTGTGGGTCCTCATATGCAGTATGAGATGACCCTTTTTAGAGAAAGCAGAATCACACAGGTCACACTGGAAAGGCTTCTCTCCTGTGTGGGTCCTTATATGCTGTGTGAGAGAACCCTTATGTGAGAAAGCAGAATCACACAGGTCACAATGGAAAGGCTTCTCTCCTGTGTGGGTCTTCATATGCTGTGTGAGATGACCCTTTTTGGAGAAAGCAGAATCACACAGGCCACACTGGAAAGGCTTCTCTCCTGTGTGGGTCCTTATGTGACATGCAAGAGAACCCTTTTGTGAGAAAGCAGAATCACACAGGTCACACTGGAAAGGCTTTTCTCCTGTGTGGGTCCTCATGTGCTGTGAGAGAGAACCCTTTCGTGAGAAAGCAGAATCACACAGGCCACACTGCAAAGGCTTCTCTCCTGTGTGGGTCCTCATATGACGTGCAAGAGAACTCTTTTGTGAGAAAGCCGAATCACAAAGGTCACACTGTAAAGGCTTCTCTCCAGTGTGGGTCCTCATATGCTGTGTGAGATGACCCTTTTGTGAGAAAGCAGAATCACACAGGTCACACTGGAAAGGCTTTTCTCCTGTGTGGGTCCTCATATGCTGTGTGAGAGAACCCTTTCGTGAGAAAGCAGAATCACACAGGCCACACTGGAAAGGCTTCTCTCCTGTGTGGGTCCTCATATGACGTGCAAGAGAACTCTTTTGTGAGAAAGCCGAATCACACAGGTCACACTGTAAAGGCTTCTCTCCAGTGTGGGTCCTCATATGCTGTGTGAGATGACCCTTTTGTGAGAAAGCAGAATCACACAGGTCACATTGGAAAGGCTTCTCTCCTGTGTGGGTCTTCATATGCTGTGTGAGATGACCCTTTTCTGAGAAAGCAGAATCACACAGGCCACACTGGAAAGGCTTCTCTCCTGTGTGGGTCCTCATGTGATGTGCAAGAGAACCCATTTCTGAGAAAGCAGAATCACACAGGCCACTCTGGAAAGGCTTCTCTCCTGTGTGGGTCCTCATATGCTGTGTGAGAGAACCTTTTTCCGAATAAGCAGAAACACACAGGTCACACACAAAAGGCTTCTCTCTTGTGTGCCTCCTTGCATGCTTTATGGGAGCATTCTTTTTTGAGAAAGCTGAATCAAACAAGTCATACTGGAAAGGCTTCTCTTCTGTGTGGGCCATCAAGTGATTTTCAAGGTGACAGTTTTGTGTGAAAGCTTTATCTCACAGGTCACACTGGAATGGCTTTTCTCCAATGTGGGTTATCATATGAAATTTGAAGCGATTCTTTTGTAAGAATGCTACATTACACAGATCATATTGGAGAGGCTTCACTCCTGTGTGGCTCATCATATGCTTTGTAAGAGAACCCTTTTGTGAAAAAGCACAACTTTACACCTCACAATGGAAAGGCTTCCATCCAGTGTGGGTCAACATGTGATATCTAAAATGACTAGTGATATAATTGTGCCACAGATGTCACACTGGGTCCTTTTCATTGTATGACAAGTATGGAATCTGTAGATAGCTCTTCAAAGGAAGTGATGATGTTTACCCTCATCCTGAAAAAATGGAATTATATTATTGACATCTATCTCTGAATGTGTGCAATATATTCTAATAGGACACTGGAAGTTTTGTGCACAAACTCTCTCATACTCAAATTTGTACCTAAACCAACCATTTGTATGTGCCATGACCTATCATAAAATAGGGTGAAACACTAACAGATATGGAGCTATCATATATTCCATTCTACTTTTTCATTAGAAATGTGAAAATCATCCTATAGCTTCATGCATACTCATTCACCCAAAACCAAAATGACTCAAATTTTGCTTTTTCATCATGTCATGAGATTTGGAAGCTGGCCCCAACAGTCATATTTTAATATAACTTCATAGCATTCCATGTTTGGGCTCACAAGACCTGAATCTAAACCAACTCAAGGAAGGTTTATTCAGTTCATCTAACTCAAATAAGTTACACAAGTCACATTGTTTAAGACACACAAACCAAAGTTTAGAGTAGACATCTAGAACGAGCTCTGGAGTGCAGTGCTTTTTCGATAAGTTGGAGGAAACATCTAGGTGGTGTCATACTGGGATAGGGGAGCTTTGTCTATCAAGTGACCGAAACGATAGAGTAAATTCACTTAGTAGTTAAAGTATAAAATGGAGGATGATGAGGGTAGACAAAAATATAATGAACCAACAAAGAAAAGACTAGAAGTAAGCAGGGTTGAATCACCATCAGGTGTCATCCCAGGAGTTGGAACATGGAAACATCCAAGAGGAATCAAAGGTATGAAAATATTCCATTTTCAGGGTTCCCAAAAGAAAGTGGAATACTAGATAGAGGTATAGATTTGGAAAGGGAAACAAGGTATACAAATATTCTAAATCAGGGAATTACAGAACTAATAAATGAAATTATAGATCTGAAAGCTGAATACAGGACAATGTATAAAGAAGTGAATGAGTTGAAAAAACAAAATGCTGAAACTAACAGGGAGCTCAATGATCTAAAAAAAGGAATTGAACACAGTCAAAAGTGAAAATGAAAGAATAAAAAATGAAGATACTAACAAAAGTGAGGCTTTGAAAAAAGAAGTAAAAGAACAAATACAAGCGGTGACTGAGAAAATTGGAGAAACCATAAACGAGATACATCTCCAAGAAATAAAAAATAAATGGAAAGTGGAAGAAAAAAAAAAAAAAACTTTTAAAGGTATTGGACACATGGAAAGAATGAGTGAAGAAAGATTAGTAAAAGAAGTGTGGAAGGCAGAGGTGGAAGGAGTGAATATGAGGGGGCATCTTAGGATGAGATGGATGGATGGGGTGAAAGGGGCATTACAAAAGAGAGGAATGTCTGTGGAGGAAAGACGGGGGAGGACAGAAGACAGGGGTGAATGGAGAGGGGTTGTGTATAGATGATTCTGTGATACATGAGGGGGAGTGGGTGGGGGATGGGGGGTGAGGAAGTATGTATGAGAAAAAAACAAAAAAAATTAACACAGTCCGAAAGGATTTCTCCCCGTCTTCTCCTTTTCTGCATGAGGTGAGGGGGGGTCGCTGAATTTATGAAGCAGCCTTGCTGTGGATGTGATGTGTCTTGCAACACTGCTTCTGACCCAGGGTAGTGGACAGGATGCAGGGATGACCCGTCATCCAGGAGGTGCCATGATAAGAGGGAGGGAGGAGGGTGGAGGGGAGTGGAATATATAGGAAATGGAATGGGTGGGAGTGGTTTCTATGCTTTTTTCTTTTTGACTACCCCCCATGTAGGGGGAAAAAGCCGTTGGTATATGTATTTCTCTCCAACCTGTGTTTCTTTATTAAAGAATTTTGATCATTGTTCTTTTATTCCACTTTAATAAGTTTTCTCTGTCAAGGACTTCCATGCCTTTCTTGATTCTATAAATGGCCAATAAATCTCCTTTTTCTCTTCTTTGTTCCAGAGTTGGTAGTTCCAATTTAGACTATCTTTGTATGTCAGTTCTGAAAGAGTTGGGGACATCTTTGTCATTGCTCTTTGCATTCTTTCTACATCTAGGCTTTCCCCCTACATTATAGCCAAAAAGAAAAAGGCATAGAAACCACTCCCACCCATTCCATTTCCTATATATTCCACTCCCCTCCACCCTCCTTCTTATCTTGGCACCTCCTGGATGACGGGTCATCCCTGCTTCCTGTCCACTGCCCTGGGTCAGAAGCAGTGTCGCAAGACACAACACATCCACAGCAAGGCCGCTTCATAAATTCGGCGACCCCCCCTCTTCGTCCCCTCATGCAGAAAAGGAGAAGATGGGTAGAAATCCCTTCGGGCTGCATCAATTTTTTTCCATACATACTTCCTCACCCCCCATCCCCACCCACTCCCCCTCATGCATCACAGCATCATCTATACACAACCCCTCTCCATTCAACCCTATCTTCTGTCCTTCCCCGTCCTTCCTCCACAGACATTCCTCTCTTTTTTAATGCCCCTTTCACCCCATCCATCCATCTCATCCTAGGACGCCCCCCTCATATTCACTCCATCCACCTCTGCCTTCCATACTTCTTTTACTAATCTTCACTCATTCTTTCCATGTGTCCAAACCGTCCTCATATCCTTTCATCAATCCTATCTCCCAGTTCCCTTTCCACCCCTGTTCTCCTCCTCACCTCCTCATTCCTTACTCTATCCAGCCTAGTAACCCCCATCATACTTCTCAGACATTTCATCTCAAACACATTCAAACTCCTTCTCTCTTCCTCTCTCATGTTCCTTGTTTCTGCCCCGTACAATGCTGTTGGTACAATCACTCCTTCATATAACCTCCTCTTAGCATCCATTCCCAGATGTCTATTTGTCATTACATTTTTTAGTCCACCAAGGCATTTACTTGCTTCTCTCAATCTACATTCTACCTCCACCCCCACTCCTCCCTGTCCTGCCACATTCGCACCCAAATATCTCAAACTATCCACTTCCTCCAGTCTTTCACCCTTAATACTCACCTCCAGCCTGCTGTCACTCTCTCCCCTTGTACATCTCATCACCTTACTTTTACCCACATTTATCTTCAGCTTCCTTCTTTCACACACCTTCTCAAACTCTGTCACTAACTTCCTCAATCCCTCCTCTGATCCTGCTACAAGCGCAGTGTCAAGAGCAAACAACAACTGGCTCACCTCCCATTTTTCTCCATTTTCTTTCTAATTGCTTTATATTTTTCTCCATTTTCTTTCTAATTGCTTTATATTTTTTTTTGTGCTGGATGTCCATAGTGTCGCAGTGTACTCCGATCTTGGTCTTATCAGTGTGACTAATATGTCTTTTACCATTACTTCATTCAAGTAATCACAAGCCACCTTTATTGATCTTAGTCAATTGTAGGGTTCTCCGACTATTTTGTTTATGTACTTGTCTGGGGACATGTCTTTTTTAATAATTACTCCTAGATCCAATTTCATATTGTCATGATATTCTTTTTTAACTTTTTCCAAACTCTATTATACTATATTTCTTAGTGTTGAAGTTCACTTCCCACTTTTGGCTCCATTCCCTGATTTTGTGTAGTGATTCAGTCTTTTCTGTACAGTACTTACTTTCTTTAGTGATTCTGCACTGTCTGCAAAGAAACTCATAACATGAATTATTCATATAGCATGAGTTATTGTCCCTTCTCCCCTAGGGAGAAAATCCCTAAGGAGACTAATTTCCCCCATTTTGTCCCTACTTATCCTTTCCCCCCTGGGCTGTTTCTCCCCTTGTACCCTAAATGTCCCTAACAATTTTTGTTTCTTTCTTTTCTTCTTTTTATTCTTTATTTAGATCGTGAAACATTGGTGGGCAAAAGAAAATGGAAATTAGGAAATGGTTGAAGATTAAATTGAATTGGTCATTATTATGTGGTTTGGCTTGTGAGTTAATTGGTCATTATTGTGTGGTTTGTCTTGTGAGTTAATTTTATTATTTACTATTTACCTGTTTATTGTTAAACTATACCTACACATTTATTTATTTATTATTATTTATATTATTTATTATTATTTATATTATTTATTATTCTATTTTTTTTATTCATTATATATTTTTTTGCATCCGACCTAGTTATGGACTAAAAGGTCTCCTGTTGGCATGCTCCGCCTTTGTAAACCTTTGTAACATTCTACACCTTCATCCATGTCATTTATATATATATACATATATATATATATATAGCAAAAATTATCAGAGCTAATACTGAACCTTGTGGGATTCCATACACAACCATTCTCCATTCACCCCTATCTTCTGTCCTCTCCCATCTTTCCTCAACCGACATTCCCCTCTTTCCCAATGCCCCTTTTACCCCATCCATCCATCTCATCCTAGGTCGACCCCTCATGTTCACTCCTTCCACACCTATTTTACTAGCCCTTCACTTATTCTTTCCATGTGTCCAAACCATCCCAATACTCTTTCATCAACCCTATCTACCAACTCCCTTTCCGCCCTCATTCTCCTCATCACCTTATTTCTCACTCTATCTAGCCTAGTAACCCCTATCATACTTCTCTGGTGCCTCATCTCAATACACATTCAGACTCCTCTCTTCCTCTCATATGTTCCATGTTTCTGCCCCACAGTGTTGTCAATACAATCTTTCATTTCTTAGTTTGATCAATATTTGCCACTTAGCCATTTCTTTTCCACCTTTTCCAAGCTTTGTCTCTTCTATCTTTTGCCTCACTACATTTTTTGTTGTACCAGCATTTAATGTACACCTCTTCCTGTTTTTGTTCTGGTATGTATTTATCCACTCCTTCATTATAGATTTCTTTTAATATCGTCCATTTCTCTTACATCTGTTTATCTTCATTAAAGAAATTTTCCCAATTCACTTTTTGAAAGAATTTTCTGATTTTCCCAAATTCCGTCTGGTTGTACATTAGCCTTCCTTTTTTGCGTTTCTCATTTCTTCACAAATAAATTTCCTCTTTTAGTTCAAATTCAATTAGTATGTGGTCACTCTTCCCAATTCATCTTCTTCTATTCCATTTTATCCACAATTTCAGGCTCTGATGTAAATGTCAAGTCTAGTCCCAACAGTTCCTCATTATGTCTATATCTGGTATTCTCTTTTACCCAGCAAGTCACTGTGTATTCAATGGTTATGTCCAGTAGTATATTTCCCCAAAGGTCCTCTCCACCCTTCACTGTCATCTCCCAACATATTTCCTTAGAGTTAGTCACTCATAATTACTAAGTTTCCTTTCAGTATTTCATTTAATGCATGCCTTGTGTCTTCCAACATATTATTATGTTATAAGTTAAGCCTACTATGTGTGTTATACAAAGTATACACAAGAATTCTAATGAAGTGGCTTAAACCGTACACAGAACAGGAGTTGGGGGAATATTAGTGTGGATTTTGGTGAAACAGATCAACTATGGATCATATTCATACAGTCCGACAACTAATGGAGAAATATTACGAATATGGTAGGACCCTATATCAGCTATTTGTAGATTTCAAACAAGCATTATGATAGTGTGCACTATCTACAGGAAATCTTATATAAGAATGATTTATTGAAATGGGACAATGGAAAAACAAGAGGACATGAAAAGAAACTTAAAAAAGATAGTTACAGAAGAGATCTGAAAAATAAAATAGCTTCCCACACAGTGATAGATACTTGGAACAAATTAGACAAAGAAGCAGTGTGTACAAACACTATTCAAGATTTTAAGAAAAAACTTGATGCTGAGAGATACAAAGATGGGTCACCACGAGCATGGCTCCTTTCCCGTATAATACAACTAGGTAAATACAGACCATCAATGTGGCACATAATGGCAGAACTAAATATTCCAGCTAAATTAATATCCCTCATTAGAATGCGCTACATACGAAGCAGATGTACAGTAAGAGTTGGAAGGAAAGATACAATTTCAATATACACAGTGGCCTTAGGCAGGGATGTATGCTGTCACCTTTACTCTTTAATCTTGCACTGGAGAAAGCAGTCAGGCAGATTACCAACCATCCAGGTGGAGCTAAGTCATCCAATGGTCAGATAACCCACCTTGCTTACACCAATGATGATGTGGTGGCTAAGACCGTGGAGGAAATTAACAAGATCTTTACAGTATTCCAGAGAACAGCAGAACAAATAGGCCTAAAATGATGAGCAGAAAACAGAAATTATGAAACTAAGTAGAAATGGCAATTACACACTAGGAGAAGAGTAAATTGGATCACTATGTGTGAAGAAAGTTGACAAGTTCAAGTACCTGAGATCCACTTTCAGTGAGAGAAATTAATTGGACGGAGAAATAAACGACTGAATAGCTGTAGGAAACAGATGTTACCATGCCCTGGCACCTGTAATGAAGAGTTGGACCATCAACAGAACTAAGATAAAAACATTTAACATTGTAATAAAACCAAAAGTCCTGTGCGGATGTGAGACATGGGGACTGACAAAAGAAAGGGAGAAAAGACTGGAAATTTTTTAAAACAATATCCTGAGAAGAATCCTCGGCCCAGTATATGACAAAGAAAAAGGGAAATGGAGACAGACATAATAGGGAAATTAGAGATCAGACTGGACAACCATACATTCAGGATGAAATACGGGGAAGAGCAAGGTGGGATGGACACTGCCTCCAAATGGAGGCAGACAGACTACCAAGGAAGGTGATGGAGGGAGGAATAGAGGGCAGACAACCATTAGGGAGACCCAGGTACAGATGGATGGATGGAGTGAGGAAGGATGTGAACAGGGTGGCAGAGGATAGAACCATCTGGAGAGGCATAGTGAAAGTGGGGAAGGGCTGTCCAACCTGATAACCAACAGAGTAAGAGAGTAAGTTATGGAATCTCTTGATTTCATACAATATTTCTATACCTTATTTCCCTTTCCAAATCTATACCTTTACCTAGTATGGCACTTTCTGTTGCAAACCCTGAAAATGCAATATTTTTGTACCTTTGATTCCTCTGAACCATTTCCATGTTGCAACTCTTTTTTGGGATGACACCTAATGGTGATGCAACCCTGCTTACATCTAATCTTCTCTTCACTGGTTCACCATATTTTTGTCTATCTTCACCATCCTCCATTTTCAATTGTTACCACCAAGTGGATTTACCCTAATATATCATTTTGGTAATTTGATGAACATACCTCCCATCCCAATATGATACCAACAAGCTAAAAGTGATCTGGACATTTAGGTCATATGACCTGCATCCAGTATCTATGCAAGATTATGTAAGTGAATATCAAGAAGTTTTTACTCCCAAGAATATCACAACCAGTGCATATCAAATTTAGAGTGAACTTCATAAATTCTTGATTTTTGTACTCTGGAAGACAAGATGGAGCCCCATCCCCATTAAGAATATAAGAACAATGTAAGCAAACAGGATGCATATGTTGATAAACAAAGAGTCTTGCCAGTCTCATTTATTCTCTAAATCACTACCAATGTTGATGTTAATTTGAGGTACTTACACATGGGGCACATACTTAGAATAATAAGAGCTAGCCAGTGATCATATGGGTCAAAATTGCAGCTGCCAGACCAGCAAACATCTTCATAACATATAGAAGTGTTTGCTTGTCTTAAATTTCTAAAAATTCATGCCAAAATAACTATTAATTTGCACTACTCATAAATGGGGTTCAAAATTCTCAATGATAAGAGCTAGCCAATGATAGAGGTAAGAATTGCAGATGTGAGACCTGGCCTAATCTATTCTAGTCCCTTGGTAAATATAAAGATTTTTTTTTTTTTTTCTAACAGCTACTGACATTACTATTAGTTTGCAGGGCTTATATCTGTGGTTCAGAATACATCAGAATGATACGAGATAGCCAATGGTACTATAGGTAATTGACGCTGTGAGACTGGCAAACATTTTCATAAATATCCACACTACCCTTACTAGGTATGTGTGAACCTGTGGACAGCGCTACCATTGTGAATGTAATGTTTACACCTCCATCTTTTGTGGCCCGTTTAAATGGGTATGCATCAGTTTGAATGCTTGTAGCATTCAGCACATTCACAGGATTATCAAATTGTCTTTTTGTTCTGGAAGTGTATGCCCAGTTAAAAAAAAATAATAATAATAGTCACCAATTTAAATACAAACTTGGCTACTATCCATTACAAATTAGTTTTTTGAGTAAAAATCTAAAAATAAAGTGCCTATATATGAATATTTTAATGTAATATTCCTATTTTTTAGCCAGTTTTCTCCTGGAAATGAGCAACTGTAAGATTGTTGGTAATGTGACAGCTGTGCCTTAATGCATAACATGTAGGCATGTTCTCCAATACTTAGTCATGTTTGTGAACACATGATATAATGGAGATACTTCGCGTAGTAGTCATAGAGGGTGTTGTTCACAAAAAATACTTACATTGTTATGGTATGAATTTTAAGATGTTGGACAGGCTATGCTATGCCTATTACATAGCCAGCTATGGCTATGATAGCAAGTATATTAAATAATTCTTAATAATATGGTTAGTATTCCATGTCCATGACCATGAGAAGTCTCAAGACTAGTAGAGGTCTAGAGACAAGACAAATTTTCTTCTGGGTTTCATGATGATGATGATGATGATGATGATAGACATGAGCTGTTGAAATAAGGCTGTTTATTCAGATTATCATGATTATAGATAACATGATTAAACAAAATAACTCCTTTGAAAGTAAAAAGACTTTATTATTTTTTCTATTTCAGTAAATTGGTGTAAAAAATAATTTGCCGATTTCAACGTAAATTTAAGTAAGGTCTTAAGATAGTTGCAGTATTGACTGGTTAGTGTACTGAGAGGCAATCTAAGGGTAAGGGCTAAGGCACCTATATATGCACTTTAAATGTGATAGTAGTTCTTTTAGCTACAATACATTGATGGAACATGTTACAAGATAGGTGTTAGTAAGAATTGTATAAAAGGAAGGTCCTGCATTGTTGTTGACATGCTCAGGTGATGTGTTGACCCATAAAACTTTCATATGACAAGTTGCATGTCAATTGGGCCAGGGGTTTGGATTTTATTGATTAGCTGCCATGACAACATGAAAGGTGTTAGTAAGCATAGTATAAAAGGAAGGTTCTACATTGTTTTTGACATGCTCAGATGATTTGTTGACCAATGTAACCTTCACATGCCAACTTGTATGTCAATTGGGCCTGGGGTTTGGATCTTATGGATGATTATCTCTAAATTGACAAAAGTTGCCATGGCAACATGATAGGTGTTAGTAAGAACGGTATAAAATGAAGGTCCTGCATTGTTTTGACATGTTCAGATGATTTGTTAACCCATAAAACCTTCACATGCCATGTTGCATGTCAATTGCGCTAGGGGTTTGGATTGTACTGATGATCATCTCTAAATTGACAACTTAATAGTTGCCATGAAAAGGCAAATTTGGTATGAGGGAGATGTTCCACATTGTTTTTGACATGCTCATGTAATTTGTTGACCCATAAAGACCAGATATTGCAAATTTTAATAAAATTGGACCAGTGGTATAGAGTTTATGTATTTCTTTACCAAAATCTTTACAAATTACCACCTTTAATTATAACCTTTTTTATGGTAAAGTCTTGCAAACAATTCGGTATAAAAAAAAAAATAATAATAATAATTAAAAAAAACTGTATCTCCCTGGAGAATGGTTGTATATGGATGATGTTGCATGAGGTGGAATGGGTGGGGGGATAGGTAGTATGTGTGAGCAAAATTTGATGCAGCCCGAAGGGATTTCTCCCCGTCTTCTCCTTTTATGTATGGGGGGACAGAAAGGGGGGTCACCGATTTAATGAAGCAGCCTTGCTGTGGATGTGCTGTGCCTTGCGACACTGCCTCTGACCCAGGGCAATGGACAGGGTGCAGGGATGACCCATCATCCAGGAGGTGCTAAGATAAGAGGGAAGATGAAGGGGAGTGGAGTGTATTTAGGGATGAAATGGGTGGGAATGATTTTCTGCCTTTTTCTTTTTGGCTACCTCCCTTGTAAGGGGGAAAAAACCTTGGTACATGTACATACGTATGTATCTAAGAAAATTAAAAAGTATTTTGTTTCTAATGAAATTGTCTTTCATATACAATAATAATCTAAGGGGTCATTTTTTTTTCTTCAAATTTTTGTGCCCATACTCATCATGAAAAGGCAAAATTGGTATAATGGAGATGTTCCACGTTGTTTTTGACATGCTCTGGTGATTTGTTGACCCATGAAACCCAAGTTTTCAAAATTTCAATAAAATTGGCCCAGTGGTTTTGAGTTTATGTGAACTTCTTTACCAAAAACTTTACAAATTACCACCCTTAATTCTAACCTTTTGTTATAGTATAGTATAGTCTAGCCCAGGGGTTCCCAAAGTGGTCAATATCGACTCGCAGGGGTCGATGAGATCATCCAAGGGGTCAAAAGGGGGTCAGTACATTGCTAGGGGGTTGAAAGGGGTCAGTAAATTACTATGGGGTTGAAAGGCAGTCTTTAAAATTAAATAGTTGGCATGAAATTATCATGTTCTCTTCCCGTACTGAAAGAGTGAGAATAATCAACCAAACAATAGTGTAGTATAATGGAATTTGGAAAAAGCAAAAACAGAATAACAGGAGCATATAAATTGGGAGAAGAAGGAATAAAAAAAGTAGAAAATGAGAAGGACCTGGGAGTCATTGTTATGAATAATATGTCACCTGAGAAACATATAAATAAGATTTTTGGAGAAACTTATAATTTAATAAGAACAATCAAAGTTGCATTTACATACCTGGATGAAGAAATGGTGAAGAAAATCCTAATCACACTGATAAGACCAAGATTGGAATATGCAGCAACGATATGGTCACCAAGTACAAAAAAATGTATAAAAAAACTTGAAAGAATATAAAGAGCAATTACAAAACTGGCACCAACACTCTCAAAACTATCATATGAAGAGAGACTAGAAAAACTTGAACTACAGACACTAGAGCAAAGAAGAGAGAGAGGAGATTTGATAGCTATTTACAGAATCATGAAAGGCATAGAAATTACTGACAGAGAGAATCTGATAAAATGGGATGACAGAAATACAAGAGGACACGGAAAGAAAATAAAAAAAGACAGCTATAGAAGAGACTTGAAAAAGAACAGCTTTCCTCACAGAGTTGGAACAAGTTAGATGAGAAAGTGGTGTGTGCAAAAACAATACATGAATTTAAAAATAGTTTAGATAAAATGAGATATGAAGACGGGACCCCACGAGCATAGCTCTCCTTCCCATAAAATACAACTAGGTAAATACAACTAGGTAAATACATCGTGAATGAACATCAAGATGACGAGCTTGTGTAATATTATTGGCTTAAATATCACTTATAGTAATATAATACAGAATATGTAATATTACTCTTAAAGCTAATGGTAAATTATGAATATTTATTTTAAAACATTTATGATTATGTATATGTGAAAGTATCTGTATTATTATTGGAACACCATCGCCTTGATGAATGTTGCCATTTGGCTCTTTTATAACTGATCAAAATAAAAAATAAACAAATAGCATAAGTAAAATCCACAAACACGAAAACTGTGACTATGGTACTTTAGAATTACCATAAGTGATTTATGAGACCAAACAAGTTAAGAATTAAAACAATATATCAACAACAAAAATGATATTCATAATGATGATAATAACATTATTGATAACTAAAATAATAATAATAATAATAATAATAATAATAATAATAATAATAATAATAATAATAATAGCATTAATAACAATAACACCAATAATAATAATAAACTGATATAAATCGTGAATTGATAGTTTGGGGGTCTATAGAAATGTTTAAACTTTACTAGGGGGTCGATGAGCTGAAAAGTCTGGGGCCGTATACACAAAACTTTTTTGTTAGCCTTAACAATCTCTGCTAGCTAACAGAAAACCACTAAAAGTTATACACCAATGCTTAACTAACAACTGTTAGCTAGCAAACAGTTGTTTGTCAAGTACCGCTAAACAGCGCTGAAGTTAGCAGCTTATGAACATGTAAATGGATGTATTATCAAAAATTGCACACATAAAACAGTGTTATTAATGCAGTTGTTCAGAATTTATTAATAAAGTATCATGATAGCACATAGATATCGTATGTATGGGTTTTTAGAAGTACTTATTAACCAACGACAGATATTTTTGGACGAAGGCGCATTGTACAGGCGGCCGTGCCACAGACAAATCTTCCGACAGAAGACTCAACAATAATTTCAGAGGACATAGACATGGCAGAAGAAACAGAAAAAGAAAAGGAAGCCAAACTTGTCACAAGAGGAAACACTCCTCTTGATCAACGTGATTATGGAGAAAAAATAATAATAAATGGGCGATTCAAGCCAAGTTTAAACCACAAGGATAAGAGGGAGGCATGACAAAGCACGTTGATGCTATGGTATTGTTTTCTGTTTACATATAAATGTTCATCGACACTTGGAGCCCCAATTCTAATGTTTGTGCCATCTATGGTACCCACAACACCGGGAAACCTACAGTTTTCCATGAACTCTGCTTGTTTTACTTGCACTTCTTGGCGAGTCAATAGGAATTTTACAAACTGAGTTACAATATTTGGTTCTGATAGTGCATCAATTGTTTGAGTAATGACACGGCTGATTGATGCTTGCGAGGTCCCAAATTCGTCACTGCTGCATTTTACCTGTGGCTAAATATCATAGGGTAATTGCCACCTTCGTCTCAGGACTCGGTGGTCGATTGGGATTGAAGTTTGTCCCTCACTAAATCAGCCATTTTTATTATACCAGCACGGTTCATTCTGAAGCGTTTGATGAGTTCGTCATCATTGTACTCGTTAAATATGTCCCGTCGCTGTCGATAAACTCGCAGTCATCTTTTTAGTTGTTGTTGCTCCGCCATCTTCTCTACTAACAGGAACTTGTTAAGAGCTTAATAGTCCTCCTCAGCACTTTTATCTTAACAGTACTTTTAAGGCCCTAACAAGTTTTCTGTATCACTGTTAGTGCTTAACAGCTAAATGTTAGCCTTAACAGGAATTTGTTACCCTTAACAGCTATTTGTTAGTGCTAACAAGTTTTGTGTATACGGCCCCTGGCAATCCCTGGTCTAGCCAAAAACTCGGGATAAAAAAAATTATTAGATAAAAAAAATTGTATCTCCCTTATTCTTTAAGTTATTTAAAAAGTATTTTCTTTCTAATGAAATTGTCTTTCATGTGCAAACAAGAATTTAAGAGTTAAAAAAATTTGTGCCTGTACCTACCATTGCTCAGAATGCCAAATGAGAATTGAAGAGTGGCAAATGCGAACATACTACGGATGCACTAAGCTATCTTACCACCATATCGCTGCATTTTCGAAATGAAGAAGACACATTTGTTTCACCTGTACAAAGCACAGCTACGAAAACAAGCTCTATGAATAGCTGAAGGAGTGCAGCTCAATGCTTGACGGGTTATGACGTCATATGTAAACAAACAAGGTGGAGGTGTAGGTTTTTTTAGATTTCCTCTATTTCTCTATTTATATTTTCTGTTCTGTTTTATATTTTATATCTAATATTTTTATAGATCATATTTTGTATTTCCTATTTATTTATTTATTTGATATATACATTTCTATTTTATATTTTCATTTCATATTTGTATTTGCTGTGACGAATGAGATGAGGAGGAGAACGGGAGTGAAAAGGGAGTTGGGAGATAGGGTGGATGAAAGAGTATTGGGATGGTTTGGACGTATGGAAAGAATGAGTGAAGACAGACTAGTAAAAGAGGTGTGGAAGGAGTGAACATGAGGGGGTGACCTAGGATGAGATGGATGGATGAGGTAAAAGGGGCTTTGGAGAAGAGGGGAATGTCTGTTGGGAAAGGACAAGAGAGGACAGAAGATAGGGGTGAATGGAGAATGGCTGTATATGGATGATGTTGTGATGTATGAGGTGGAATGGATGGGAGAAGGGGGTGAGGGAGTATGTGTAAGAAAAATTTGACGCAACCCGAAAGGATTTCTCCCCGTCTTCTCCTTTCATGCATGAGGGGACGGAGAGGGGGATCACCGATTTAATGAAGCGGTCTTGTTGTGGATGTGCTGTGTCTTGCGACACTGCTTCTGACCCAGGACATTGGACAAGATGCAGGGATGACCCGTCGTCCAGGAGGTGCCAAGATAAGAGTGAGGGAAGAAGGTAGACGGGAGTGAAGTGTGATAGGGTTTAAATGGGTGGGAGTGGTTTTCATGCTTTTTTTCTGCCTCCCTTATATGGGGAAAAAAGCTTTTGGTATATATGTATGTGTATGTTTTTATGTTACTATTTTTTTTATTTTTTCTATTTTCTGGGGTATTGGCTGCTTGTTATTGTGGCAAAGTAGCATGGAGTTGATACTTTAGGGTCTATATGGGGCACCCCTACGGACCAGAGTCACACATCCTTTTGTCTATGATAGACGAAAACTCTGTTCATAGAGAAATGATGACACTTTTATACTACGACTGTCCCTCCGTTATGCTGTCCCCCAACCCCTTGCTGCTGTCATGTTCCATTTCTCTGAGTATTCATTTTCTGTGGTGGGGGGAAAGAATACTGCCACCAAGTATTTCCACTTGGATCGTAAGAGGCAAGAAGAAAGGGACGGGGATTGGGACTAGGCATCCGTCTCCTTGTAGCCCCACAGGGGACATTCCTAAAAGAAAAAGTAAAGGAATAAGAGGGTCTAGGAGTTTTCCGACCAGCACCCTAAGGTTTGGGTCTTTTAATGTGCGTGGATGTGGTACAGATGAGAGTAAAAGGGAAGAGATAGGTAGTATGTTTGTGAGAAGAAAGATGGATGTGTTGGCTTTGAGTGAATCTAAGTTGAAAGGGAAGGGTGAGTGTAAGTGGGAGGTTATCAGGAGTGAAGAGAGGGCGAGGGAGGGAAGGGGTGGCTATTCTAGTAAGTGAAGAGATAGGTAAACGTGTAGTGGAGTGGAAGGAGGTTTCCTCAAGGATAATGTGGATGAAGGTGAAACTGGGAAAGGAGATGTGGGTCTTTGTAAGTGCATATGGGCTTGGCAGTGAGAAGAGTGTAGAAGAAAGGGAGGCCTTTTGGATAGATTTAAATTAGTGCATAGAGGATTTAGGGAGAAATGTCAATGTAACAGTACTGGGAGACCTTAATGCTAGGGTAGGAAATGGTCCAATTGATGGAGTGAGTGGGAAATGTGGAGTTCCAGGAAAGAATCATAGTGGAGAGTTGATGGTGGAAATGTGTCTAGAGAGTTGATGATAGCAAATACAGTGTTTCGGAAGAAAGTCAAGCATAAGTACACATGGGAGAGGGTGGTGGATGGGAGGGTGGTAGACAGAGAGTTAATGGATTATGTAGTGGTAAATAGGATTATGATAGGAAGAGTTAAGGATGTACATGTGCTAAGGGGGGAGGGTGGGGGGATATCAGATCATTTTTTGGTGGAAGGTAAGTTGAGAGTGGAGGATAGATGGAGAAAGAGGAGAGGGACAAAAGGTAGGGAGGTGCTTAGAGTGAACTTTTTAAATGCAAAGGAAAAGGAGGAGTACAAGAAGAAGCTGAGTGAGGAGTGGGAGAGATTGAAGGATAGAGTAGAGCTAGGTGTGGAGGACGAGTGGGGATGGTTCAAGGAGGGAGTCACAAAGTGTGCAAGGATGGTGTGTGGAACAAGAAGGACAGGAGGAAATAGAAGGAAGGGTAGTGAATGGCGGGATGAGGATCAAAGAAGGTTGTAGAAGACAAGAAGCGAGCTTTCACAGATTGGTTACAAAATAGGACGAGGGAGTCATATGAGAGGCACAAAGAAAAGAAAAGAGAAGCACAAGGTAAAGCAGGTAAAGAGGAGAGCAGATATGAAGTGGGGTAGGAGTATGACGGAAAATTTTTAAAGTAATAAAGAGATGTTTTGGAAAGAAATTAAGAGAGGAAGAGGAGGCGAATCAAGAAAGAGAAGAAAAGGTAAAAGGTGCAGATGGAGAGATGATAATGGAAGAGAAGGCAGTAAGGGGAAGGTGGGCAGAGTATTTTAAGGAGTTGCTATATGTGAAGGGGGATAGGGAGGGAAAGATAGTTGCAGTGGGAAATTCTAAGAAAATGACCGTGATGAGTGAGGAAAATGGAGGAGAAATAGGGAAGGATGAAGTGAAGGCAGTTGTTAAGATGATGAGATGAAAGCAGGTAAGGCACCTGGTCTGGATGGATGCCATGCAGAATGTCTTAAAGAAAAAAAAGAAAAAAAAAAAAAAAAGAGGAGGTACAGTAATGGTGGACTGGCTGGTGAGGTTATTTAATCTTTGCTGGAGAAAAGGTAGAGTGCCGGAGGATTGGAGGTGTGCCTGTATAGTTCCACTTTACAAGGGAAAAGGGGACAAGTGTGAATGTGATAGTTTCAGAGGGATTAGCTTGTTATGTGTAGTTGGGAAGGCTTATGGGAGGGTCTTGATTGAGAGGATTAGGAGAGGAACAGAGGGAGTAATTGGTGAGGAACAGTGTGGATTTAGGATGGGTAGAGGTTGTGTAGATCAGATCTTTGTAGTAAGACAGATATGTGAGAAAGCTATAGGAAAGGGGATGGATGTTTTTTGGGCTTTTATGAATCTGGAAAAGGCTTACGACAAGGTAGACAGGAAGACACTGTGGGAGGTTATGCGGATATACGGGATAGGAGGAAAGCTTATCGGAGCTGTCAAGAGTTTTTACGAGAGTAGTAGAGCATGTTTCAGGATTAGAAATGGAGAGAGTGAGTGGTTCGAGGTAAAGGTGGGACTTCGTCAAGGATGCGTTATGTCGCCCTGGCTGTTCAACTTATACATGGATGGGGTGGTGTGAGAGGTAAATGCAAGGGTGGTGGGTCAGGGATTGGAGATGGTTAAAGAAAATGGAGAAAAGTGGGAGGTGAGTCAGTTGTTGTTTACGGACGACACTGCGCTTGTAGCAAGATCGGAGGAGGGGTAGAGGAAGTTGGTGACAGAGTTCGGGAGAGTGTGAAAGAAGAAAGCTGAAGATAAATGTGGGCAAAAGTAAGGTGATGAGATGTACAAGGGGTGAAAGTGGCAGCATATTGGAAGTGAGCATTAAGGGAGAGCGACTGGAGGAAGTGGATAGCTTTAGATATTTGGATGCAAATGTTGCAGGAAAAGGTGGAGTGGAGGTGGAGGTAGAATTAGATAGAGAGAAGTGAGTAAATGCCTTGGTGGATTCAAGAGTGTAATGAGGAATAGACATTTGGGAATGGATGCTAAGAGGAGACTGCATGAAGGAATGATTGTGCCAACAGCACTGTACGGGACAGAAACATGAAACATGAGATAGGAAGAGAGAAAGGAGTTTGAATGTGTTTGAGATGAGGTGTCTGAGAAGTATGATAGGGGTTACTAGGCTGGATAGAGTGAGAAACGAGGAGGTGAGGAGGAGAACAGGGGTGGAAAGGGAACGGGGAGATAGGGTTGATGAAAGAGTATTAGGATGGTTGGGACAGATGGAAAGAATGAATGAAGAAAGACTAGTAAAAGACGTATGGAAGGCAGATGTGGAGGGAGTGAACATGAAGGGACGTCCTAGGATGAGATGGATGGATGGGGTGAAAGGGGCTTTGGGGAAGAGGGGAATGTCTGTTGAGGAAGGACGGGAGATGACAGAAGACAGGGGTGAATGGAGAATGGTTGTATATAGATGATGTGATGCATGAGGTGGAATGGGCGGGGGGATGGGTGGTGAGGTAATATGTGTGAGCAAAATTTGACGCAGCCCGAACGGATTTCTCCCCATCTTCTTTTGTACATGCGGGGAGGGAGAGGGGAGGAGTCGCCGATTTAATGAAGCGGCCTTGTTATGGATGTGCTGTGCCTTGCGACACTGCCTCTGACCCAGGGCAGTGGACAGGGTGCAGGGATGACTCGTCATTCAGGAGGTGCTAAGATAAGAAGGAGGGTGGAGGGGAGTGGAGTGTATTCAGGGATGAAATAGGTGGGAATGATTTTGTGCCGTTCCCTTTTTGGCTACCTCCCTTGTAAGAGGGAAAAAGCCTTGGTATATGTATATACATATATATATACATATATATATATATACATATATATATATATATATTTACATATATATATACATATATACATATATATACATATATACATATATAAATCATAATATACTGTAGATAAGATAAAATGCATTAGTATAGTTAAATGATAAACAAACAGGTAAATGGTAAATAAAAAGTTGACAAATGAATAATAATAAATGAAAGTCAAGCAAATAATAATAGACAAATAATAACAAATGATATAAAACAAATGGCTGGCATTACAGCATCGTCCTTAGGTGTTTATCTAAACGAATCTTAAAGTTTCGAAATAAACTACATTGCACAGCCTCACCAGGAAGTTTATTCCATTCATTAACTACACGTTTGGTGAAGTTGTTTCTACCCACTTCCAAATTAAATCTATTTCCTGACATTTTGAGACCATTATTTCTTGTCAGATTCTCATTCACTGTAAAAATTTTGTCACTTTTGATGTCAATTCTCTTTAGAATCTTAAAGACCTGTTTCAAGTAATCTGCGAGTATTTTTTTTTTTTTGGGGGGGGGGGAGATATTCATGTTTTAGTCGATTTTCGTATGATTTATTTTTGATGTTTGGAATCAGCTTTGTGGCTCGCCATTGTACTTTTTCCAATCTGTCAATGTCTTTAATGAGATTTGGTGACCATACGGAAACAGCATATTCCAAATGTGGACGAACTAACAATTTATAGAGTTTGTTAATGAGAGATGGACTTTTGAAGTTAAAGAAAAAAAAAAAAAATCGTGCAATCAGTCCTAGAATATTATTTGCTTTCTCAGAGGCTGAAATACACTGCTTAGATGATTTGAGATCGTTACTGATAATTACGCCGAGATCCTCTTCTTTTTACACTTTTGTTAACGAATATCCGAATAACATGTAATCATACATACTGTTATTTTTACCTATGTGCATTCACTTGCATTTACTTGTGTTAACTTTCATTGACCACTTTTCAGACCATTGCTGTAGTTTATCTAAATCTTTTTGAATGTCTAATTGGTTTAAGTGATCATTTGCCATTCCGCACAGATTTGTATCATCAGCAAATTTGGAGACAATAGGTTTTAGTCCGTGGTTTACATAGTTTACATGTACTCAGAGGTGGGCGTTCCAAACAAATGTTCGCGAACCTTTATCCGCGGATTTGTTCGGACCGACAAAATCCCGGATTTGGGTTCGGAGGTTCGGATTCGGACCGACGTCAAAAAAGATTCGGACTTCCGGGTTCGGAACGTCTTTTTTTCTCGCGAATCCGAACCTCCGTATCCTGAGAAAAAGTCGAAAAAACGAAGACGACCAAACATTGGTTTTCAACTTTTCCGCGGCATACAGATGTGGTGACGCCTATGACCATTAGCATTGTGTTTTACTTTATCGCTTCTCTCTACTTCTATTTCAGTATGGGCGTGTGTGTGTGTGTGTCTCAAATGACCACTGCTCGAAATGTGCTCGATATGCAAACCTGTGTGACTGTGTGTAGTAATGTGAAACAAAGACTAGTAGTACTGCCTGGACTGCCCTTCTTTGAACTTGGAAATATACTCGTGGTGTTTAACTCGTTGCTTTATCTGTACAACACAGACTCGTCATGTTGTGACCACAGCTAGCTGCCAGCCAATCGGAACGCTTGTTAGTGACGCGCAGCCACCGCGCATGCGCCGGTGACTGCAGCAGCCAACCTGAGCGCTTGTTTAGTGTTTACAAATCTGCACAGTCTGCAGACTTTCTTGTCACCGCGTCCCGTAAGTTACGATTTAGTTAAAGTGCTACAATAGTCAGACATTCTTCAACCGTTGCACTGACAACACTCTGGAGAGGACACCCAAGGAGGCTAGACTACTCTACTCACATCACACTCACCGCTGACAATGGATAAGTACGTGACATCCACACCGAGGTCGAGAAACCCAAATGCTCAGTCTCATACACCAATGTCACGGTTCCAGGAGGGAGAGGGACCTCTACAGAGACTGGGACATTCTCAAGCCCTTCTTCAAGTGTGGTGTCGGCAGGGACGCCGGGTTTGCCCTCTGCGCCAAGAAAAACTGCACTGCGAGGCTGAAGCTTCAGAATGACACCAACAGCAACTTAAAGAAGCATTATGCCACCAAGCACCCTTTAGATAGTCCTGCCTTAAAAACAGCCTTAGATGGCAGCAGCAAACGTGGCCACTCTGCTTCTGGTGGTGGTCGGGATGCCAAAAGCCTCAGGCAGGGCTGTATTGAGGAGGCTATGGCTGAGAGGTTTGACCAGCAGAAGGCCCTTGACCTGTTTTATGAGGTAAGTTTTACTTTTAAAAGTTCTACTGTTTTAGTATGAAAATAATTTGATAAATTTATTAACTTTAATAAATAAAAATAATTTAAAACAAAAATTTAACTTCAAATACTCACACATCTTTTTTATGTTTCAGTGAATTATCCGCGACATGCTGCCCACCATAACAACAGAGTCAGAGGCGCTCAGGGCCTTCCTCTACTACCTGAACCCTCAGTTCAAGCTGCCGTCCAGGAAAAAGCTTGGCGACGACATCAAGCATATGAGCGCCAGGGCCAAAAATGAGCTCACCAAGATCATGTCCAAGCAGGACTACCTGGCCACCACTGCCGACAGCTGGTCGAGCCACAACCGGGCCTTCATAGGCTCCACAGTCTCGTGGTTGGACAAGGCCACCCTGGAGAGGACGACTGCAGTCTTGGGCATGGAGGAGGTGAAGGAGAGCCAGACAGCCGAGTACTTGGCGAGGTCCTTGAGCAAGCTGCATGAGGACTTCCGCATCAGCAGCAAGATCCTTTGCACGACCACAGACAATGACACAAACTATGTAAGTGCATTTGTCAACTTTGCACAAGAGGACGTCGTCATACAACCTGGCGAGGACAAGCCTGACGAGCCTCAGGTCATATCTATGGAGGAGGCCCTGGACCAGGCTGACGAAGCCGAGGTTAGCCTGCCTAAACACCAGAGGTGTGGTGCACACACTCTTAACCTCCTGGCGTCTGAGGATGTTTCCAAAGTGAGTATAATAAAAAAAAATTAAATCTAATAAATTATTAATTTATAAATATCAAATAATTTATTGTTCTTTTGGTAAAAACTAAAAAAGATTTAAATTATTATTTATTATTTTTTAATTTGTGAATTGTAATAAAATATTAAATGATAAATATTCTTTTTTCAGGTCCCACAATGGAACCATGGTGGTAGGAATATCTTCAGAAGGTCGGCTGCCAAGGCACAGTCTTTGTGGAATGCCCAGGGCCGCCGAACTGTCGCAGCCAACGAGATAAAGGATGCTATCGGCAAAAAACTTAAAGTCCCTGGCGCGACGAGGTGGAACTCCAGCTATGACAGCTGTAAGATGCTTTCTGGCCTGCTACAGGACCTGGACACCCGTAAAAAGATCAATGATCTCTGTACCAGCATGCGCCCCAACCCGATCCTCGCCTTTGTTGACGAGGACAACGAGGCCATCGCTGAGTACGTCAAAGTTATGGCCCCAGTTGCCAATGCTTTGGACAAAATGCAGTCAGACCAGCATGCCTACATGGGGAACTTCCTTCCCAACTTGATGGTGCTCCAGAGGGACTTGAACCTGCTTAGGGACGACAACAGCATCAAGCATGCCAAGCCCCTCGTCACCTACCTCCTGGAGACACAGGAGCACCATGGCAGAGACAAAAAGGGCTTCAATGAAAGGTAGATATTTTTAATATTTTAATATGATATTATAATAACAATACAATATAATTATATAAATAATAAAATAATATAATATTTTATAGTAATTGAAATGAAAAAAAATAGTAATCATTAATCAATAATTAAATTAACTCATATCTTAATCTTTTCAGGTTTCAACACATGTTTGAGGACCAGGAGAAGCTCCTTGCGACTGCCTCCCACCCCAGGTTCCGTTTAAAGATGGTCAAGTACATATGCAGGACAAATCCTGACTTGTACAACCTGGTGAGGGACAAGATGGTGTCGGACCTTGTGGCCCAAATCAGGTCCAAGGAGGGGGATGTGGCCTCCGCCTCCAGCCAGCCCACCTCCAGGCCACAGTCTGTGGCCAGCCACACCAGCGAGCACAACGAGTTTGCCTTCCTTCTTGAGGACGAGGAGGAGCCTGTGGTGGTGGCCAACCTGGAGGAGGAGGTCGGCAAGGAAGTAGACACTTGGGGCGCCATTCTCGGCACAAGCATCATGAAGATCTCCCCGGCAAACTTCCCCAAGGAGCACAGGCAGCACTGGGTGAACTGTTTCATCAAGTATAACACTCCCCTGCCCTCGTCTGCCTCAGCTGAACGACTCTTCAGCTTCGGCTCGGACATTTTGAGGCCAAAGTGAGCCTCTCTGACCAATCTGAACTTTGAGAACCTGACCTTCATGAAGGGAAACTTGAAGTTGGTTAAGAGGGAGAGAGAAAGGACTGACAAGTTAGAGTGAATCTGTGAAGAGTAAAGAGTGAAGACTGAAGTGTTGTGAATTTTTGTTTTAAATGTTTTTACTGTTTTGTTTTGTGAACTTTTGTTTTTACTTTTTACTGTCTTGTATTAATAATTTGTTTTTCTAGTAATAATTTGTTTCATAAATAATGTAGATATCTTAAAAAAACACTTTTTTTAAACGGAAAGCTTTAGATTTAGATTCGGAGATTCGGAATGAGTAAAATTTAGGTTTGGAAATGTTCGGAAGGTATCGGAATTAAGGTTCGCTTTGCTATTTTTTAAAGATTCGGAGGTTCGCGGACAAATGTTCGGAATAAATGTTCGCACCGAAATTTTGAAAATCGGGTTCGCTATTCGGAGGTTCGGAACCCAAAACCGGCGAAGATTCGGGTTCGGATTCGGAACCCCCAAAAAAGGTTCGCGCGCCCACCACTGCATGTACTATGAATTAAAGTGGCCCAAGAACGGAACCCTGAGGAATTCCACTTGTAGCAGTTTTCCATCTAGAAGTTTTGCTATTTAGAACAAATCTGTTTTTGATCATTCAATCAATTACTAGTCCAACTTAATAGGCTATCACTTATTCCGTGTGAAGCTAATTTAGTAAGTAGTCTTTTAGTAAATAGTCTTTTGCAAAGTCTAAGATATATTAAATTATATTTTTTTCTTTTGTCATAATTCGAGAGGAGTGTATTGTAGTATTTGAGTAAGTTAGTCACGCAAGAATGTTTCCATCTGAATCCATGCTGGCTATCAATTATCAAACAGTTACTTTCTAAATGATGTTCTATAGCATCTCTGATGATAGTTTCCAACATTATTCCTATGATTGATGTCAAACTTATAGGCCTATAGTTATTTGGTTTCTTTTTGTCACATTTTTTATATGGGAATAACGTTAGCTAGTTTCCATTCTCTTGGAACATCTCTGGATACTATGGATTTCTTGAAAATAATTTCTAATGGAACAACAATCTCATTTTTCATTTACTTTAAGATTCTTGGATGCCATCAGGCCCTGTTGTTTTATTAACTTTGAGTTTCTCGATACACCTTTTAATATTTTCTTTTGTTATATCAATCGTAGTAAGTTCACCCTAGACTTTTCACAGGTTTTAGTTTGGAGTTCACTTTAAGCTGTTTCATTTACGAATACTGAGCAAAATAGTTGTTTAAAATATCACACATTCTTTCATTTGAATTTTCAAGTTGACCATCAGCAGATAATAGTGGGCCAATGTGATTCCTAATAACCTTTTTTATCTCTAATGTAACTAGAATTCTCTGGGATTCTCTTTGGATTTATCAGTGATATTAATTTCATATTGTTTTTTTTTTTTTAATTTCTCTGTAATATCACATAACTTTGGTAGTCATTAAGTGCACCCTAGCACTTGTATTCCTTATAAGCCTGTTTCTTTTTAGCAATACTTTTTTTCAGTTTCTTTGTCAAGCCATTTTGGGCAAGCTTGATTTGGGAGGCATCTGTCCTTAAACAAGATGTATGTATGAATCATCTTAGTAAGCATATTTTGAAACATTACCCACATCTGATCTACAGTTCCTTCGCTTAATTTTTCCTCCCAATCTGTAAACTGAAGCTCCTCACGTAGTCCTATGAACTGAGCTTTACTGAAATCGGTTATTTTAGAAACACAAGTATCTATTCTAGTTTTTTTCAGCATTTTGAATCTAAGCTGTGATTGCTACTTGCAAAAGTTTCACCAACTTCTATATCAGTTATCATGATTTCATGGCTAGTGATCAATAGACCATGTAAATTTCCATGTAATATTTTTATTGTGCATTAGAAATACCTCCTAAATTTGGCCTTCCATAAACAAGATAAATGTGACAATGACAGACCTGACAGAAATATTTAATATGTATTTTACATTCATGAGATTAATAACATGAATATATATATATACATATATATATATGAATAAATATATATATACATATATATGTATAATATATATATATATATATATATATATATAACACTAAGGTACAATTACATTTAACCTTTCTAACTTTAAAAATAACTCCAAGTATATATAAAAATAAGTCCAGTACTGATTCTCAATTTCGATTCTACCTTCTAACTTCTTATTTCTCCTCCCTTTTGTTTTCGGCATTCACACATTCTTTATATACATCTGAATTAATTTAATTTCCATATAATTTGTAGGTTATATGAACTTATCCAAATGACATTCTCCTAAACAGTGTCTAAGTTTGTTTCTTATTCAATTCATTGGACTAAATCCTCACTCACAGTCTGCACTAGAGACAAGAAAGGCTCCTCCAATATCCATCAACTTTTCCAAGTCTCAGAACTTCATTCTGAAGAGCAACTAATACCATTTTTTTGTGTTAAATTTTATATAATCTTGTATCTAATTTTCCTCGAACATCAAACTAAATATTTCTGTAGCATCAGCAAGAAAATCATGATAGTTAAGACAAAGGGCAGTAACATGTCCACTACCAGATGAAAAATCACATTGACCATTCTTGTGCCTCATCCTCAGGGAAACTGTCCTATAAATGGGTGGAACATTTTTCATGATTTCATCCAGCCATTCTTCACTTGCAGTTCTTTTTCCCTTCACACCCTTTGCTTCATTTGAATCTGACAACAAGATCCACCAGTTCTATGCAATTCTGTTATTTGTATATATATTTTTTTACATTTGTAAATTTAAAAATAGTTACAGATTACAACCATATCTGTGTGCACTATTTACCGAACATAGTTGTTGCCTTGTTTCCTGTTGCTTACTTTTCAATTGAAGTACAAAGTTGGGATGGATCTTTCCAACAGCTCCCTTTTATCTTAATTATTATGATTTTTGCTTTGACATTGTTTCAATGTTCCTCTATTATCCAGATATCTCTACTATTCCAATGACTTGTAGTAGCCATTTTTTTCATCAGTATATTCTTTGCTCCTTTTGCTATTATTGAAATGTAGGTTTCTGCAGGAAATAACAGTGATTTTCTTTTCCAAATGGAATTTGAAACATAAAAAAAACATATTGAGATTGTATCAATTATTCAGACTTTTTAATTTGAGGGTACAAAACTAATAACATGCTTCTTGATTTATTTCATTGGATTGAACTAGTACTGGTGATGTATAACTGCTGAACATACAAAAGATCTCAAAACTATGTGTAAAATTATGAAATTGTACACTTATATTTCAAAAGTCATTGACAAATTTTCAAAATCACATTCCTTTTATTTTGAATTCATTGTTATGAAATTAAAGGATTAGTATCTTTAATTACAATATTTTAATTTAATTTTCAAAACCTTATGCACACACTTTTTTCCTTTGTACGCTAATTGTGAAATGTGTGCACAAACACGTCCACAAATCTTACAGGGAATATTTTTCACCACACAAGTCACACTGGAATGGCTTCTTTCCAGTATGAGATGGTTGAGACCTCTTTTGTGAGAAAGCACAATCACACAGGTCACAGTGGAAAGACTACTGTCCTGTATTTACCTAGTTGATTTTTATGGGAAGAGAGCTATGCTTATAGTGACCCGCCTTTGTATCTTTCAGCATCCAGTTTGATCTTAAATTCTTGTATAGTTTTTGCACTGTTTCTTTCATTGGGGGGAACCTGTCTCTCTGTCCTTGTTCCCAATTTTGTGAGTTTTCAATTGTGGGGGGATCACATGATATTTGAGGTGATTCTTTTGTGATAAAGTTGCAGTGCACAGGAATGGCTTCTCTCCATTGTGGGTCCTCATATGCATTGCGAGAGAACCCTTTTGTAAGAAAGTTGCACCACACACGTTGCACATGAGAGGCTTCTTTCCTGTGTGGGTCCTCATATGTTTTTTGAGAGATCTCTTCTGAAAGCTATATCATACAAGAATGGCTCTTCTCCATTGTGGGTCATTATGTACTGTCAAAGTCACACTGGATAGGCATCTCTCCTGTGTGAGTCATCATATACTTTCTGAGATAAACCTTTTGTGTGAAAACAGAATCGCACATGTCACATTGGAAAAAGCTTCTCTCCTGTGTGCAAGATTCCCCTTACATGAGAAAGCAGAATCATACATGTTGCATTGGAAAGACTTGCCTCTTGTGTGGGTCCTCGTATGCTGTGTAAGAGAACCCTTTTCTGAAAAAGTAGAATCACAGAACTCTTTTGTGGGAAAGTAGAATTGCACAGGTCACAGTGGATGACTTCTCTCCTGTGCGGGTCCTCATGTGCTGTATGAGGGAACCCTTTACTGAGAAAGCATAATAGCACAGCTCACACTGGAAAGGCCGCCCATCTGCATGGGTCTTCAAACATTGTGTGAGAAACCTTTAATAAGAAACAAGGATTCACAAAGGTCATACTGGAAAGGCTTTTCTCCTGTGTGGATCATATGTTTTTTGAAGTGATTCTTTTGTGAGAAAGCTGCATCGCACAGGTAGCATCACAATGGCTTCTCTCCAGTGTGGGTCCTCATGTGCTTTCTAGAAATTTTTTGTGGGAAACCAGAACCACACAGATCACATTGGAAAGTCTTCTCTCACGCGTGGGCCTATGTTTTGTGAGATAACCCTCTCATGAGAAAGCAGAATCACACATCATAAAGGAATTGTTTCATTCCTATGGATCATCACGTGATATTTGAGGTAATTCTTTTATGAGAAAGCTTCATCACAAAGGTCACACTAGAAAGACTTCTCTAGTGTGGGTCCTCATATGCTTTGTGAGATTAATCTTTAATGAGAAAGCAGAATTGCACAGTTCACTATGGAGAGGCTTCTCTCCTATGTGGGCCCTCATATGTTTTGTGAGATGACCCTTATGTGAGAAAGGAGAATCACAGAGGTCACACTGAACAGGCTTCTCTCCTGTGTGGGTTTGAGATTACCCTCGTGTAAGAAATCAAATCCACAAAGGTCACACTGGATAGGCTTCTTTTCTGTGTGGGTCCTCATATGCCGTGTGAGATGACCCTTTTCTGAGAAAGCAGAATCACACAGGCCACACTGGAAAGGCTTCTCTCCTGTGTGGGTCCTCATGTGCTTAGTGAGAGAACCCTTTTCTGAGAAACCAGAATCACACAGGCCACACTGGAAAGGCTTCTCTCCTGTGTGGGTCCTCATGTGACGTGCAAAAGAACCCTTTCCTGAAAAAGCAGAATCACACAGGCCACACTGGAAAGGCTTCTCTCCTGTGTGGGTCCTCTTATGCTGTGTGAGATTACTCTTTTTTGAGAAAGCAGAATCACACAGGCCACACTGGAAAGGCTTCTCTCCTGTGTGGGTCCTCATATGCTGTGTGAGAGAACCCTTTCGTGAGAAAGCAGAATGACACAGGTCACACTGGAAAGGCTTCTCATCTGTGTGGGTCATTATATGCTTAGTGAGAGAACCCTTTATTGAGAAAGCAGAATCACACAGGGCACACTGGAAAGGCTTCTCTCCTGTGTGGGTCCTCATATGCTGTGTGAGATAACCCTTTAGTGAGAAAGCAGAATCACACAGGTCACACTGGAAAGGCTTCTCTCCTGTGTGAGTCCTTATATGCTGTGTGAGATAATCCTTTCGTGAGAAAAAAGAATCACATAGGTCACAATGGAAAGGCTTCTCTCCTGTGTGGGTCTTCATATGCTGTGTGAGATCACCGTTTTCTGAGAAAGCAGAATCACACAGGCTACACTGGAAAGGCTTCTCTCCTGTGTGGGTCCTCATATGCCGTATGAGATTACCCTTGTTTGAGAAAGCAGAATCACACAGGCCACACTGGAAAGGCTTCTCTCCTGTGTGGGTTCTCATATGCTGTGTGAGGTGACCCTTTTTTGAGAAACCAGAATCACACAGGCCACACTGGAATGGCTTCTCTCCTGTGTGGGTCCTCATATGCTCTGTGAGATGACATTTTTGTGAGAAAGCAGATTCACACAGGTTACACTGGAAAGGCTTCTCTCCTGTGTGAGTCCTCATATGCTGTGTGACATAATCCTTTCGTGAGAAAAAAGAACCACATAGGTCACACTGGAAAGGCTTCTCTCCTGTGTGGGTCCTCTTATGCTGTGTGAGATGACCCTTTTTTGAGAAAGCAGAATCACACAGGTCACACTGGAAAGGCTTCTCTCCTGTGTGGGTCCTCATATGCTGTTTGAGAGAACCCTCTTCCGAGAAAGCAGAATCACACAGGTCACACTGGAAAGGCTTCTCTTCTGTGTGGGCCATCAAGTGATTTTTAAGGTGACAGTTTTGTGTGAAAGCTTTATCTCACAGGTCACACTGGAATGGCTTTTCTCCAATGTGGGTTATCATATGAAATTTGAAGCGATTCTTTTGTCAGAAAGCTACTTTACACAGATCATATTGGAGAGGCTTCACTCCTGTGTGGCTCATCATATGCTTTGTAAGAGAACCCTTTTGTGAAAAGGGACAACGGAAAGGCTTCCCTCCAGTGTGGGTCAACATGTGATATCTAAAATGACTAGTGATATAATTGTGCCACAGATGTCACACTGGGTCCTTTTCATTGTATGACAAGTATGGAATCTGTAGATAGCTCTTCCAAAGAAGTGGTGATATTTGCCCTCATCCTGAAAAATGTAATTATATTATTGACATCTATCTCTGAAAGTGAGTAATATATTCTAATAGGATAGTGGAAGTTTTGCACACAAACTATTTCATACTCAAATTTGTACCTAAACAAACCATTCATACATGCCATGACCTATTATAAAATAGGGTGAAACACTAATAGATATGGAGCTATCATATACACTGCGTACCAGAAATATATGCAAATAGATTTTTATGTTCTAACTCCGATAGTTTTTAATTAAAAGTAATGAAATTTGGCATGTTAATGTGGCAACAGTAACACATGCGCAGATCTAAAATTTTAAGCTAATCTGCGCAATAATAATCAAATGGCAGCCATTTTGGTGACTTGCAGCCTCTTTAAGCGTGCCAACTTTATATGCAAGATGGGACGTAAAGGTGCTTTGAGTCAAGCTGAGAAGTCTAAAATTTTCCAAAGTATTCATAATAAGATATCTACCTTAGAAATAGCCAAAGAATTGGACCGTGATCATCGTACAATTAAAAAAAAAATACCCTAGTGTAGGCCTTATGGTCTTTTGCAGTCTCCTTTATTTCTTATGTTCTTATGTTCTAACCCTGAACTTTGCAACGGACGTTCTGACAAAGGAAAAATTCGTAAGAAAGCACCTGTGTCGCATCGAGCCATGAGTAGGATTAAGAGAGAAGTCCGGCGTAACCCTCTTGAAACTAGCAAAAAAAAATTGGAAACGCTGGCGTTCCTGATGTGCCCAAATCAACTCGATGCCGTATCCTGAGGACGGTTGCAAAATGTGGAAAGCCAGAGGTTCGCCCTCCATTAAAGGATATCCACAAGAGAAAGAGGATGGAGTGGGCAAGAAATCACATGATGGACCCGATGGGTGGAGGAGAGGATGGTATCGTAATGAGGGTCCACGTCCCCACCGGATCAGGCGTCAACAAGGAGATGGTGGTGTGATGTTTTGGGCTGCAATCATTGGTAATGAGCTGGTAGGGCCATTTAGAGTCGCAGATGGAGTGAAAATGACCGGCAAACTCTACATTGACTTCATTAAGAAGCACCTTGAACCCTGGCACAAGAAGAAGAATTTGTCATTCTGGAAAAAGATGGTATTCATGTATGATAATGCACCGTCTCATGCTGCAAACATAACCACTGAATATTTGGAGAGTGTTTTTGCCAGACATGGGAAAATAATGCAATGGCTAGCCTGTTCTCCAGATTTAAATCCCATCGAAAATCTGTGGAGCATCTTGAAAAGGAAGATTTACTCCAGAGGAAGGCAGTACAACTCCAAAGATGACCTCTAGAATGCCGTTCTGACTGCTGCCAAGGAAATTTCATCAGATGAAATCGAAAGTTTGACATCTTCAATGGACCAAAGGCTTTTTTCTCTTGTTGATAAAAATCGCAATTACATACAATATTGATTGTACTATGAAACCATATTGAACATGTTTGCTCTGTATTATTGTTGTTCTCAGATTACATATTCCTAAAATAATCAATGTTTTAATTTTCCGTCACCACTTCACCATATTTGACACTTTAGCAATGATTTGCATACAAAGTTGGCACGCTTAAACAAGCTCCAAGTCACCAAAATGGCTGCCATTTGATTACTATTGGGCAGATTAGCTTAAAATTTTAGATCTACGCATGTGTTAGTGTTGCCATATAACATGCCAAATTTCACTAGTTTTTATTAAAAACTATCGGAGTTAGAACATAAAAATCGATTTGCATATAATTCTGGCACGCACTATATTTCATTCTACTTTTTCATTAGACATGAGGTGAAAATCATCCTATAGCTACATGCATACTCATTCCCCAACAACCACAATGACTAAAATTTTGCTCTTGCTTTTTTCATCATGTCATGAGATTTGGAAGTGGGCAATGGCCCAGCTGGCCACAACAGTCGTATCTTAATATAACTTCATAGCATACCATGTTTGGGCTCACAAGACCTGAATCTAAACCAACTCAAGGAGGGTTTATTCAGTTCATCTGACTCAAATAAGTGATGCTAGGCACATCGTTTAAGACACACAAACCACACTTTAGAATGGACGTCTAGAACGAGCTCTGGAGTGCAGTGCTTTTTCGATAAGTTGGAGGAAACACCTAGGTGGTGTCATTCATACTGGGACATTGGAGCTTTGTCTATCAAGTGACCGAAATGATATGTTGGAGTAAATTCAGTTAGTGGTTGAAATATAAAATGGAGGATCATGAAGGTAGACAAAAATATAGTGAACCAACAAAGAAAAGACTAGAAGTAAGCAGGGTTGAATCACCATCAGGTGTCATCCCAAAAAAAGAGTTGCAACATGGTAACATCCAAGAGCAATCAAATGTATTAAAATATAACATTTTCAGGGTTTCCAAATGTGGAATACTAGGTAGAGGTATAAATCTGGAAAGGGAAACAAGGTATAAGAATATTCTAAATTAGGCGATAACAGAACTAATAAATGAAATTATAGATCTGAAAGCTGAATACAGGACAATGTATAAAGAAGTGAATGAGTTGAAAAAACAAAATGCTGAAATGAACAGGGAGCTTAATGATCTAAAAGAGGAATTAAACACAGTCAAAAGTGAGAATGAAAGAATAAAAAATGAAGATACTAACAAAAATGAGGCTTTGAAAAAGAAGTAAAAGAACAAATACAAGCGGTGACTGAGAAAGTTGGAGAAACCATAAAAGAGATAGATCTCCAACAAATCAAAAATCAATGGAAAGTGGATCAGGAAAACCAAAAAATAACTTTTAAAGAAATTGTAAAACAAGTGGAAGAAAATGCAAAAGAAACAGTCATTGAAGAGAAAGAAAATTGGGCTAGACACAGTTGATAAAAAAAAGTGTATAGTAGTTTATAGTATTGAAGAAAACCACAATGTAGCTAGCGACTAAAGAGAAAAAAGAGAAAGAAATAGCAAAAGAAATTCTAAGAGAGATACAAGAGGAGGGGCAAGAAAAGGGAAAAGGAAATGGAGGAAGTGCATAGAATAGGACTATACCCTAAAGACAAAAATGGACCACTATAATCTAAAATAAGGTCTCAAATGATAGCAGAAGTTAAATTACAAGAATATATGGATATAAAAAAGGAATGAGCAATGAAAAAAGAGAGGGAAAAGACACTAAGAAATGAAGCTAATAGAAAAAAAAAAGAGAGAATAACAAGAGACCAAAATGTTTTTTTTTTTTTTTTTTTTTTTAATAGTACTGGACCTGATGCTGAGAAAATGGTATATCAAAGATCAAACAAAGGAAACAAAAAAGGAGGAAAAAAAAAAAAAATAGAAATAATGTATACCAACATAGATGGCATGATTTCAGGACTAAATAAATTAAATGACTATCTGGCAGAAGAAAAACAGTATATAATGGTAATAGTGGAGATGGCATTACAAGGTCCACTACCACCAATTATTGTGGGACAAAGTTTATATAATCATTGGATAAAAAATCGAGAGGCAAAACAGGGTGGAGGAGTCATGTTTTTGACTAAGAAAGGCTTACATGTGATAAAGATAACAGAAGGAAATAATAATGTGGAATTGAATGATAAAAATTGAAAACAGTGACATAACAAGTAGAAAATTTGTAGTGATATATGTGCCCCTGAAAACATATTCCTGGACAGAGAGTGACCATTGCACAATTTCGACACAAGGAATGTATTAAATGAAATATTGAAAGAAGGAGGAAACTTAATAATTATGGGTGACTAACTCTAGAGTAATAAGTTGGGAGATGACAGTGAAAGATGGAGAGGACCTTTGGGGAAATATACTACTGGGCATGGCCAATGAATACACAATAATTCAATGGGTAAAAGAAAAATACCAGAGACTGAGATAATGAAGAACCATCAGGACTAGACTTAATATTTACATCAGAGCCTGAAATTGTGGATAAAATGGAATACAAGACACCAATTGGGAAGTGACCACATACTTATCAAGTTCAAACTAAAAGAGGAAATTTGGGAAGAAATGGGAAACACAGAAAAGGAAGACTAATGTACAACAAAACAGATTTTGAGAAACTCAGAAAATTCTTTCAAAAAGTGAAGTGGGAAAACTTCTTTAATGAAGAAGCTAAATATGTACCAAAACAAACACAGGAAAAGGTGTACATTAAATGCTGGTACAACAGAAAATGTAATGAAGCAAAAGATAGAAGAGACAATGCATGGAAAAGATGGAAAAAAAGAAAAAAAAAATGGATAAGTGACAAGTACATATCAAACTAGGAAATGAATATGTAAAAATATGCAGTGAAGAAAAATAAACTATGTAAGAATCAACCTAAATTATTCTACAGATATGTATATGGTAAATTGAAAAATAAAAAAGGAAATAGTGAAACTGCATCAAGGGAATGTGGAACGTATAGATGTAGAAATGGTTGAAATTGTGAACAAACATTTTAAATCTGCATTCACAAAAGAAAATACACACAATTGTCATGAAGGAACGGGAGAAAGATCCCTCCCAATGAAAAAAATAATCGTGACACAGAAAGAAATAAGGGACCAAATAATAAACCTTGATGTCGGAAAATCACACGGTCTGGACAGAATTGCAAATTGGATACTAAAAGAATGTATAGATGAACTAACACACAAAATATACAAAATAATAGATTGCTCACTCAAAGAAGGAAAGGTACCACAAGATTGGAAAAATGCCAATCAATATTGTGCCAATATATAAAGGAGACAAGGAAGACCCAACAAACTGTAGAGCAGTCTCCCTTACAAGCACAATAGCTAAAATACCTGAAAGTTATCAAAAGTAGATGGACTAAACATCTGGAAGAAAACAATATTCTGAATACAAAATTATTTGGCTTTAGACAAGAAAGATCATTTGCCACAAACTTAATTTGTTTTTATTCAAGGTTAATATAATGCAAGAAAGGGATGGGTGGGCAGATTGTGCTTTCCTGGATTTACAAAAGGCATTTGATAAAGTACCACACAAAAAGCTATTAGGAAAACTTGAAACAACAGGTGTACAAGGAAAGTTATTGAAATGGATGGAAGATTTCTTGCATGGGAGAAAAATGAGGGTGGCACTTAGATATAAAAACCTGACATGGGAAGAAATGAGAAATGGAGTCCCACAAGGCTCAGTATTAGCTCTAATAATGTTTGCTATATATAAATGACATGGATGAAGGTGTAGAATGTTATATGAACTTCTTTGCAGATGATACAAAACTATTAAAGAAAGTAAGTACAGAAAAAGACTGTGAATCACTACAGAGAGACCTGGACAAAGTCTGGAAATGGAACCAAAAGTGTGAAGTGTACTTCAACATCAAGAAATGTAGTATAATAGATTTTGGGAAAAAAATACTAATAATAATATCAGGACAATAAAATATTGGTACAAAGGAAGTAAAAAAGATAGCTCAGAAAGGGACCTAGGAGTAGTTATTGACAAGGACATGTCCCTAGACAAGCATATAAACAAAACAGTTGGAGAAACCTACAACTTACTAAGACCAATAAAGGTGGTTTTTAATTACTTGGATGAAGTCATGGTAAAAAAAATATTAGTCACATTGATAAGACCAAGACAAGCATATAAACAAAATAGTTGCAGAAACCTACAATTTACTAAGATCAATAAAGTTGGTTTTTAATTACTTGGATGAAGTAATGGTTAAAAGAAATATTAGTCACACTGATGAGACCAAGATTGGAGTACACTGCGACACTATGGACATCCAGCACAAAAAAGAATATAAAGAAATTAGAAAGAACTCAAAGAACAACAAAGGTGTCAAGGGCAATGCATACTGCCATTGGTCTAGTGTTATACTGCCGTATTGGTGTGAAAGTCTTCTAGATTAGTTTGGAGCAAGAATCTCACCACCTGAATTATCACTCATTTCACAATTGTCTGACTCACCATCATTTTCCAATTCATCACCTTGCGTCTTGCCACCGTTTTCCAATTCTGATTCTACATCTTGTAGACACTCTGTGTTGGTTCAGATTCCTCTCACACAATTTCTCTTTAATCACTTGGATCACTGTTTCCTTGGTATTTTCTTTGACTTGTACTCCGCCTGCCACCGTTTCATGCTAGAAGACCCTGCAGGTCATCTGCCGAGTCCTGTACTGGCATCCTTCAGATAATCAATATATACACAACTTTATCTCACTATGCTATCCACTCTTGTCTCAAGCCTCTCACAATAGTTCTCCCTATCCTTCTCAAATACAATGGTGACATTCTAATCAATTCTATGTGACATTTACATCTGATAATGCTGCCAAAACCATACAAGGCAATATTCCCTACATCTTACAGATGACAACCTAGTTGCTGAGATCAATCAAATACTGTAGCTGGCAGAATGATTATTGTTCCAACCTCTCTGATGATGCTCAACAATGCAAAGCTCCCAAAGCTCACCACTCCCCTATACTACACCTTACTGGTTTGTGGCATACTATGAGGAAACCCAATGTAACTTTTTCCATGCTGCTAAGTATCTTGAAGGAGAGACTGGATTACTCCCTACAAATAACCTCAAGAAATTTGGTTAAGTTGGTCCAAGCTAGGGCCATGATGCTCCTCCATCTACCTTGCCCTTCAGATGGTTAGGTTATGTTTTGTTAGGTTTAGTTATGTTATTGAGGTTAGGTTAGGTTACGTTAGGTTAGTTGTACACAAAATCGCAACTCTCGGTCCTCTCGAAGCTTCATGAATTTATTCCCGATTTTTGGGTTAGCAACTCTTCCAGAGCTGGAGTGCGCTTCGCTAAATGTAGCGGATACAGCAAAAAAAATATGGCGAATCATTGTTAATGCTACTCAAAAACATGGCTATGATCGCATGAGCCCTCGCCACTGCTGCCATCAAAGATGTAATTTATGTATTTCCATATCTTTTGTGCTGTTGATTTTACAGCTGTTTTGCAACGCACATCACTTGATTTCATGCTCCCCACCGAAAAACCCCGATTTCCCACAGGTCCCCCCAAGATCGTTGGGGAGGAAATGTAGGCATAAATTTATATATTAATTTCTTGAAAACTACGCATGTGACAGAAATGATGTACACCATCAATCTATACACTACATATCTCACCAGAACCACATAAGCCACATACAAAAATCTTTGGTTGGGTGAAACTATAAATTGTCCTTTATTTTATTTTTGCCATAATTGTATTCTATTTTTCAGGATGAGCCATGTATGTGCGTATGTATAAATTTTTTTACCATTGCAAGGTATGGGCACAAAAATTTACCATCGCTGCGAATCTAATCTATTGGCCATTTCCTCAATATACCTTTGCAAATAGCTTCAAAATGCTTCTAAAAATTTTCACATTTCAAATCCCCCAGCTGATTCAGGTCACTTAGCTCGCTTCCCACTCATACATAGTTCAGCCCCTGCCCCAATTTATTTTCTAGATCCGCCACTGAGCCAATGGTAATTGCTGCTGCGAGACTAGCAAACATTTTGATAAATATCCACACGTTTACCCTCGCTCAGAATGACAAATACACTGCCAAACGAGAATTGAGGAGTGGCAAATGCGAACATACTACACATGCACTAAGCTATCTTACCCCCATACCATTGCACTTACGAATTCAAGAAGACATACTTGTTTAACCTGTACAAAGCACAGCCACGAAAACAAGCTCTTTAAATAGCTGAAGGAGTGCAACTTAATGCTTGACGGGCTATGATGTCATATGTAAACAAACAAGACATGAAGGTGGAGGTCCGTACGTTTTTTTTTTTATGTGTCTTCTCTATTTTTCTACTTATATTTTCTGTTCTAAGTTTTATATATCCCCATTCCTCCCCTACAACTCGTAATAGCAGGTTAGTAAGAGACAAACTCGCTGCTGTTCGTTTATTGTTTGATGGATTCGTTCAGAACTCACAGCATTGTTACGCACATAATGAGTGTGTTACTGTTGACGAGTGACTATCCGCACAGGGGACGTTGTAGATTCATACAATACATGCCTTCAAAGCCTGCAAAGTATGGATTGAAATTTTGGTTACTCACAGATGCAAAAAGCTCCTATGTATCAAATATACAAATGTACACTGGCAAAGATGAATCGAGAACTGAAGAATTAGGAATGCATGTGGTACTCTCTCTTACCCGTCACTTGTATAATTCTGGGAGAAATGTGACGTGTGACAACTTTTTTACCAGCCTGAAGCTGGCACGCGAACTGGCACAGAAGCAAATGTCGTTAGTTGGGACTATTTGCAACAACAGAAGCACGTATATTTGTACATTGGTTCATTATATATTATTTGTTTTGCCTTTATGGTATCAACAAGTGATGTCTCTTTATATACCGGGTATCAAATATATATATTAACACTAGAAATATTTTTTTTCTTTAATATGCTAAAATACTTTAAAAAAGAGGTTGGGGTCAGATTGACCCTACGGTGCATATTTGCTTGAAAAAAAAAATCGTGCATCCACGGGTTAATAATATAATTTGAGAATTGAATATTAATCTTAATATATTTTACAGATCAAATTATTTTGACTAAATGTATGTTGTGAAATGTAAACGCTAAGTCATTTTCGCTTCGTGACGAAAATGCTTGTGTAAGCCTTATTGCTTGAGACAGTATAACAGCCTTTCTGATTGGAGAAAAGGATGACGCCCTTAAAGGGTGGCACTTATTTGTAACGTTCAAAGTTATTGTATGAATTAAACATTGACGTTAAAGGAAGAGTGTACAAGGAACCCAGATGGGATTCCTCGATTGTAATTACTACAAACCAGTTGTAGAAGTGAAATATTATTCGAAAGAAAAGAAAAGGAAAAATACGTTTAACTCATCCCATATTGAAATCGTATATACTTGACTTAGAAGGGCGAAAGAGGCATGGGGCCTACAGATGAGTGACTTACGATACAATGATGAAAAGAAAGTGAAGAAAGCTAAAAGTGAAAGAAGGATTACAATATCACAGAACAAACAGAGGGAGAGCGACAAAGATCCAATAGCAGCGACAAAGATCCAATAGCAGCGACAAAGATCCAATAGCAGCGACAAAGATCCAAATGCAGCGACAAAGATCCAAAAGCAGCGACAAAGATCCAAATGCAGCGACAAAGAACCAAAACGTCCGACAAAGAACCTAAACGTCCGACAAAGATCCAAAAGCAGCGATAAAGATCCAAAACGTCCGACGAAACTTAAAAACTAGGGAAGAATTGATAGGCCATTTAGATATGAAGATTAGGTTACAATTCGATGAAGATAACTGCTGTGATACCATATATATCAATTTTAATGAACCAGTAGAGTGCAGGGAATATTTTAATAATATAATTTGAGAATTGAATATTAATCTTGATATATTTTACAGATCAAATTATTTTGACTAAATGTATGTTGTGAAATGTAAACGCTAAGTCATTTTCGCTTCGTGACGAAGATGCTTGCGTAAGCCTTATTGCTTGAGACAGTATAACAGCCTTTCTGATTGGAGAAAAGGAACGTCCAGTCCAGTCCGGACACACAAGGACGAAGAAGATGAGTTCCCAAAATACCCTGATGAACCTCATCGGCAAAAAAGACTAAAAGTCACCTACTCCAATGAAAGTGCCCAGCGGATGGAAGACCCCTTTCACAAAACTGCTGACCGGATTCCCCCTGAAGAAATGCAAATGGACACTGCCCAAACTTCGGAACACAGCCTTCCTGTCGCAATTTCCATGGACAAACATCCCGCCCCATCAACTCCAACAGACGCACCTACACCCTCAAATGCCTTAAAAGAGGCAGACAAGGAAGGTCAGTCGACCAGTTTGACATACGCCACTGTCGCCGCGTCAGACTCTAAGCCAAAGGAGGGAGGATGACAGATTGTCAACAATCGCCGCCATCGTCCCAAAAAAACCCAACCCGCACATAGCCCGTCGAAGTTCCCAGTGATAATCAAACCCACGGAGAACCGAGCCCGATTCCTAAAGCTGGGGTCCTGGAGGCAAGCACAGCTGATCAAGGAGACGGTGGGCCCAGTCGAAGGAATTCGACAAACGCCCTCTGGAGAATGGCTGATTAGCTGCTCAACGGCGAAACAGCAAGGACTGCTCCTACGCACCCCTGTCCTAAGAACGGACCACCAAAAAAATCGAGATAACTACCAGAATCCCCAAGACAATCGTCGTGGGAGTAGTGAAGGGAGTCCCCATCGATGACGACGCGGAAAGCTGTGCCACAGATGTCACACTGGGTCCTTTTCATCGTATGACAAGTATGAAATCTGTAGATAGCTCTTCCAAAGAAGTGATGATATTTACCCCCATCCTGAAAAATGTAATTATATCATTGACATCTATCTCTGAATGTGTGCAATATATCCTAATAGGACAGTGGAAGTTTTGTGCACAAACTCTTTCATACTCAAGTTTACACCTAAACCAACCATTTGTACATGCCATGACCTATCATGAAATAGGGTGAAACACTAACAGATGAGCTATCATATATTCCATTCTAATTTTTCATTACATATGAGGTGAAAATCATCCTATATCTGCATGCATACTCATTCACCCACAACCACAATGATTCAAATTTTGCTCTAGCTTTTTCATCATGTCATGAGATTTGGAAGCTGGCCCCAACAGTCATATTTTAATATAACTTCATAGCATTCCATGTTTGGGCTCACAAGACCTGAATCTAAACCAACTCAAGGAAGGTTTATTCAGTTCATCTGACTCAAATAAGTTACACAAGTCACATCGTTTAAGACACACAAACCACAGTTTAGAGTGGACATCTAGAATGAGCTCTGGAGTGCAGTGCTTTTTCGATAAGTTGGAGGAAACACCTAGGTGGTGTCATTCATACTGGGACAGGGGAGCTTTGTCTATCAAGTGACCGAAATGAGAGGAAGAGGAGGCGAATCAAGTAGAAAAGAAAGGATAAAAGGTGCAGATGGAGAGATGATAATGGAAGAGAAGGCAGTAAGGGGAAGGTGGGCAGAGTATTTTAGGGAGTTGCTAAATGTGAAGGATAGGGAGGGAAAGATAGTTGCAGTGGGAAGTGCTAAGAAAATGACCGTGATGAGTGAGGAAAAAGGAGGAGAAATAAGGAAGGATGAAATGAAGGCAGCTGTTCAGATGATGAAAGCAGGTAAGGCACCTGGTCTGGATGGATGCCATGCAGAATGTCTAAGAAAAAGGAGGTACAGTGATGGTGGACTGGCTAGTAAGGTTATTTAATGTTTGCTGGAGAGAGGGTAGAGTGCCGGAGGACTGGAGGAGTTCCTGTATAGTTCCATTTTACAAGGAAAAAGGGGACAAGTGTGAGTGTGGTAGTTTCAGAGGGATTAGCTTGTTAAGTGTAGTTGGGAAGGCTTATGGGAGGATCTTGATTGAGAGGATTAGGAGAGGAAAAGAGGGAGTAATTGGTGAGCAACAGTGTGGATTTAGGATTGGTAGAGGTTGTGTAGATCAGAATTTTATAGTAAGACTGACATGTGAGAAAACTATAGGAAAGGGGAAGGATTTTTTTTTTTTCTTTTATGGATCTGGAAAAGGCTTACGAAAGGGTACACAGGAAGGCACTGTGGGAGGTTTTGCGGATATACGGGATAGGAGGAAAGCTTCTAGGAGCTGTCAAGAGTTTTTACGAGAGTAGTAGAGCATGTGTCAGGATTAGAAATGGAGACAGTGGTTTGAGGTAAAGGTGGGACTTCATCAGGGATGCGTTGTCTCCCTGGCTGTTCAACTTATACATGGATGGGGTGGTCTGAGAGGTAAATGGAAGGGTGGTTTGTCAGGGATTGGAGATGGTTAAAGAAAATGGAGATAAGTGGGAGGTGAATCAGTTGTTATTTGCGGACGACACTGCGCTTGTGGCAGGATCGGAGGAGGGATGGAGGAAGATTATGACAGAGTTCAGGAGAGAGTGAAAGAAGAAAGCTGAACATAAATGTGGGCAAAAGTAAGGTGATGAGATGTACAAGGGGTGAAAGTGGCAGCAGATTGGAAGTGAGCATTAAGGGAGAGCGACTGGAGGAAGTGGATAGCTTTAGGTATTTGGGTGCAAATATGGCAGGAAAAGGTGGAGTGGAGGTAGAATTAGACAGAGAGAAGTGAGAAGATGCCTTGGTGGATTAAAAAGTGTAATGAGGAATAGACATTTGGGAGTGGATGCTAAGAGGAGACTGCATGAAGGAGTGATTGTGCCAACAGCACTGTACGGGACAGAAACATGGAACATAAGAGAGGAAGAGAGAAGGAGTTTGAATGTGTTTGAGATGAGGTTTCTGAGAAGTGTGATAGGGGTTACTAGGCTGGATAGAGTGAGAAATGAGGAGGTGAGGAGGAGAACAGGGGTGGAAAGGGAGTTGGGAGATAGGGTTGATGAAAGAGTATTAAGATGGCTGGGATACATGGAAAGAATGAATGAACAAAGACTAGTAAAAGAGGTATGGAAGGCAGATGTGAAGAAGCGAACATGAAGGGACGTCCTAGGATGAGATGGATGGATGGGGTGAAGGGGGCTTTGGGGAAGAGGGGAATGTCTGTTGAGGAAAGACAGGAGATGACAGAAGACAGGGGTGAATGGAGATGGTTGTATATAGATGATGTTGTGATGCATGAGGTGGAATGGGTAGGGGATGGGGGGTGAGGTAGTATGTGTGAGCAAAATTTGACGCAGCCCGAAGGGATTTATCTCCATCTTCTCCTTTTCTACATGCGGGGACGGAGAGGGGGGTCGCCGATTTAATGAAGCGGCCTTGCTATGGATGTGCTGTGCCTTGCGACACTGGCTCTGACCCAGGGCAGTGGACAGGGTGCAGGGATGACTCGTCATCCAGGAGGTGCTAAGATAAGAAGAAGGGTGGAGGGGAGTGGAGTGTATTCAGGGATGAAATAGGTGGGAATGGTTTTATGCCTTTTCTTTTTGGCTACCTCCCTTGTAAGGGGGAAAAATATATATATATATATATATATATATATATATATATATATATATATGTATATATATATATATATATATATATATATGTATATATCACTATATAGATAATAAAATAAAATGCATTGGTATAGTTGAATAATAAACAAACAGGTAAATGGTAAATAATAAGTTGACAAATAAATAATAGTAAATGAAAGTCAAGCAAATAATAACAATATAAAACAAATGGCTGGCATTACAGCATCGTCCTTAGGTGTTTATCTAAACGAATCTTAAAGTTTCGAAATAAACTACATTGCACAGCCTCTCCAGGAAGTTTATTCCATTCATTAACTACACGGTTGGCGAAGTTGTTTCTACCCACTTCCAAATTAAATCTATTTCCTGACATTTTGAGACCATTATTTCTTGTCAGATTCTCATTCACTGTAATTTTTTTGTCACTTTTGATGTCAATTCCCTTTAGAATCTTAAAAGACCTGTTTCAAGTCATCTCAGAGTATTTTTTTTTTAGGGGGGGGGAGATATTCATATGTTTTAGTTGATTTTCGTATGATCTATTTTTGATATTTGGAATCAGCTTTGTGGCTCGCCATTGTACTTTTTCCAATCTGTCAATGTCTTTAATGAGATTTGGTGACCACACGGAAAAAGCATACTCCAAATGTGGACGAACTAACAATTTATATAGTTTGTTAATGAGAGATGGACTTTTGAAGTTCGAAAAAAAAAAAAAAAAAAAAAATCGTGCAATCAGTCCTAGAATATTATTTGCTTTCTCAGAGGCTATACACTGCTTAGATGATTTGAGATCGCTACTGATAATTACGCCGAGATCCTCTTTTCTTTACACTTTTGTTAACGAACTTCCAAATAACGTGTAATCGTGCTTACTGTTATTTTTACCTATGTGCATTACCTTGCATTTGCTTGTGTTAAATTTCATTAACCATTTTTCAGACCAATGCTGTAGTTTATCCAAATCTTCTTGAATTGGTTTAAGTGATCATTTGCCATTCCGCACAGTTTTGTATCATCAGCAAATTTGGAGACAATAGGTTTTTGTCCGTGGTCTATATAATTCATATATACTATGAATAGAAGTGGCCCAAGAACGGAACCCTGAGGAACTCCACTCGTAACATTTTTCCATCTAGAAGTTTTGTTGTTTAGAACTCTGTTTTCGACAATTCAATCAATTACTAGTCCAACTTAATAGGCTACCACTTATTCCGTGTGAAACTAATTTAGTAAGTACTCGTTCGTGAGGGACAGTATCAAAAGCTTTTGCAAAGTCTAGATATATTAAATCTATATTGTTTCTTTTGTCATAATTCGAGAGGAGTGTATTGTCGAATTTGAGTTAGTCACACAAGAACGTTTCCATCTGAATCCGTGCTGGCTATCATTTATCAAACAGTTACTTTCTAAATGATGTTCGATAGCATCTCTGATGATAGTTTCCATCATTTTCCTACGATTGAAGTCAAACTTATAACCATATAGTTATTTGGTTTCTTTTTGTCACTTTTTATATGGGAATAATGTTAGCTAGTTTCCATTCTCTTGGGACATCTCTGGATATTACGGATTTCTTGAAAATAATTTCTAATGGAACAACAATCTCATTTTTCATTTCCTTTAAGATTCTTGGATGCCAACCGTCAGGCCCTCATGTTTGATTAATTTTGAGTTTCTCGATACACCTTTTAATATTTTCATTTGTTATATTTACCGTAGCAAATTCACCCTAGACTTTTCACAGGTTTCAGTTTGGAGATCACTTTAAGTTGTTCCATTTACGAATACTGGGCAAAATAGTTGTTTAAAATATCACACATTCCTTCATTTGAATATTCAAGTTGACTGTCAGCAGATGATAGTGGGCCAATGGGATTCCTAATAACCTTTTTTATCTCTAATGTATCTATAAAATTATTTGGGGTTCTCTTTGGATTTATCAGCGATATTCATTTCATATTCATTTTTTTTTTAATCTCTCTGTATCATTACATAACTTTGGTAGTCATTAAGTGCACCCTAGCACTTGTCATTCTTATAAGCCTGTTTCTTTTTAGCAATACTTTTTTCAGTTTTTTTTTGTCAAGCTTCTTTGGGCAAACTTGATTTGGGAGGCATCTGTCCTTAAACAAGATGTATGTATGAATCATCTTAGTAAGCATATTTTGAAACATTACCTACATCTGAGCTACAGGTCCTTCACTTAATTTTTCCTCCCAATCTGTAAACTGAAGCTCCTGACGTAGTCCTATGAACTGAGCTTTACTGAAATTGGGTATTTTAGAAACACAAGTATCTATTCTAATTATTTTTCAGCAGTTTGAATCTAAGTTGTGATCGCTACTTGCAATAGATTCATCAACTTCTACATCGGCTCTTTTACATGCTGAACTAAGTAATTGTCTCCGAGAAAATCTATCAAGCAACTATCTATATGGCCATGTTCAAGGGTCATCCAATCAATGTCAGTAAAATTGAAATCACCCATGACCAATAAGTCCCGGTTGCAGAAACTAGACAGTTCTTGTTACAATATTTTGTCGTCTGCTAATGATAATGTTTTGGGATTATATATTACACCTATGTATTTTTTTGTTCAATTTGCTTGGGTTAATTCTACTCACAAACTATCATATGCATCCTGTTTCATTTTCTCTATAACACATTGTTTTTATCATACAACAGAACAACCCCACCTTCTGGTTTCTATCCTTATAAAAGTATTTAAATTCCGTAATATTAAATTCAGTTTCAAACTCTCCACCATTTTTAACCATGTCTTGGTTATTCCTATCATATCGAGATTTTCGCTTTTGACATACGCCTGGATTTCTTGCAATTTGATCCTAATACTACGAGCATTAAAGTATATGGTTTAAAGAAACTCATGATTTTTTTCTTTTTGACATATTTTGTTTCAACATTGTGCCTTACATTATAATATTGTTCTTTATTGGCATCTTCCTCTATATGGACACTTGGTCCTTCATTGACATTCAATGCCTCATGGACATCTGGTCCCTCCCAGTCATCCAATCTCTTATGTACACCTTGCCCCCCTCCCTCCTACAATGGACACCCGTTGTTCATTGGCATTCTGTTCGGCATCACTTACTAAAATGATCCTGTGCTCAAGTGACATTATTTCCTAGAGTAATATTTTGTCCTCCGCTATTATTACATCCCATTGTGATATTCTGTCCTCCACTATCATTACATCCCATCATGACATTTTGTCCTTTGACAAAAATTTGATACATCCTAATGTATTTCGTCCTCTGCCGACATTATATCCTAAAATGATATTTTGTCCTATATTGACATATTGCTCTACATTATTGCTATGGCCTACTCTGTTTCCCAAATACACTCTATTTCCCCCTCCCTTTGAAGTTCTACACCAAAAAAGGAACTAGTTCATTACAAACTCCAACTGTATTCAAAGAGTTATAAACTGATTTTCATTAATTTTTGTGGAAAGGCATATCTTAAGCCAAGAAATAGGTTATTAGATTTTGAGGTAGATTCGGATATATATGAGGATCAAGGATTTTTTTTTCTTTTGTATCCCTGGCATTTATAGTATACAAATTTAATCAATTTGATACAGAGATGCCCCTGCTATTATTTACTGTATAATGTGGGCATAATTATCTCTTTTGATTTTGTTATCCTTGACACTGGCATGTGTTCTCTAAATGCCATCTAGTGTAATATTTTATTGTGTATTAGGAATACGGTACCTCCTAAATTTGGCCTTTCATAAATAAGAAAAATTATTAGGGATACAGTGGAACCCCGCCATCCATCCGCCTCTCTACTCGTACAACTCGTTATTCATCTAACTTGTTCAAGTAAAATTCAACTCGTCATATGTATGCTTGCCCCGCGATTCAGACAGCGTCACCTTCTTGTTACTGGCCGCGCCACGCGGTCGCTTCAGCTCAGTCTCGTGCTAGCTTTGACATGGACCCTGTAGCGGTGGATGATATTGTGTCCCTGGTGAAGTCCATGGGTTTGGATGTAGATAGTGATGATGTGGAGGAGTTGGTCGAAGACCACAGAAATGAGCTGAACAACTGAAGAACTTTAAGAACTGCACAGAGAGCAGCAAGAAGTGGCTGAAGAACTTTCTTCTTCTTCAGAGGAGGAAAGTAGTAAGGGAAGCATTTCCGCTGCAGAAATTAAAGAACTGTGTTATCACTGGGAGAAAACACAGAGAGTGGTGGAAAAATGGCATCCAAACACTGCTGTGGTCAACAGGAGCATTAATTTGTTCAATGACAATGTTATTGACCATTTTAGAAAAATTCTGAAAAGTCGTCTAAGGGAGACAACATTAGACAGGTTTTTAAAGGAATAATCCAAAGATTCCTCTAGTGCAAAAAGACAGAAAAAAGAAAGAACACCAGAAAGAGAGAAAACACCTGAAGGAATGTTACCTGATGTTTATATGGAAGGTGACTCCCCTTCCAAACAGTACCATCAACATCCCTCCTCCTCCTCTCCACCTTCCACTTATGACATCAGCTCACCTCAGTACAGGTAATGTGCATTTAAGTTTTTATTTATTTCATGCACAGTACTGTATATTTATTGTTTTTCATAATTTTTATGTATTTTATGCTTAAAGTATTATCACAAAGTTTTAAATAAACAATCATCTATGGATCTGGAACAAATTAATCCAATTTACATTATATCATATGGGAAAAAATGATTTGCCATTAGTACAGCCTCCTGGAACGGATTGTGTACAAATAGTGAGGTTCTACTGTATGTATATTTTTGCACTGATTTTCTATTTCAAGAGTCCTTTGTGTGACAATGACAGAGCTCAGAGAAATATTTAATATGTATTTTATATTCATTACATTAATAGTATGAATATATTTATACATATACATATATATATATATATATAACACTAAGGAACAATTACATTTAACCTTTCTAAATTTAAAAATAACTCTTAAGTATATATAAAAATAAGTCAAGTACCAATTCTCAACTTTAACTCTACCTTCTAACTTCTTATTTCTCCTCTCTTTTGTTTTCAGCATTCATCCACTCTTTATACGCATCTAAGTTGATTGAATTTCCATAAAATTTGTAGCTTTTCACTTATATAAACATATCCAAATGACATTCTCCTAAACGGTGTCTAAGTTTGTTTTTTATTCAATTCATCAGACTAAATCCTCACCCACAGTATGCACTAGAGACAAGAAATGCTCCTCCAATATCCATCAACTTTTCCAAGTCTCAGAACTTCATTTTATATAATCTTGTATCTAATTTTTCTTGCAACATCAAACTAAATATTTCTGTAGCATCAGCAAGAAAATCATGATAGTTAAGACAAAGGGCAGTAACATGTCCACTACCAGATGAAAAATCACATTGACCATTCTTGTACCTCATCCTCAGGGAAACTGTCCTGTAAATGGGCAGAACATTTTTCATTATTTCATCCAGCCATTCTTCACTTGCAGTTCTTTTTCCCCTCACACCCTTTCCTTCATTTGAATCTGACAAGATCCACCAGTTCTATGCAATTCTGTTATATGTATACATATTTTTTCACATTTGTAAATTTAAAAATACCTACAGATTACAGAATACAACCATGTCTGTGTGCACTATTTACCGAACATAGTTGTTGCCTTGCTTTGTTTCCTGTTGCTTACTTTTCAATTAAAGTAAAAGTTGGGATGGGTCTTTCCAACAGCTTCCTTTTATCTTAATTATTGCATTGTTTCAGTGTTCCTCTATTATCCAGATATCTCTACTATTTTAATGACTTGTAGTAGCTATTTTTTCATCAGTATATTCTTTGCTCCTTTTGTTATTCTTGAAATGTAGATTTCTGTAGGAAATTAGTGATTTTCTTTTCCAAATGGAATTTGAAACAAAAAAAAAACATTGAGATTCTATCAAGTAATCAGATTTTTTTAATTTGAGGGTACAAAACTAATAACATGCTTCTTGATTTATTTCATTGGACTGAACTAGTACTGGTAAAGTATAACTGCTGAACAGACAAAAGATCTCAAAACTATGTGTAATATTATGAACTTGTACACTTACATTTACTTTGTTTTGAATTCATTGTCATGAAATTAAAGGATTAGTGTCTTTAATTAAAATATTATAATTTCATTTTCAAAACCTTGTGCACACACTTTTTTCCTTTGTACGCTAGTTGTGAAATGTGCGCACAAACACATGCACAAATCTTACCGGGAATATTTTTCATCACACAGCCGTCACACTGGAATGGCTTCTTTCCAGTATGAGTCACTATGTGATGACTGAGACCTCTTTTGTGAGAAAGCACAATCACACAGGTCACACTAGGAAGGCTACTGTCCTGTATTCACCTAGTTGTTTTTTATGGGAAGAGAGCTATGCTCATAGTGACCCGCTTTTGTATCTTTCAGCATCCAGTTTGATCTTAAATTCTTGTATAGTTTTTGCACTGTTTCTTCATTCAGTTTATTTCAGATATCTGTCACTCTGTGTGGGAAGCTATTCTTTTTTCAGATGTCTTCTATAACTATCCTTTTTAAGTTTCTTTTCATGTCCTCTGGTTTTTCTTCTATCCCACTTTAATGCCAACTCTATCAAGGACTTCCATCCCTTTCATAGTTCTGTATATGGTTAGCAGGTCTCCTCTTTCTCTTCTTTGTCCCAGGGTAGGTAGTTCGAGTTTTTCCAATCTGTGTTCGTATGTCAAATTGGAGAGTGTTGGTGCCATCTTTGTCGTTGCTCTTTGAGCTCTTTCTAATTTTTTCATGTTCTTTTTCGTACTAGGTGTCCAGTGTCACAACATACTCCAATTTTGGTCTTATCAATGTAACTAATATTTTCTTTACCATTTCTTCATTCATGTTGTCAAAAGCCACTTTCATTGATCTTAATAAATTGGAAGTTTCTCCAACTAATTTGTTGATATGTATGTCTGGTGTCATGTCATTGGTGATAGTTATTCCTAGGTCCCTTACCGAATTGATTTTTTTCATTTCTTTTGTACCAATTTTGTATTGCCCTGATATTCTGTTTTTGCTTTTTCCAAATTCCATTATACTACATTTCTTGATGTTGAAATTCACTTCACTCTTTTGACTTCATTTCCAGATTTTGTCCAGGCCTTCTTCTATTGATTTGTAATTTCTTCTGTACTTACTCTCTTTAGTAGTTTTGTATCATCTGCAAAGAAGTTCATATAACATTCCATACCTTCATCTATGTCATTTATATGTATGGAAAAAATTATTGGAGCCAATACAGAGCCTTTTGGGACTCCACTCATTATTTCTTCCTAATTTGAGTTCTTGTCTCTGAGTACCACCTTGATTTTTCTCCATTCAAGAAATCTTTCATCCATTCCAGTAACTTTCCTTATACTCCACCTATTGTTTCAATTTCTCTTGGTAGCTTTTTGTGTGGTACTTTGTCAAATGCCTTTTGTAAATCTAAGAAGGCACAATCTGCCCCTCCATTCCTTTCTTGAATTATTTCTATTAATCTCGAGTAAAAGCATATTAAATTAGGGGCACATGATCTTCCAATTCTAAATCCTTTTTATTTTGGATCTAGTATTTTGTTATCCCCCAAGTATAACCCATTTACTTTTGATAACCTTTTGACATATTCTTGCTACAGTACTTGTATGGTAGACCGGTTTATAGTTGGTTGGGTTTTCCTTGTCTCTTTGTATATTGGTTAAATATTTGCATTTTTCCAATCTTGTGGTACTTTTCCTAGAGTGAGAAATCAATTATCTTGTGTATTTTGTCCATTACCCAGTAGTTCATCTATACATTCTTTCAATATCCAATTTGCAATTACATCTGGCGTATGTGACTTTCTGATGTCAAGATTTTTTTTATTTGTTCTCTTATTTCTTTCTGTGTCACCATTATTTCTTTCATTGGGGGGGACCTGTCTCTCTGTCCTTGCTCCCAATTTTGTGAGTTTTCAATTGTGGGGGGATCACATGATATTTGAGGTGATTCTTTTGTGAGAAGGTTGCAGCGCACAGGAATGGCTTCTCTCCATTGTGGGTCCTCATATGCGTTGTGAGAGAACCCTTTTGAGAGAAAGTTGCACCACACACATTGCACGTGAGAGGCTTATTTCCTGTGTGGCTCCTCATATGCTTTGTGAGAGATCTCTTTTGAAAGCTATATCATACAGGAATGGCTTCTCTCCATTGTGGGTCATCATATACTTTCTGAGATAACCCTTTTGTGTGAAAGCAGACTCGCACATGTCACATTGGAAAAGCTTCTCTACTGTGTGCAAGATTCCCCTTACATGAGAAAGCAGAATCATACATGTCACATTGGAAAGACTTGTCTCTTGTGTGGGTCCTCATATGATGTGTAAGAGAACCCTTTTGTGAAAAAGTAGAATCACAGGTTGCTTTTGAATGGCTTCTCTCCAGTGTGGGTTGTCATATGCATTGAGAGAGAACTCTTTTGTGGGAAAGTAAAATTGCACAGGTCACAGTGGAAAGACTTCTCTCATGTGCAGGTCCTCATATGCTGTATGAGGGAACCCTTTACTGAGAAAACAAAATTGCACAGCTCACACTGGAAAGGCCGCCCATCAGCATGGGTCTTCAAATATTGTGTGAGAACCCTTTAATAAGAAACAAGGATTCACATAGGTCATACTGGAAAGGCTTTTCTCCTGTGTGGATCATGTGTTCTTTGAGGGGATTATTTTCTGAGAAAGCTGCATCGCACAGGTAGCATCACAATGGCTTCTCTTCAGTGTGCTTTCTAGAACTCTTTTGTGAGAAACCAGAACCACACAGATCACATTTGAAAGTCTTCTTTCACGCGTGGGCCTCATATGCTTTGTGAGATAACCTTTCATGAGAAAGCAGAATCACACATCATAAAGGAATTGTCTCAACCCTGTGGATCATCACGTGATATTTGAGGTAATTCTTTTGTGAGAAAGCTTCATCACAAGGTCACACTGGAAAGGCTTCTCTACTGTGGGTCCTCATATGCTTTGTGAGATTAATCTTTAGTGAGAAAGCAGAACTGCACAGGTCACACTAGAAAGGCTTCTCTCCTGTGTGGTTCTTCATATGCTGTATGAGATTACTCTTATATGAGAAAACAGAACCACAAAGGTCACACTGGAAAGGCTTCTCTCCTGTGTGGGTCCTCATATGCCATGTGAGATGGCCCTTTTGTGAGAAAGCAGAAACACACAGGTCACACTAGAAAGGCTCCTCTCCTTTGTGGGTCCTCATATGCTGTGAAAGATATCCCTTCCGTGTATAAGCAGAATCACACAGGTCACACTGGAAAGGCTTCTCTCCTGTGTGGGTCCTCATATGCTGTGTTAGAGAACCCTTATGTGAGAAAGTAGAATCACACAGGTCACACTTGAAAGGTTTCTCTCCTGTGTGGACCCTCATATGGCTTCCGAGAGACCACCTATCTGAGAAAGCAGAATCACACAGGTCACACTGGAAAGGCTTCTCTCCTGTGTGGGTCCTCATATGCTTAGTGAGAGAACCCTTCTGTGAGAAAGCAGAATCACACAGGTCACACTGGAAAGGCTTCTCTCCTGTGTGGGTCCTCATATGCTGTGTGAGAGAAACCTTCTGTGAGAAAGCAGAATCACAGTGGTCACACTGGAAAGGCTTCTCTCCTGTGTGGGTCCTCATATGGTTTGTGAAATTACTCTTCTGTGAGAAAGAAGAATCACACAGGCTACACTGGAAAGGCTTCTCTCCTGTGTGGATCCTCATATGCTGTATGAGAGAACCCTTCTGTGAGAAAGCAGAATCACATAGGTCACACTGGAAAGGTTTCTCTCCTGTGTGGACCCTCATATGGTTTCTGAGAGAACACCTATCTGAGAAAGCAGAATCACACAGGCCACACTGGAAAAGCTTCTCTCCTGTGTGGGTCCTCATATGCTTAGTGAGATGACCCTTTTGTGAGAAAAAAGAACCACACAGGTCACAATGGAAAGGCTTCTCTCCTGTGTGGGTTCTCATATGGTTTGTGAGAGCACCCTTTTGTGAGAAAGCAGATTCACACAGGCCACACTGGAAAAGCTTCTCTCCTGTGTGGATCCTCATATGCTTAGTGAGAGAACCCTTCTGTGAGAAAGCAGAATCACACAGGTCACAATGGAAAGGCTTCTCTCCTGTGTGGGTCATCATATGCTGTGTGAGAGTACCCTTATCTGAGAAGGCATAATCACACAGGTTACACTGGAAAGGCTTCTTTCCTGTGTGGCTCATCATATGCTTTGTAAGAGAACCCTTTTGTGAAAAGGCACAACTTTACAGGTCACAATGGAAAGGTTGCCCTCCAGTGTGAATCATCATGTGATATCTAAGATGACTAGTGATATAATTGTGCTACAGATGTCACACTTCATCCTTTTCATTGTATGACAAGTAGGGAATCTACAGATAGCCCTTCCAAAGATTTGGGGATATTTACCCTCATCCTGAAAAAAAAAAAAAAATGTAATTATAATACTGACATCTATTTCTGAAAGTGTGCAATATATTCTAATAGGATAGTGGAAGTTTTGCACACAAACTATTTCATACTCAAGTTTGTACCTAAACCAACCATTCATACATGCCATGACCTATTATAAAATAGGGTGAAACACTAATAGATATGGAGCTCTCATATATTTCATTCTACTTTTTCATTAGACATGAGGTGAAAATCATCCTATAGCTACATGTATACTCATTCGCCCACAACCACAATGACTCAAATTTTGCTCTAGCTTTTTTCATCATGTCATGAGATTTGGAAGTGGGCAATGGCCCAGATGGCCACAACAGTTGTATTCTAATATAACTTCATAGCATACCATGTTTGGGCTCACAAGACCTGAATCTAAACCAGCTCAAGGAGGGTTTATTCAGTTCATCTGACTCAAATAAGTGATGCAAGGCACATCGTTTAAGACACACAAACCACAGTTTAGAATGGACATCTAGAATGAGCTCTGGAGTGCAGTGCTTTTTCGATAAGTTGGAGGAAACACCTAGGTGGTGTCATTCATACTGGGACAGGGGAGCTTTGTCTATCAAGTGACCGAAATGATATGTTAGAGTAAGTTCACTTAATGGTTAAAATATAAAATGGAGGATGACTGTATGAAGGAGTGATTGTGCCAACAGCACTGTATGGGGCAGAAACATGGAACATAAGAGAAGAAGAGAGAAGGAGTTTGAATGTGTTTGAGATGAGGTGTCTGAGAAGTATGGTGGGGGTTACTAGCCTAGATTGAGCGAGAAATGAGGAGGTGAGGAGGAGAACAGGGGTGGAAAAGGAGCTGGGAGATAGGGTTGATGAAAGAATATTAGGATGGTTTGGACACATGGAAAGAATGAGTGAAGAAAGACTTGTAAAAGAGGTATGGAAGGCAGATGTGGAGGGAGTGAACATGAGGGGACATCCTAGGATGAGGTGGATGGATGGGGTGAAGGGGGCTTAGGGGAAGAGGGGAATGTCTGTTGAGGAAGGACGGGAGAGGACAGAGAACAGGGGTGAATGGAGAATGGTTGTATATGGATGATGTTGTGATTGCATGAGGAGGAATGGGCAGGGGGGTGGGGGGTGAGGTAGTATGTGTGAGCTAAAGTTGACACAGCCTGAAGGGATTTCTCCCCGTCCTCTCCTTTTATGCAAGGGGGGGGGACGGAGAGGGGGTCGCCGATTTAATGAAGAGGCCTTGCTGTGGATGTGCTGTGTCTTGCGACACTGCTTCTGACCCAGGGCAGTGGGCAAGGTGCAGGGATGACCCGTCATCCAGGAGGTGCTCAGATAAGAGGGAGGGTGGGAGGGGTGTGGAGTGTATTCAGGGATGAAATGGGTGGGAATGATTTTATGCCTTTCCCTTTTTGACTACCTCCCTTGTAAGGGGGAAAAAGCCTTGGTATGTGTATGTACTGTATGTATGTCTCTCACCCAGTTTTCCTTTTCTTTGATCACCTTGATCACTGTTTCCTTTGTATTCTCTTCTACCTGCTGCAGTACTATTTCTTTGAATGAGTTTTTTATTTTCAGGTTCCTGTTTCCACTTATTTCTTATTATTCAGATCAGTCTCTTTGATTGATTCTTCCATCTTTTCAGTTACTGCTTGTAATTGTTCTTTTATCTCTTTCTTCAGTTCTCTGTTTCTATTTATAACCTCATTTTCCTTTCTTTCATTTTCTCTTTTAATTGCAATCAGTTCACTTTTTACATTGTTTAATTTTCTTACTATCACCTCATTAGTTGTTCATAATTGTAAAGCTTTATGGTCTAATTTTAAATCAATCAATTCTTCTGCCAAGTTGTTGATGTCTCAATTCCTTATTGCTCTGCTAATTCTAATATCACTATCCGTGTCCATAGTTTTATCCATTGCTCCCCCTTCCCTCCTAAATCCCGAGAATAAATCAGTCGTACATCTAACTTGTCCTTGGAGTAAAATCTAAACATGTTTTCATAGGGATCACCGCTAATGGCAACTCAGCTCTAGTCTTGGTTGGTTCATTGATTCTTTTTTCATTATTGCTACCCTCCATTCTGTGCTAAAACTATGATTTCCAAGAACTGGACTGGATACATTACTGGTCACACGAAAACGTATTGTTACACCTTGAAAATGACAACAAAGCCTTTTTCTTCTGTGTGTGTATAGATATGATATTGCTCTGACCAAATAGATATTAAGTGACCAATACTAACAGCAGTCAAGTGGTGGTTAGTGACACACATCTCACTCTGTCTCCAGTGTCCCAGCCCCATGCCGCTTCCATGGCAAAATACTGCTTTGCATGCCTAGCCTCAAGAAGGTGCCAATTTATGTGTCCATACTACTTGCCACCAATCACCACTCGACTGCTATTACTACTGGTCACCAATTATCTATTTGGTCATATCTATACACACACATCATGTCAATTTCACAGAGTGGAAATGACTTGTCATTGTAATGGTGTATGCATTCATACTGTTTTACTACAATGTAAACACAGTTGCCAGATCAACTCCAACATGAGCCACTTTTCAACCAATGTACTTGTAAGTGCTGGCCATAGTACATACAGATAGGCCTTTTTTTCTCCTATTAGGGAGGTGGCAGTCAGCACCTATCCAACACCCTTTCATTAGTTTTGCATTCACCTAGTTGTCCCCCTGCAATGGGAACCACTTTGTCATGGTGGCAGTGGGTGGGTGTGGGTGCAGGTGTGTGGGTGTGTGTGTGGGGGGGGCTTGCACATCCCAATGACCTGGTTAAGAAGGCTGTAGGGGCTTCAGCCCCAGCTCTTCCTTACTTACGGGTAGAGGACTACCCAGGCTAGGTCGCAGTTGAGGGAACTAGGCTGCCCATATGGGCCAAAGGTGCTGCCCACTATAAGGGCCACCTTATGAGGTCATCCTGGGCTGGATGGATGGGTGTATGGGTTGAGATTAGTTGTGGGGGGGAGGTATTAGCTCTGTTATGAGCAAACTTTCGAATCATGAGGAACAACTTTTTAAAATAAGAGACTTCCATGGGGACAAGATACCCCATTCATGATGGCCAGTTCTTACTCCCTTCGTAGTTCCAGTAAATGGCTGCCCTCGGCTCCTGGAGCCAGTTATATCACAAAATATCTATATGGATACACTTTAAAAATCCTCTGGTCCTCAATGGGTGGTTGACCAAGCCCTTGAGTTGTCACTCTCTGGTCATAATGGTGTTGCTACATATGGGCAGGCTGGAGCTTGTACTCACCCTGCCACTGTTTCATGCTAGAAGACCCTGCAGGTCATCTGCTGAGTCCTGTACTGGCATCCTTCAGATAATCAATATATACACAACTTTATCTCACTATGCTATCCACTCTGGTCTCAAGCCTTTCGCAACAGTTCTCCCTATCCTTCTCAAATACAATGGTGACTTTCTAATCAATTCTATGTGACATTTACACCTGATAATGCTGCCAAAACCATACAAGATAATAAATTCCCTACATCTTATAGATGACAACCTAATTGCTGAGATCATTCAATCAAACAATGTAGCTGACAGAATGATTACTGTTCCAACCTCTCTGATGATGCTGAGCATCCTCCCACAGCTCACCACTCCCCTACACCTTACTGGCTTGTGGCATACTATGAGGAAAACCAAGGTAACTGTTTCCATGCTGCTAAGCATCTTGAAGGAGAGACTGGATTGCTCCCAACAAATAATTTCAAGAAATATGGTAAAGGCTGATGTGGATGAAGGTGAAGCTGGGAAAGGAGATGTGGGTTTTTGTATGTTGATAAATAAGAGTCTTGCCAGTCTCATTTATTTTCTAAATCACTACCAACGTTGATTTTAATTTGAGGTACTTACACATGGGGCACATAATACTCAGAATAATAAGAGCTAGCCAGTGATCATATTGGTCAAAATTGCAGCTGTGAGAACAGCAAACATCTTCATAACATACAGAAGTGTTTGCTTGTCTCAAATTTCTAAAAACTGCTGCCAAAATAACTATCAATTTGCACTACTCATAAATGGGGTACAAAATACTCAATGATAAGAGCTAGCCAATAATAGAGGTAAGAATTGCATATGTGAGACCTGGCCTAATCTATTCTAGCCCCTTGGTAAATATAAAGATGTTCTACCATCTCTCTTTTTTTTTCTAACAGCTACTGACATTACTATGAGTTTGCAGTGCTTATATCTGTGGTTCAGAATACATCAGAATGATACGAGGTAGCCAATGGTATAGGTAATTGAGGCTGTGAGACTGGCAAACATTTTCATAAATATCCACACTACCTTTACTAGGTATGTGTGAACCTGTGAACAGCACTACCATTGCGAATGTAATGTTTACACCGCCATCTTTTGCAGCCCGTTTGAATGGGTATGCATTAGTTTGAATGCTTGTAGCATTCAGAACATGCACAGGATTATCAAATTGTCTTCTTGTTCTGCAAGTGTGTGCCCAGTTAGAAATAAAAAAAAATTAAATGCAAATTTGGCTATTACCGTAGCCATTGCAAATTAGTTTTCTGAGTAAAATCTAAAAATAAAGCACCTATATATGAATATTTTAATGTAATATTCCTATTTTTTAGCCAATTTTCTCCCGGAAATGAGCAACTGTAAGATTGTTGGTAATGCGACAGCTGTGCCTTAATGCATAACATGTAGGCATGTTCTCTGATACTCAAGTCATGTTTGTTAACACACGATATAATGGAGATACTTCGCGTAGTAGTCATAGAGGGTGTTGTTCACAAATAATACTTACATTGTAATGGTATGAATTTTAAGATGTTGGACAGGCTATGCTATGTCTATTACATAGCCAGCTATGGCTATGATAGCAAGTATATTAAATAACTCTTAATAATATGGGTTTCATGATGATGATAGACATGAGCTGTTGAAATAAGGCTGTTTATTCAGATTATCATGATTGTAAATAACATGATTAAACAAAATAACTCCTTTGAAAGTAAAAAGACTTAATTCATTTTTCTATTTCAGTAATTGGTGTAGAAAATAATTCACCAATTTCAATGTAAATTTAAGTTAGGTCTTAGGATAGTTGCAGTACTGACTGGTTAGTGTACTGAGAGGCAATCTAAGGGTAAGGGCTAAGGCACCTATATATGCACTTTTAAATGTGATAGTACAGTTCTCTTAGCTGCATATACATTACAGTGCACATACATTACATTGATGGAACATGTTATAAGATAGGTGTTAGTAAGAATTGTATAAAAGGAAGGTCCTACATTGTTTTTGACATGCTCAGGTTGACCCATAAAACTTTCATATGTCAAGTTGCAAGTCAATTGGGCCAGGGGTTTGGATTTTAGACAATTATCTCTAAACTGACAATAGCTGCCATGGCAACATGAAAGGTGTTACTAAGCATAATATAAAAGGAAGGTCCTACTTTGTTTCTGACATGCTCAGATGATTTGTTGACCCATAAAACCTTCACATGCCAAGTTGCATATCAATTGAATTGGGCTAGGGGTTTGGATTGCACTGATGATAATCTCTAAATTGACAACTTAATACTTGCCATGAAAAGGCAACCTTGGTATGATGGAGATGTTCCACATTGTTTTTGACATGCTCATGTAATTTGTTGACAACACTGATCTGGCATACCACCCACACCCTGTCTATTTAGGTGTTACTCTCCACAGGACTCTCTCTTACAAAGAGCATATCAACAAGTTGATTGGAAAAATCTCAAACAGAAACAACCTCCTCAGCAAACTTGCCACCACCAGCTGGGGAACAGACCCAAACACCCTGCGACAAACAGCTTTGGCACTGTGTTATTTCACTGCAGAATATTGCGCACCAGTATGGGCCAGGTCATGCCATGCACACAAAATAGATCCAGAACTGAACAGGTCGTGTCGAATAATTACAGGTACCCTAAAACCAGCGCCCCTACATACTATCTACAGACTGGCAAGGATTCCACCACCCCACATTCGGCACGAAATAATTACCAAAATAGAAAAATATAAACAACAAAATGATCCCAGGCATCCACTATACGGTCACCTTCAGGTTGGACAGAGACTTAAGTCCCGCCAAAGCTTCATGACGGTGGAGGGACTGGATCCAACCCAAGCTGTGGCCCATAGACTAGAATGTTGGCAGGAATATGACAATCTGGGCCAAAACGAGGCCATACCATGCCCAAACGAGACCTTGCCCCCAGGAGCAAACCTAACCAGAAAGGACTGGGTTACCTTAAACTGAGGAAGAGCCAAGGTGGGCAAAACGAGAGAATATCAACACAAATGGGGATACACCAATTGCCCCCAATGTCCCTGTGGCGAAGTACAGACGATGGTCCACGTCCTCCGGGAATGTCCATTGAGTCCCCATTGCTCCGACCAAGACCTTAGGGAAGCAAATGAAACTGCCCATATGGACACGGTTCTTGTGCGACAAGATATGATGATGGTGACCCATAAGGCCCAAGTATTCATAATTTCAATAAAATTGGACCAGTGGTTTAGAGTTTATGTGCATTTCTTTACCAAAATCTTTACAAATTACCACCCTTCTGTTATGGTAAAGTCTAGCAAAAAATTTGAGGTTAAAAAAAAAAAACGAATTAGAAAAATCGTATCTCCCTTATTTTTCAAGTTATTTAAAAGTTCTAAAAAGTATTTCGTTTCTGATTAAATTGTCTTTCATGTGCAATATTAATTTATTCTATTTTATTTTTTATTTTTTTGTGCCTGTACCTACCATGAAAAGGCAAATGTGGTATAATGAAGATATTCCACATTATTTTTGACATACTCTGGTGATTTGTTGACTCATAAAACCCAAGTATTCCAAATTTCAATAAAATTGGACCAATGGTTTAGAGTTTATGTGAACTTCTTTACCAAAAACTTTACAAATTACCACCCTTAATTCTAACCTTTTGTTATAGTATAGTATAGTCTAGCCCAGGGGTTCCCCAAAGTGGTCAATATCGACCCGTAGGGTTCGATGAGACCATCCAAGGGGTCAAAAGGGGGTCAATAGATTGCTAGGGGGTCGAAAGGGGTCAGTAAATTACTATGGGGTCAAAAGGCAGTCTTTGTTCATGCATATGAGAAAGTATCTGTATTATTATTGGATCACCGTCGTCTTGATGAATGGTGCCATTTGGCCCTTTTGTAATGGATCAAAATAAAAAATAAATAAATAAATAGAAAATAAACAAGTAGAATAAGTAAAATCCACAAACATGAAAACTGTGACTATGGTACTTACAATTACCATAAGTGATTTATGAGACCAAACAAGAACTACAGTAAAGAATTAAAACAATATAACAACAACAAAAATTATGACAATCATAATGATGATAATAACACTATTGATAACTAAAATAATAATAATAATGATAATAATAATGATAATAATAATAATAACACTAATAACTATGATAATGATAATGGTAATAATAATAATAATAATAATAGCATTAATAACAATAACATCAATAATAATAAGAAACTGATATAATTCGTGAATTATTAGTTTGGGTGTCTATAGAAAATTTTAAACTTTACTAGGGGGTCGATGAGCTGAAAAGTTTGGGAACCCCTGGTCTAGCCAAAAATTCGGGTTAAAAAAATAATTCAAAAAATCGTATCTCCCTTATTTTTCAAACTATTTAAAAAAGTTAAGTATTTTGTTTCTAATGAAATGGTCTTTCATATGCAACAAGAATTTAAGAGTTAAAAAAAATTTTGCCCGTACCTATCCTTACTCAATCATGAGAATGCCAAATGAGAATAGAAGAGGGGCAAATGCGAACGTACTAAGCATGCACTAAGCTATCTTACCCCCAAATCGCTGCACTTACGAATTCAAGAAGACACACTTGTTTAACCTGTTTAAATCACAGCCACGAAAGCAAGCTCCCTCAATAGCTGAAGGAGTGCAACTCAATGCTTGACGGGCTATGACGTCATATATAAACAAACAAGGTGGAGGTGTTTTTTAGATACATCTTCTCTATTCATATTTTCTGTTCTGTTTTATATTTTATATCTATTATTTCTATATATCATATTTTGTATTTCCTAAGGTGGACAGGAGTGAAGTGTGATAGGGTTGAATTTTTTTTTTTTTTTTTTTTTTTTTTTTGCTGCCTCCCTTATAAGGGGGAAAAAGCTTTTCGAATATACTCGTATATGTATGCTTTTATGTTACTATTTTTTTTATTATCATTTCTATTGTCTGATTTCAAGTTTCTATTTTTAATTCTATTGTGGATGTACGGCCGGACAAGCCAGGGAAATGAAACCAAGCCACAGAGGATGTAATGTATACATGAATTAAATGTATAATACAGGGCTAGAAGGTCCGGCCGGGTGAGAGCCTACGAGTGTCGTCGTGGGCTGGGAGTGAAGGGAGGGCCACTTGAAGCCTGGAGATGTCGTGCCCGAGCCGACTTGCTGGAGAACTGACTGTCTCGGCAAGGCGCCGTCCTTTCAAAGGAGGCTGACGGGTCAGAAGGGTCCCCGGAGAGCTTTTACGAGTTTCTGATTGGCTGCTGGCTGGGGATAGTTGAGACTGTCGGGTTACGCGTGGGAAGCTCGTACACTCTGTTTATTATTATGTAAGATCAGTCAACATAGGCATGAACGCCGACATGCGCAATAGTAATGGAATAGCAATGGTAATAAGAATGTTATGCAAAGCAATAATACAACATCCCCCCTCAAGTTTACAAAATCTCAAAATAAACTTATCAGTAAGTAACAGTTAGTAATTTCCCAAAGGGCTGCAAAAGAAAGCATAGTGATGAGATATCAACTAGAGTAAACCTTTAGAATTAAGTACAAATTTAGATACTATTATTTGTGATACATAACATACACTATTAGTAAACCATTTCTGGTTGTACATTGGGTTTAGGCACTCTGCCGGACCTTCTAACTTCAATTTGTGATGGGCTAGGTACACTAGGTTTAGTGCTAGGACAAACAACAGAAGTAGATGCACCTTTAGGGATATCACTGACATGGATGGAATTATCAGAAGAACCGAGCAGGGTGGGAGTCCCTTCTTTGGGTTCAGTGTTAGGCAATTTACTGTGTTCACCTGTGTGTATGAGAGAGTGTCGGTTTCTTCTTATTGTGGAACCTGCATCAGAAGTGTTACTTCTCCATAACGTTCTTGGTCTCGTATGTATACCTTATCGCCTGCTTGAAGAGCTGGCAATGTCTGGATACGATGGTGGTTGTTGTAGTTCTTAGAGTATTTCTCTCTATAGAGTTCCTCTTTTTCTAGTAGGTCATCTTGGTTATATCCCTTTGGTCTCAACGTATCAGGGAGTACTGGCAATTTTGTTCTTATTTTTCTACTCATCAGTATTTCACTTGGGGTCAAACCATTTCTAAGTGGAGCTGAACGATAGGCAAGTAGTCCTAAATAAGGGTTAGCGTTCTTTTTAAGGATGTTTTTAGCTGTCTGGACTGCCCGTTCTGCCTCCCCATTTGCTTGTGGGTGTAGGGGTGATGAGGTAACATGGGTAAACCCCCAACACTTGGCAAATTCTTTGAACTCCTGGCTGGAGTACTGAGGTCCATTATCGGATACAACAGTTTCAGGAATTCCATGTATGGAGAAAATATCTGCAAGAGCTGTTGTGACTGCAATAGTTGTGGTATTCTTCAGTTCTCTGAACTCAAACCATCTACTGGAATAATCAACTGCAATGATGTATGACTTACCCTCTAATTCAAAAAGATCTGTACCGATTCGGCTCCAAGGTTTGTCTGGAAAGGACATCGGTAAGAGAGATTCCTTTGGTTCAGGTCGTAGCTTAGCACAAATATGGCACTTGTTAACCATAGATTCTATCTGCTTTGTGATGAGAGGCCACCAAACTGAGTAACTTGCTCTTCCTTGGCACTTAGTAATTCCTAAATGACCTTCATGTAAAGCATTGAGAATATCCAGCTGTAGGGAGGTTGGAACAACAATGCGGTTGTTAAACATTAGTAGTCCTTGGTTGACTGTCAAATGCTGTTTCTTCTCCCAGTATGGTTTCAAGAGTGGCTGAGAAGGCATTATTGAAGGCCACCCATCTAGACAATAAGCTTGTACTTGTTTGCAGATGGCATCTGCTTGTTGAGCTGCTTTGATCTCTCCCAGGCGTCGTTCTGTAGCTGGGATAACTTTAAAATTACCTTCTTGACTTTCTTCCATTTCTTCTATAAGCTCTAGATCAGCTTTTGTAGGAAGACTTGTAGGAGCTCGCGATAGAGCATCAGCTGTTTTCTGATGAACGCCTTGTACATATGTCACTTCTGGTGAATATCTTGCTAGTCGAAGACGGAAGCGAAGAATTCTAGATGGAAGTTTGGACAAATCAGTACTTGAGAGCAAAGGCACTAAAGGGCGGTGATCTGTTTCAAGCTTGAAGACTGTTCCTAAAACGTAGTCCTTAAACTTTTCACAAGCCCAAGTAGCTGCTAAAGCCTCTTTTTCAATAACTGCATACCTCTTCTCAGCGTCACTGAGTGATCTTGAAGCATAAGCAATAGGACGACGGTGCCCTGTGTCATCCATTTGTATAAGAACGGCGCCAAGGCCGTCTTGACAAGCATCTGCAGCAACAATGCATTCCTTGTTTGGGTCGTAATGGGCTAGGATCTCTGTGGACACAAGTTTCTGTTTGATTGTTTGAAATGCAGTTTCTTGTGGTTGGTCCCAGAACCATTGTTGACTCTTCCTTAGAAGCTGGCGAAGTGGTTCATTTACATTGGCTAGGTCAGGAATGAACTTGGCAAGCTGATTTACCATACCGTTGAACCTTTGCAGTTCAGTTACATTCCTGGGTCTTGGGAAATCTTGGACAGCTTTGGTTTTTCCTGGATCTGCTTCAATGCCTTTCTCTGAAATGATGTGGCCCAGGAATTTCATGTGTCCTTTTGAAAACTCGCATTTGTCGTTTAGGGTGATTCCTGCTCCCTGTAGTCGACGTAACACTTCTCGAACTCGATTGTCATGAATCTCCTGTGTGGGCCCATGGATGAGGATATCATCCATGTGGCAAACAACTCCTTCTAAACCTTCCAGTGTGGTAGACATGGTCCTTTGGAAGATTTCTGGGGCGGAGCTAATGCCGAAAGGCAAACGATTGAAGCAATAGCGCCCAAATGGAGTCACAAAGGTTGTCAGCAAACTTGATTCTTCATCAAGTGGTATCTGCCAGAATCCAGAGTTGGCATCAAGTTTCGTAAAAACTTTACTACCTCTTAACTTGGCAAGATTCTCGTCTACACTGGCCATAGGGTGTACTTCCCTCTTCACGGCTTTATTGAGAGGTGTCAGATCCACACAAATTCTCACATCACCATTGGGTTTAACAACGTTAACCATCCCTGAGCACCACTCTGTAGGTACAGTTACAGGGGAAATGACTTTTTGGTGGACCATGGACTGTAGTTTCTTCTTTACTTTTGGTAGCAGAGGATGGGGTACCCGTCTTGGGGTATACAGGCAATGAGGAGTAGCATCTTCGTGCAAAGAAATTCTGTATGTAGATTTGAGTAACCCCAGTCCGTTGAAGAGCTTGGGAAATTCTTCCTTGAAGTTCACTGCCTTGTCTATGTTGTACACCTCTTTAGCAGGTTTAAGGAGTTTCAGAGCTCCTATAGCTGATTTCGACAAAAGATTATTACTCTGACCTGTCATAACATACACATTTTCTATATGTCTCCTACCACCTAATTCAAGTACAGCATCTACAATTTTCCCTTTAATAAGGTGATTGAGATTGACTTCCCCTGGTCCTCGGAAGTCACTATCTGCTTTTGTGAGGTTACACTCCTTAAGCCAAGGTGTTTTGTCACTAACAATTGTCACTTTGGATCCACAATCAAGTTTAAAGTTAGTCACTTTCCTATCTATTGTCACATCAACTGACCAAAAATTCTCACTAGCAGATTTGACTTCCCCTAACATAAAAGAATTGTCTACAAGTTCATCGCAATCATACTCATCTATTTCGTGAATAGGTTTTGACTTTAGGCAAGCCGAAGCATAATGGCCGACACGTGCGCATATGTGACATTTGGAATTTCTGGCTGGGCAGTTTTTTCTGTAATGTCCATCTGTGTTCCCACACCATCTACACCTAGGTGGGCTAAACCCAGACGCTTTGAAAGGAGATTCACCTCTCTTCTTTCCTGTCTGTTTCGGTTTCGGTGGTTTCCATACATCTTCATTGAGGTGTCTTTGGTGCACAAGTTTCCTCGTTGAAGATGTACTGGCACCTTTCCGCTTGTTTGTGTACTCAACTGCAGCTTGCACTTTACCTGTAATTACTTGCTTATGTGTTCTGGAGATTTCTGCTGCTCTGAGGCTTTCGATCACTTTGTTGAGGTCTGGGACAGGCCGTTCACGGAGTAGTCGTTCTCTCCCTGCTTCATCCGTTGTACCTACGACAATTCCGTCACGAAGGAGAGAGTCTTTCAAGTTTGCAAACTCACAGGATTCACTGAGCTGACGAAGACGGAGCACATACTCGTCTACGGATTCGTTGCTCCTCTGAGTGGCTGAGTAGAAGAGAAACCGTTCATACAAAACATTCCGCTGGGGTATGAACTGCTTCTGCAGCTCGGCGAGTATTCTAGCAGGATTCTTCTTGTCTTGCTCTGTCAGCGTAGGAAGAGAATTCATAACTTTTTGGCACTCGGTTCCCATGACAGTACATAGAGTGGCAGCCACTTTATTCATTCCCTCAGTGTTATCTGATCCATCGGCGTTCTTCAATTTTAAGTTCAGATCAGTGGCAATTGTGTAGTAGTGCCACGAGTTTTCAAAAACCTTCCAGTTCTCCACCACGTCTCCTTTCAAAGACATGGGTGGGGGTGCTGGAATCTGATATGCCGACATTGTATACTATCCTTCCACTGTCACTGCTATGGATGTCGTCTGCGTTGTCAAACGCCAGTGCACAACCACAACGTTTTCGGAGGTTTATTTGAGAAGATACGTCGTTTACCGTCGCCAGTAGGGAATAATTACACTGAATTACACTGTTCACGAATAGCCTAGGGTAGCGTAACATTGTCAGCAGTACCGATATAAACGATTTGCGATCGTCCGTCGTGGGCGTTTACGTAAGCAAGAGGGGAAACTTATGTAACACTGAGGGAAGGGCACGCTCCTTCACCGAACTCGGTAGTCTGGTACAAGTTACACACGCACTTCTAGTCCACTATGGTAGTTTTTCTTCGTGATTTTCCCAATTGAGGATGTTCATTGAAGTTTATAGCGTATCTCTCGAGACGTGGTTTCTCGGTATTCGATTAAACAGGACTGAAATAGTCTGAAAACCACTCGCTCGCACTTGCTCCGAACTCGGCAGTCTGGCACGATTTTCACACGGTTTTCTGTCCACAACGGCTATAGTTCTTCGTGATTTTCCCAATTGAGGATGTTCACTGAAGTTTATAGCGTGTCTTACGAGACGTGGTTTCTCGGTATTCGACTATTAATTGCGTAAATAGTCGAAAAACCACCCGCTGCCACCATGTCGGGTGAATGATACGCGTGGGAAGCTCGTACACTCTGTTTATTATTATGTAAGATCAGTCAACATAGGCATGAACGCCGACATGCGCAATAGTAATGGAATAGCAATGGTAATAAGAATGTTATGCAAAGCAATAATACAACAGAGACGTCCTGCTAACTTCGGCCAATATACAGGCCTAACTCGGTTGTGTGACGGCCAGTCTGGTTTTGACCAGCGCCAAGTCACCACACTATATGTTTTATTTTTATCTGCTATTTCTATTTTCTACTTTTATTTTCAATATCAATTTTCTATTTCAATATATTTTTCCTATGTCTATTTTTACTTTTCTGATGCAGTTGTGATTGCTGACACGATAGAGCAACTGCAGGTGGAGAGACGAAAGACAGGAGTAGAAAGAAATGGTCTAAAAACGAACAAAAAACAAAACTAAAGTGATGTATGTAGGACGCATAAAAGGAGGATATAGATATCACAGCAGGAATACTTCAGTGAAGGGTAACATGTAACTTGAAGAATAATGTCAAGTATTATTCTCAACTTTAAGTTTTATTCAACATTTTCCAACTTTAATGGGAGGGCTGTACTACTTGTAACTCACCTGATTTCTGTGGTTTCCCGTTTCTTTGGTTATTTCTGCTTCACTTTTCCATCTCCCGACGCACTTCTCACTCTACAATCTACCTTACCTAAACCCACTAGCTCTGCTAATCCTAATCGTGTTAGAGTTCCACTTGCATCTTCTCGTTCCACACACACACACACTGACGGGCACACCGTCGTGCGCCCTCCTTCCTACACCGGCCGTGACCTTTTGACCCTGTGCTAGGGGTGCCAACTGTGCACACATATGTGCACCACATTTCACCACAAGTACACAATCTGCAAAACGCGAAACAACGCCAACATTACAGAACCCAAGACATTTCCATTATAAAAACATTACAGTACACAATCTACAAATGAAACATTACCGTTACATTCCACAACCTAATAATTACAAAGGTGTTCAATTATTGTCATAGCATTCTCCCTCACAAACAAATCGTTACAGAGGTACTTCATTATCATCATAACACATGTATTTATAATACACAAAAAGTACCTCACACAAACACAAACTTCACATGAGACACCTAGAAAGACTGCACGCCATACACAAACACCTTATACGACACATCACACCTAGACTTCACCGTACAGAAAATGAGCCCGTCTGTATCCAACGGCAAGCGTGAGGAAAGGCAGCAGATTCTCATTAGACGTGCTATGGGTGGGCGGGTTCAGTCCTCGCTGGTTATATTTCTAATTTTACTTATCTGTAAACATGTTATATGCAGTTTTAATGTATATTCACATCTCCACCGAATGTATATAATATTACCTGTTCTCCTCTCGCCGGCAAAAGGGTTCCGCTACTCCAGGAAGTCTGTTTCGTCTCCCGGAACCAGAACATGTCTCGTCCCTTATCTATCCAGCTCAATGTACATCCGCTTAAAGGAAACAACCCTCTATGCGTAGCATAAAAAAAAAAAAAAAAAAAAAAAACTACACGCACAAACATCTACAAAGCTTTTTCTTCTTCTGAAAATATTCTAATTTCTAACTCTCTCCTAATACATCTTCTCATTTTTTCAAAATATTCTGTCTCTAAGACTAAGCCTCCTACTCTTTTTCTAACTTTGTTGGTTGAGGTTAAGTCGAATAAATATCCCTAAGGAAAAACAGTTACATACAATGGTTTTAGCCTCCAACTCCAAGTCTCCTGCCCACCCCTCCTGAGCCACGACTTGACGCAATAAATATCCCTGAGAATCGCCCGGTGGCAAAAGCCCTCTTTTATACACGACCGTATTTTCATTTTGACACAGACATCTCTTCCCCTCCTACAACTACCGATCCCGCGCGAACGAGTGGTCCTTTCTAGCTAGTCCATAGTCCTCACAGTCGACTTGTGTGAAAACTGGATCATGTTGGAGGACTGAGAGGCAAACCTCTAGGATGGATTAAAGACTTTTTGAAGGGAAGAGGCATGAGGGCAGTAGTAATGGATAAGATGTCAAGCTGGAGAGCAGCTAGCCAGTAACGAGCGGAGTTCCACAAGGCTCAGTGCTTGCACTAATAATGTTTCTTGACTATGTCAATGACATGATGGAAGGAACAACAAGCGATACCAACATGTTTGCAGATGACGCAACAACTTTGAAAAGAGTGAAAAACGAGGACTGTAGACTATTGCAAAAGGATGACAAAGTTCGGATGCGAATATACTGTATATACATATACATATATAGGGTAGGAAATGAACCAATTGACGGAGTGGTTGGGAAATGTGGAGTTCCAGGAAAGAATCGTAGTGGAGAGTTGATGGTGGAGATGTGTCTAGAAAGAGAGTTGATGATGGCAAATACAGTGTTTCGGAAGAAAGTCAAGCATAAGTACACATGGGAGAGGGTGGTGGAGGGAAGGGTGGTAGATAGAGCGTTAATGGACTATGTGGTAGCAGATAGGAATATAATAGGAAGAGTTAAGGATGTACATGTTCTAGGGGGAGAGAGTGGGGGAATATCAGATCATTTTTTGGTGGAAGGTAAGTTGAGAGTGGAGGATAGATGGAGAAAGAGGAAAAGGACAAAAGGTAGGGAGGTGCTTAGAGTGAGCTCTTTAAATGAAAAGGAAAAGGAACAGTAGAAGAAGCTGAAGGAGTGGGAGGGAGTGAAGGATAGAGTAGAGCTAGGTGTGGAGGAGGAATGGGGATGGTTCAAGGAGGGAGTCACAAAGTGTGCAAAGATGGTGTAAGGAACAAGAAGGACAGGAGGAAATAGAAGGAAGGGTAGTGAATGGTGGGATGAGGAAACAAAGAAGGTTGTAGAAGAGAAGAAACGAGCTTTCACAGATTGGTTACAAAAAAGGACGAGGGAGTCATATGAGAGGTACAAAGAAAAGAAAAGAAAAGAGAAGTAAAGCAAAAAGTAAAGAAGGCAAAGAGGAGAGTAGATGTGAAATGGGGTAAAGGTATGACGGAAATTTTTTTAAAGTAATAAGAAGTATGTTTTGGAAAGAAATTAAGAGAGGAAGAGGAAGCGAATTAACTAGAGAAGAAAAGGTAAAAGGTGCAGATGGAGAGATGATAATGGAAGAGATTCAGATAAATTACAGCAATGGTCTGAAAAGTGGCTAATGAAATTTAACACAAGTAAATGCAAGGTAATACACATAGGTAAAAATAACAGTAAGTGCGATTACAAGTTATTTGGAAATTCGTTAACAAAAGTGTATAAAGAAAAGGATCTTGGCGTAATTATCAGTAACGATCTCAAATCATCTAAGCAGTATATTTCAGCCTATGAGAAAGCAAATACTATTCTAGGACTGATTACACGATTTTATTTTTTTTACTTCAAAAGTCCATCTCTCATTAACAAACTATATAAATTGTTAGTTTGTCCACATTTGGAATATGCTGTTTCCGTATGGTTACCAAATCTCATTAAAGACATTGACAGATTAGAAAAAGTACAATGGCGAACCACAAAGCTGATTCCAAATATCAAACATAAATCATACGAAAATCGACTAAAACATATGAATGCCCCCCCTCCCCAAATGTATATAGACTTGGAGGTGACTTGAAACAGGTCTTTAAGATTCTAAAGGGAATTGACATCAAAAGTGACAATTTCTTTTACAGTGAATGAGAATCTGACAAGAAATAATGGTCTCAAAATGTCAGGAAATAGATTTAATTTGTAAGTGAGTAGAAACAACTTTGCCAACCGTGTAGTTAATGAATGGAATAAACTTACTGTTATTTTTACATATGTGCATTACCTTGCATTTACTTGTGTTAACTTTCATTAACCACTTTTCAGACCATTGCTGTAGTTTATCTAAATCTTCTTGAATGTCTAATTGGTTTAAGTGATCATTTGCCATTCCGCTCAGTTTTGTATCATCAGCAAATTTGGAGACAATAGGTTTTAGTCCGTGGTTAATATAGTTTACATGTACTATGAATTAAAGTGGCCCAAGAACGGAACCCTGAGGAATTCCACTGGTAGCATTTTCCATCTAGAAGTTTTGCTATTTAGAACAACTCTGTTTTTGATCATTCAATCAATTACTAGTCCAACTTAATAGGCTACCACTTATTCCATGTGGAGGTAATTTAGTAAGTAGTCTTTCGTGGGGGACGGTATCAAAAGCTTTTGCAAAGTCTAGATATATTAAATCTATATTGTTTCTTTTGTCATAATTCAAGAGGAGTGTATAGTAGTATTTGAGTAAGTTAGTCACGCAAGAATGTTTCCATTTGAATCCATGCTGGCTATCATTTATCAAACAGTTACTTTCTAAATGATGTTCGATAGCATCTCTGATGATAGTTTCCATCATTTTTCCTATGATTGAAGTCAAACCTATAGGCCTATAGTTATTTGGTTTCTTTTTGTCACTTTTTTATATGGGAATAACGTTAGCTAGTTTCCATTCTCTTGGGACATCTCTGGATACTATGGATTTCTTGAAAATAATTTCTAATGGAATTTTTAATTTCCTTTAAGATTCTTGGATGCCAACCGTCAGGCCCTGACGGTTGGCATCCTTAATATTTTCTTTTGTTATATTTATCGTAGTAAGTTTACCCTACACTTTTCACAGGTTTCAGTTTGGAGTTAACTAAGCTGTTTCATTTACGAATACTTAGCAAAATAGTTGTTTAAAATATCACACGTTCCTTCATTTGAATATTCAAGTTGACCATCAGCAGATAATAGTGGGCCAATGTGATTCCTAATAACCTTTTTATCTCTAATGTAACTAGAATTCTCTGGGATTCTCTTTGAATTTATCAGTGATATTCATTTCGTATTGTTGTTTTAGTTTTTTTTTTCGTTTTTTAATCTCTCTGTATTATCACATAACTTTGGTAGTCATTAGGTGCACCCTAACACTTGCATTTCTTATAAGCCTGTTTCTTTTTAGCAATATTTTTTCTGTTTCTTTGTCAAGCAATTTTAGGTAAGCCTCATTTGGGAGGCGTCTGTCCTTAAAGGAGATGTATGAATCATCTTAGTAAGCGTATTTTGAAACATTACCCACATCTGATCTACAGTTCCTTCGCTTAATTTTTCTTCCCAATCTGTAAACTGAAGCTCCTGACGTAGTCCTATGAACTGAGCTTTACTGAAATCGGGTATTTTAGAAAAACAAGCATCTATTTTTCTATTTTTTTTCTCAGCATTTTGAATCTAAGTTGTGATTGCTACTTGCAATAGTTTCACCAACTTCTATATCGGTTATCATGATTTCATGGCTACTGATCAATAGATCGAGTAAATTTCCATGTAATATTTTATTGTGAATTAGAAATACCTCCTAAATTTGGCCTTCCATAAACAAGATAAATGATTAGGGATATATATATATACATATATATATATATATATATATATATATATATATATATATATATATATATATATATATATATATATATATATATATATATATATGCACCAATTTTCTATTTCATGAGTCCTTTGTGTGACAATGACAGACCTGACAGAAATATTTAATATGTATTTTACATTCATGAGATTAATTAATAGCATGTATATATGTATTTGTATATATATTTGTATATGTATATATATTTGTATATATATATATATGTATATGTATATATATATATATATACACACGGAGTTAAACACGACAGCATTTTGGCACTGGTTAATCTTCTTACTGAGATTTTCAATTTTCCTCACAGTATTCTATGACAACCCCCGTACCTGCTCCCTTGTTGTGAAAAACAATCTGCCTGGCAATGGCGGCATATTATCGAGAACCAATGTCATTTATGAATATCGCTGTAAAACTGGGGGCTGCGCACCTCGTAATTCTTCATACATTGGGTTCACGACATGCCAACTGAGTAGACGGTTGTCCCTACATTTACAACAAGGAGCAATTAAACACCACCTCCAATACCACCAGGCTTTAATCGATAGGAAGACAATCGTGGATAACACTAGGATAGTTGCACACTGTGCCAAAATTAAGGAACTAAAAATGCTTGAAGCCATCCACATTAGGGAGAGAGCTCCAATTATTAATATTCAATGTAATATGATTTCCGCCATCCCACTATTTAATTCTTCCACGAGATTTGCAGCCCAACAACAGCAACACCCACCTCCTTCCTCTCCCCCTCCCCCTCCTACACCTCACCAACCCCCACATGACCAGCGTGGTGACCCAGCGAGAAGACCTACCTTACCTGACTCCCCCCCTCTCCCTCCTCCTCCCCCTCCTCCTCCCCCTTCCCTTCCAAGACGTAGTGTCCGGCTACGTAACGGATCACGAACCATGCACCGTTCCCAAGCGGCCCATATTTAAACCCATGTTGTCTGTACACCATTGTCAATTGTGAATCATGTAGCTTTGAAAATTGTGACTTTTCTCTTGTAACTATTCTGAAGATGACTCCCTGAAGTCGAAACGTTAAATTAAATATGGAAGAATTTGGAAGGCTTGTATTTGCCCACCCTCCTGAAATGAGACCTACTGTGAGGAAAATTGAAAATCTCAGTAAGAAGATTAACCAGTGCCAAAATGCTGTCGTGTTTAACTCCGTGTGTATTAGTGAGAATCTGCGCCCTAAATATACAATATATATGTATATACATGTATATATATGCATATATATACATATATATATATATATATATATATATATATATATATATATATATATATGATGAAGGTGGAAAAAGAAGTCACGGGTCTAGTTCCGAGTTACTGAGTTTATTCCTGACCGGTTTCGCTCTATGCTTCTTCAGAGGAATGTGACTCTGGAGTGAAGCTGGCGGTATACATAGTCTGAGTAAGACCGCGTTCCCTCCTTGGAGGTGGGTTACTTTTGGTTGTACAATGGTTTTTAATACAATGAACAATAGTGATAATAAAGTATACAATAAATTGTTGTGATGTTATTACAAAACAGCTCCGGTGTGTGTGGAATGTTGATCGAGGGTGTAACATTGTAAGTGAAGTGAGTGGTGTAGAAATGTGTGAATCCTAAAAAGTGTCATATGATAACTTATAGTATCAAATAATATAATAATATGAATATCCAGATAAATAAAATGAATGAAATAAAATGAAAATACAAATACAAATATAAATAAAAATATAAAGAAATAAAAAAATGAAAAATAAAAATAAAAATAAAAATGAAAATAAAAATAAATAAATAAATAAATAAAAATGTGCTTATTTAAAGTGACATGACATCTCATCGCATATCATTGTGTGACAGAATGTTATAAAAAATATACATACATATATAACAATGAATAGATAAATAAATGCCAAAGAAATATATAGTAAAAATATAAAATGAAAATATAATATATAAAAATAAAAATAAAAATGAAAATACGAACTGACCGGCCTCAAGCCCTCAACCCAGGGAGCGCGGACGTTTGGGCACCGGATGGATTTTGTCGTTCTATGTGGGCGCTGTTCTGGGGCAGGTTCTTATGGCTGCGTATTGAGCTGTGAATTTTTCCCATTTAATATCCCCTACTTTTTGGTTGATGTTGGCATTGGTTGTTATATATAGGGCTTCAATCACCTTCCTTTGTCTTTTTGATAGACCTTTCTTTACTACCTCTGCCTGTTGCCAGTCGGGAAGATGTCCTTCCTGATCCACGTGGCCCACCATCGCGTTTGAGAGGCGGTGGTACCTTAGGTCCGCCTTGTGCTCTTTTATTCTGGTATGTAGGCCCCTGTGACTCTCACCATAATATGACTTGTCACAGTTGCCACATGGGATCCTATATATGACGCTGAGGTCGTTTGTTGTTTTTGATGTTGGTGTTACAACAAACGACCTCAGCGTCATATATAGGATCCCATGTGGCAACTGTGACAAGTCATATTATGGTGAGAGTCACAGGGGCCTACATACCAGAATAAAAGAGCACAAGGCGGACCTAAGGTACCACCGCCTCTCAAACGCGATGGTGGGCCACGTGGATCAGGAAGGACATCTTCCCGACTGGCAACAGGCAGAGGTAGTAAAGGTCTATCAAAAAGACAAAGGAAGGTGATTGAAGCCCTATATATAACAACCAATGCCAACATCAACCAAAAAGTAGGGGATATTAAATGGGAACAATTCACAGCTCAATACGCAGCCATAAGAACCTGCCCCAGAACAGCGCCCACATAGAACGACAAAATCCATCCGGTGCCCAAACGTCCGCGCTCCCTGGGTTGAGGGCTTGAGGCCGGTCAGTTCGTATTTTCATTTTTATTTTTATTTTTATATATTATATTTTAATTCTATATTTTTACTATATATTTCTTTGGCATTTATTTATCTATTCATTGTTATATATGTATGTATATTTTTTATAACATTCTGTCACACAATGATATGCGATGAGATGTCATGTCACTTTAAATAAGCACATTTTTATTTATTTATTTATTTTTATTTTCATTTTTATTTTTATTTTTTTTTATTTTTTTATTTCTTTATATTTTTATTTATATTTGTATTTGTATTTTCATTTTATTTCATTCATTTTATTTATCTGGATATTTATATTATTATATTATTTAATACTATAAGTTATCATATGACACTTTTTAGGAGTCACACATTTCTACACCACTCACTTCACTTACAATGTTACACCCTCGATCAACATTCCACACACACCGGAGCTGTTTTGTAATAACATCACAACAATTTATTGTATACTTTATTATCACTATTGTTCATTGTATTAAAAACCATTGTACAACCAAACGTAACCCACCTCCAAGGAGGGAACGCGGTCTTACTCAGACTATGTATACCGCCAGCTTCACTCCAGAGTCACATTCCTCTGAAGAAGCATAGAGCGAAACCGGTCAGGAATAAACTCAGTAACTCGGAACTAGACCCGTGACTTCTTTTTCCACCTTCATCAACTTGTCACAATGTACCAACATATATATATATATATATATATATATATATATATATATATATATATATATATATATATGTGTGTGTGTGTGTGTGTTAGTCCAGACATCGTCAGGTGACGCAGCTGGGGGGCCGTTGTCTTGGGTTAAGTTGACATATATTGAATTTCTGAAAGCATCTAGTTTTCTCGAGTCTTTCAGACAGCTGATGTTTAGCTTTTTTGAAGGACATGTGCGCTGAACGGGGGACGAATTCTAAGATTTAGCTTGCAGACCAGCATAGTATGATCTGTTGAGCATTCTGCCTCTCTCATTGCACGTGTAATATGAACATCCTTCTGGTTACTCTGCTTTGTTATCATAAAATCAATCCTATGCCCATGTTTGGACCGTGGGTGAGTCCAAGTGGTTTTGTATTTGTTCTTAAGTTGAAACGTAGTGTTGGTGACTACGAGGTTAAGTTCTGAGCAGAGTGTTAGCAGTCGAAGGCCATTGTTGTTCATTTTTCCCACCCCGTGTTTGCCAATGACACGTGGCCATAAGTGGGCTTGCTTTCCTACCCTTGCATTGAAATCACCGAGCAGCAGAATTTTGTCCTCTTTAGGTATTGCAGTTAGTGTTGAGTGTAAGGATTCAGAGAATGCATTTTTTTGTTCTTCGCTGGAGTCTAGTGTCGGGGCATATGCACTAATCAAGGTTATGCAGCGGTGTTTTGCAAGAGGTATACGCCATGTCATTAACCTTGGAGATATACCAGTTGTAGACTATGTTACTTTTTCAAGTAATTTGGTGCGTATGGCAAAACCAACTCCATGAATTTTCCGTACGTTTTCTTCATAGCCTTTCCAGTAGAACGTTATTCCTTCACCAACTTCTGTTAAATTATCTTCGCCTGGTAGTCTTGTTTCACTTAGTGCCGCGATATCGACATCATATCGATTCAGGACATGGGCTAACAAAGCTGTTCTACGTCGAGGTCTAGTTTGGGGTTCAGTGTCTAGTAGGGTTCTAATGTTCCACTCTGCAACTTTGAATGGTGTCTCTGTTTTCTGGATTTTTCGACCGCAGTAAGGGATGCCTTGGCAGACGCGGTTCTTCTGCTCAGGTTGCTGAAGGGCTGTCCTTTTTTAAACCGAGGCTTATTCACGGTCCTTCCCGTTCTCGGGTGAGCAGTGAGGCTTTCGTTTCTGGCTGCTCAGTCATGTTGAGAGTACACGAAAGCTGAGCCAGCCCTAATGCCACCCAGCTAGCGGCGATCACCTCAACACCGCCCACGTGCAGGAATCAAGCTCGCAGCTCCCAGCCACATTCATGGCCTGCCACTTACACCCTATCCTGTCGCCGAGGGACTTTTGGTGATAAATGAGGAGGGGCGATGAGGATGAATGGGGTGAGTGAAGCTGTGCTTGCGCAATGAATAGATTAACGCGGAGAAGGGCTTGCTCTGGGGCCGTCCCCATAGCTCGGCCTCACACAGAGTTGATGGTGGCAAGAGTTAATCGGGACGACCATCGACTGTGAGAGATTGCAGAGGTCTGCCGGACATCCAGTCTGTTGGTAGACGCCCTATGTGGGACCCCACTCACAGCTTTTTCGTTAGAGGTTGGCTCCTGTAGACCTATCCCAACCAAGGGTAGCCCACAGGTCATGTGGGATTACTTTAGCTGAGGGGAGAATTCTCCTTACAGCTACCCTCACCTGGCTTAGCCTGCTGGTCGAGCAGTTTACCGGGATGTGGCCGCTGGACTAACATTCACTCCACACTGAAACAATGTGCAAAAGAAACTCTTGGCTTCAGAAAACGCCACCACAAAGATTGGTTTTGTGAAAGTGCAAAGGATATACAAAAAAGAAAAAAAGAAAAAAAAAAGACAATACGAAATGAACATCGCTGAGAAATCCAAAGAGAATCCCAAAGAATTCTATAGTTACATTAGAGATAAAAAGGTTGTTAGGAATCACATTGGTCCACTATTATCTGCTGACGGTCAACTTGAATATTCAAATGAAGGAATGTGTAATATCTTAAACAATTATTTTAGCTCGGTATTCGTAAACGAAACACCTCAAAGTGAATTCCAAACTGAAACCTGTGAAAAGTCTAGGGTAAACTTACTACGGTAAATATAACAAAAGAAAAAATTAAAAGGTGTATAGACAAACTCAAAGTTAATAAAACACCAGGGCCTGACGGTTGGCATCCAAGAATCTTAAAGAAAATGAAAAATGAGATTGTTGTTCCATTAGAAATTATTTTCAAGAAATCCATCATATCCGGAGAATGGAAGCTAGCTAACGTTACTCCCATATTCAAAAAAGGTGACAAAAAGAAACCAAATAACTATAGGCCTATAAGTTTGACTTCAATCGTAGGAAAAATAATGGAAACTATCATCAGAGATGCTATCGAACATCATTTAGAAAGTAACCGTTTGATAAATGATAGCCAGCATGGTTTCAGACGGAAACGTTCTTGCGTGACTAACTTACTCGAATTCTACAACACAGTTATCTCGAATTATGACAGAAGAAACAATATAGATTTAGTATATCTAGACTTTGCAAAAGCTTTTGATACCGTCCCACACGAAGGACTACTTACTAAATTAGCTTTGCATGGAATAAGTGGTAGCCTATTAGGTTGGACTAGTAATTGGTTGAATGGTCGAAAACAGAGAGTTGTTTTAAATGGAAAAACTTCTGGATGGAAAAAGTGTTGCAAGTGGAGTTCCTCAGGGTTCCGTTCTTGGGGCACTTCTATTCATAGTATATATAAATTATATAGACCATGGACTAAAATCTACTGTTTCCAAATTTGCTGATGATACAAAACTGTGCGGAGTGGCAAATGATCACTCAAACCAATTAGATATTCAAGAAGATTTAGATCAATTACAGCAATGGTCTGAAAAGTGGCTAATGAAATTTAACATAAGTAAATGCAAGGTAATGCACATAGGTAAAATAACAGTAAGTACGATTACAAGTTATTTGGAAATTCGTTAACAAAAGTGGATAGTGAAAAAGATCTCGGCGTAATTATCAGTAACGACCTCAAATCATCCAAGCAGTGTATTTCAGCCTCTGAGAAAGCAAATAAGATTCTAGGACTGATTGCGCGATCTTTTGATTTCAAAAGTCCATCACTCATTAACAAACTATATAAATCGTTAGTTCGTCCACATTTGGAATATGCTGTTTCCGTATGGTCACCGAATCTCATTAAAGACATTGACTGGAAAAGTACAACGGCGAGCCACAAAACTGATCCCAAATATCAAAAATAAATCATACGAAAATCGACTAAAACATATGAATCTGTTTTCCCTAAAAAAGCGTAGACTCAGAGGTGACTTGATACAGGTCCTTAAAATTCTAAAGGGAATTCACAACATCAGAAGTGACAAAATTTTTACATTGAATGAGAATCAGACAAGAAACAATGGTCTCAAACTGTCCGGAAATAGATTCAATTTGGAAGTAGGTAGAAACAACTTTGCCAACCGTGTAGTTAATGAATGGAATAAACTTCCTGCACAGGTAGTGCAATGTAGTTTAGTTCGAAGCTTTAAGAATCATTTAGATAAATACCTAAGTAAGATGCTGTAATGATTATGATTTATCTTATATTATCTGTTTTTGTTTTATCATTTGTCTGTCTGATTTTCATTTATTATTAGTTATATGTCAATTTATTATTTACTATTTACCTGTTTGTTTATTATTTAACTATACCTATGCATTTATTTATGTATTTTAATTGTTATTTACATTATCATAGTTTTTATTTATTATTTTATTATTAATATATTTTTTTCCGCATTCGACCTAGATATGGAACAAAAGGTCTCCTGTCGGCATGTTCCGCCTTTGTAAAAAATTCTATCTCAGAAAAACAAAGCCCATGATGCTTGGCTCTCAAACCCAAACTCCACAGAACTGAAACAAACGTTTCAAAACCTAAGAAAAGAAACACAACTCAAGCTTCGTGATATGGAAATAAATGGTGGATCAACCAGGCGAAGGATCTGCAATACCTTGCTAACAGTAATGGCCAGCATGGGTTTTACAACGGTTTGAAGGCAATCTACGGGCCCCAAAAACGCAATCTAGTCCCTGTCAGATCACAAGAAGGTAACCTTCTAAAAGATAAATCCGGCTTTCTTAACCGATGGACGCAGCACTTCCAAATCCTATCAAATCACAAAAACCCTATAACACAAAATATCTTGGATGAAATCCCTCTGACACCTCTAGCAAATGAGATGGATGTACCACCCACCTTTAAAGAAACTACAAAGCCATTAAATCCTTAAAGAATAATAAAGCGCCCGGCCCGGACGGCCTGCCCTCACAATTGTACAAAGAAGGCGGTTATTTCCCACATCTAAAGATACATGAGCTCATACTGCTCATTTGGAACTCAGAAATAGTTCCAGCTGAATTTCTGAAATCAGACATCATAACAATATACAAAAAGAAAGGAGATTGAGCACATTGTGAAAACAGCAGAGGAATCTCTCTTTTGGTAGTAGCCTCCAAGATTTTGACAAGAATTATGATGATCAGATTATGCCAGCATATATCCGAGAGCACATTACCAGAAACGCAATGCGGGTTTCGCAACGATCGCAGCACATGCGACATGATATTCTGTGTAAGGCAACTACAGGAGAAATGCAACGAGCAAAAAAGACCTATAGATAGCTTTCATCCATCTCCAGAAAGCCTTTGACACCATCAATAGGGAGTTGCTATGGACTGTTTTAGAAAAGTTTGGTACCCCTCCAAAACTTCTCTCAATACTAAACTAAATGATATGTCAGCTAGCTACAGTGCTTGCCTCAGGAGAGAGATCACCCCCTTTCAACATTGAAGTGGGTGTTAAACAAGGGTGCGTTATTGCCCCAGTAATTTTCAATATTTTCATATCTACCATCACCATGATGAGTGAGGAAAACGGAGGAGAAATAAGGAAGGATGAAGTGAAGGCAGCTGTTAAGATGATGAAAGCAGGTAAGGCACCTGGTCTGGATGGATGCCAAGCAGAATGTCTCAAAAAAGGAGGTACAGTGATGGTGGACTGCTTGGTGAGGTTATTTAATGTTTGCTGGAGAGAAGGTAGAGTGCCGGAGGACTGGAGGAGTGCTTGTATAGTTCCACTTTACAAGGGAAAGGGGGACAAGTGTGAATATAGTAGTTTAAGAGGGATTAGCTTGTTAAGTGTAGTTGGGAAGGCTTATGGGAGGATCTTGATTGAGAGGATTAGGAGAGGAACAGAAGGAGTAATTGGTGAGGAACAGTGTGGATTTAGGACAGGTAGAGGTTGTGTAGATCAGATTTTTGTGGTAAGACAGATATGTGAGAAAGCTATAGGAAAGGGGAAGGATGTTTTTTGGGTCTTTATGGATCTGGAAAAGGCTTACGACAGGGTAGACAGAAAGGCACTGTGGGAGGTTATGCAGATATACGGGATAGGAGGAAAGCTTCTGGGAGCTGTCAAGAGTTTCTATGAGAGTAGTAGAGCTTGTGTCAGGATTAGAAATGGAGAGAGTGAGTGGTTTGAGGTAAAGGTGGGACTTCGTCAAGGATGCGTTATGTCACCCTGGCTGTTCAACTTATACATGGATGGGGTAGTTCGAGAGGTAAATGCAAGGGTAGTGGGTCAGGGATTGGAGATGGTTAAGGAAAATGGAGAAAAGTGGGAGGTGAGCCAGCTGTTGTTTGCGGACGACACTGCGCTTGTGGCAGGATCGGAGTTGGGATTGAGGAAGTTGGTGACAGAGTTTGGGAGAGTGTGTGATAGAAGAAAGCTGAAGATAAATGTGGGTAAAAGTAAGGTGATGAGATGTACAAGGGGTGAAAGTGGCAGTAATCTGGAAGTGAGCATTAAGGGAGAGCAACTGGAGGAAGTGGATAGTTTTAGATACTTGGGTGCAAATGTGGCAGGAAAAGGTGGAGTAAAGGTGGAGGTAGAATGTAGATTGAGAGAAGCGAGTAAATGCCTTGGTGAATTTAAAAAGTGTAATGAGGAATAGAAATTTGGGAATGGATGCTAAGAGGAGACTGTATGAAGGAGTGATTGTGCCAACAGCACTGTATGGAGCAGAAACATGGAACATAAGAGAGGAAGAGAGAAGGAGCTTGAATGTGTTTGAGATGAAGTGTCTGAGAAGTATGATGGGGGTTACTAGGCTAGATAGAGTGAGAAATGAGGAGGTGAGGAGGAGAACAGGGGTGGAAAGGGAGCTGGGTGATAGGGTTGATGAAAGAGTATTAGGATGGTTTGGACACGTGGAAAGAATGAGTGAAGAAAGACTAGTAAAGGAGGTATGGAAGGCAGATGTGGAGGGAGTGAATATGAGGGGACGTCCTAGGATGAGATGGATGGATGGGGTAAAGGGGGCTTTGGGGAAGAGGGGAATGTCTGTTGAGGAAGGACGGGAGAGGACAGAGGACAGGAGTGAATGGAGAATGGTTGTATATGGAAGATGTTGTGATGCATGAGGTGGAATGGACGGGGGGATGGGGGGTGAGGTAGTGTGTGTGAGCAAAATTTTGACGCAGCCTGAAGGGATTTCTCCCCGTCCTCTCCTTTATATGGGGGGGACGGAGAGGGGGGGTCGCCGATTTATGAAGCGGCCTTGCTGTGGATGTGCTGTGTCTTGCGACACTGGTTTTGACCCAGGGCAGTGGACAAGGTGCAGGGATGACCCGTCATCTAGGAGGTGCTAAGATGGGAGGGAGGGTGGAGGGGTGTGGAGTTTTTTCAGGGATGGAATGGGTGTGAATGATTTTATGCCTTTTCCTTTTTGGCTACCTCCCTTATAAGGGGGAAAAGGCCTTGGTATATGTATGTATGTATGTACCATCACCATACATACATACATTAAACAGGTAACAAACTTTAAATATTTAGGAAGCATCGTCTCCGAAAAACATAGTATAGACAAAGAGATGTGCAACAGAATAAACCAAGTCTCTGCAGCCTTTGGAAAACTGCGCTCAAGGGTCTTTTTTAATGATAACCTCAAACTAGACACGAAGATGGCAGTTTATACTGCTGTACGTACATCAACCCTACTTTACAGTGCCGAAACATGGACTGCTTACAGAGAGCATATAAAACAATTAGAGGCATTTCACATAAGCAGCCTGCAAAAGATCTTTAAACTATCGTGGAAAGACAAGATTCCCCACACTGAAATCCTTCAACGTGCCGGCACAACCACAATTGAAACAATGCTAGCAAAATGGCAATTGCGACGGACAAGGCACACCATTCGCTTGAGCGATGACAGACTACCCCGACAAATCTTATATGGCCAACTCCCCCAAGGACATCGTAAACAAGGGGCACCGATGAAACGCTATAAAGATCAAATAAAGACAACTCTAAAAAGATGTCAAATTGACCATCAAGCACTTGAAGGCAAAGCCAGTGATCGTCCACCTTGGAGGTCAACATGTAAGGAAGTTCTGTCACACCTAGAGGAGCCCATCTTTAATGAGAGGCGAGAAGACAACGACGCCATAATCCAACAGTTCAACAACAAAACAACCCTGGAATAGAATGTCATCTATGTGGAAGAGTGTGTGGATCACGCAAGTACAGTAAACTCGCGCTTATCCGAACGCGTTTTAACCGAATAATCTCATTAACCGAATATTTTCTCAATACGGTAGCCATCGCTTCAACCGAACGTATTTGGATCTCAACCTAACATTCAAACACCCCGCCGCCTCTTCCGCCACCCCCGCAAGCTTCACCAAGTGCTCACACGGTGTCAGCACACTCCATGTTTACACCTGATAGGCTGTTTCTACTCTATAGAATATGTTTATGAACTATTATAAGCATTTCCATATGTATGTTAAGTTTACAGGTACGAATATTGCAGCGGACATAACCGCATAAAACTCTACGGTAATGAAACATACAAAGTAGGATTAACCTAACATTTCGGTTAATCGGACATTTCTAATTCCCCCTTGGAGTTCGGATAAGTGGAAGTTTACTGTATTTATAAAAGTAAGTCCGGTACTAATTCTCAATTTTGAGTCTACCTTCTTATTTCTCCTCTCTTTTGTTTTCGGCATTCACACACTTTTTATACACATCTAAATTAATTCAATTTCCATGTAATTTGTAGCTTATACGAACTTATCCAAATGACATTCTCCTAAACAGTGTCTAAGTTTGTTTTTTATTCAATTCATTGGACTAAATCCTCATATCCATCAACTTTTCCAAGTCTCAGAACTTCATTCTGAAGAGCAACTAAATATTTCTGTAGCCTCAGCAAGAAAATCATGACAGTTAAGACAAAGGGTAGTAACATGTCCACTACCAGATGAAAAATCACATTGACCATTCTTGTACTTCATCCTCAGGGAAACTGTCCTGTAAATGGGTGTAACATTTTTCATTATTTCATCCAGCCATTCTTCACTTGCAGTTCTTTTTCACTTCACACCCTTTGCTTCATTTGAATCTGACAACAAGATCCACCAGTTCTATGCAATTCTGTTATTTGTATATATTTTTTTTACATTTGTAAATTTAAAAATAGCTACAGATTACAACCATATCTGTGTGCACTACTTACCGAACATAGTTGTTGCTTTGTTTTGTTTCCTGTTGCTTACTTTTCAATTGAAGAACAAAGTTGGGATGGATCTTTCCAACAGCTCCCTTCTATCTTAATTATTATGATTTTTTCTTTGGCATTGCTTCAATGTTCCTCTACTATTCCAATGACTTTTAGTAGCCATTTTTTCATCAGTATATTCATTGCTCCTTTAGTTATTCTTGAAATGTAGGTTTCTGCAGGAAATAACAGTGATTTTCTTTTCCAAATGGAATTTGAAACATAAAAAAAAAAAATGAGATTGTATCAAGTATTCAGACTTTTTAATTTGAGGGTACAAAACTAATAACATGCTTCTTGATTTATTTCATTGGATTGAACTAGTACTGGTGATGTACAACTGCTGAACATACAAAAGATCTCCAAACTGTGTGTAAAATTATGAAATTGTACACTTACATTTCAAAAGTCATTGACAGATTCTCAAAATCACATTCCTTTTGTTTTGAATTCATTGTTATGAAATTAAAGGATTAGTATCTTAAATTACAATATTTTGATTTAATTTTCAAAACCTTATGCACACACTTTTTTCCTTTGTACGCTAGTTGTGAAATGTGTGCACAAACGCATGCACAAATCTTATGGGGAATATTTTTCATCACACAGGTCACACTGGAATGGCTTCTTTCCTGTATGAGATGATTGAGACCTCCTTTGTGAGAAAGCACAATGACACAGGTCACAGTGGAAAAGCTACTGTCCTGAATTTACCTAGTTGTTTTTTATGGGAGGAGAGCTATGCTTATAGTGACCTGCTTTTGTATCTTTCAGCATCCAGTTTGATCTTAAATTCTTGTATAGTTTTTGCACTGTTTCTTTCATTGGGGGAACCTGTCTCTCTGTCCTTGTTCCCAATTTTGTGAGTTTTCAATTAAGGGGAGATCACATGATATTTGAGGTGATTCTTTTGTGATGCAGTGCACAGGAATGGTTTCTCTCCATTGTGGGTCCTCATATGCATTGCGAGAGAACCCTTTTGTGAGAAAGTTGCACCACACATGTTGCACATGAGAGGCTTTCCTGTGTGGGTCCTCATATGTTTTGTGAGAGATCTCTTCTGAAAGCTATATCATACAAGAATGGCTCTTCTCCATTGTGGGTCATTATGTACTGTCATAGTCACACTGGATAGGCTTCTCTCCTGTGTGAGTCATCATATACTTTCTGAGATAACCCTTTTGTGTGAAAGCAGAATCGCACATGTCACATTGGAAAAGCTTCTCTCCTGTGTGCAAGATTCCCCTTACATGAGAAAGCAGAATCATACATGTCGCATTGGAAAGACTTGCCTCTTGTGTGGGTCCTCGTATGCTGTGTAAGAGAACTCTTTCCTGAAAAAGTAGAATCACAGAACTCTTTTGTGGGAAAGTAGAATTGCACAGGTCACAGTGGAAAGACTTCTCTCTTGTGCGGGTCCTCATATGCTGTATGAGGGAACCCTTTACTGAGAAAACATAATAGCACAGCTCACACTAGAAAGGCCGCCCATCTGCATAGGTCTTCAAATATTGTGTGAGAAACCTTTAATAAGAAACAAGGATTCACAAAGGTCATACTGGAAAGGCTATTCTCCTGTGTGGATCATATGTTTTTTGAAGTGATTCTTTTGTGAGAAAGCTGCATTGTACAGGTTGCACCACAATGGCTTCTCTCCAATGTGGGTCCTCATGTGCTTTCTAGAACAATTTTGTGAGAAACCAGAACCACACAGATCACATTGGAAAGTCTTCTCTCACGCGTGGGCCTCATATGTTTTGTGAGATAACCCTTTCATGAGAAAGCAGAATCACACATCATAAAGGAATTGTTTCATTCCTATGGATCATCATGTGATATTTGAGGTAATTCTTTTATGAGAAAGCTTCATTACAAAGGTCACATTAGAAAGGCTTCTCTAGTATGGGTCCTCGTATGCTTTGTGAGATTAATCTTTAGTGAGAAAGCAGAATTGCACAGGACACACTGGAGAGGCTTCTCTCCTATGTGGGCCCTCATATGTTTTGTGAGATGACCCTTATGTGAGAAAGCAGAAGCACAGAGGTCACACTGAATAGGTTCTCTCCTGTGTGGGTTTGAGATTACCCTTATGTAAGAAATCAAATCCACACAGGTCACACTGGATAGGCTTCTCTTCTGTATGGATCATCATAGATTACCATTTTGTGAGAAAACAGAATCTCAGAGGTCGCACTAAAAAGGCTTCTATCCTGTGTGGTTCTTCACATGCTGTATGAGATTATTCTTATATGAGAAAACAGAACCACAGAGGTCACACTGGAAAGGCTTCTCTCCTGTGTGGGTCCTGATATGCCATGTGATATGACCCTTTTTTGAGAAAGCAGATTCACACAGGTCACACTGAAAATGCTTCTCTCCTGTGTGGGTCTTCATATGCTGTGTAATTTGACCCTTTTCTGAGAAAGCAGAATCACACAGGCCACACTGGAAAGGCTTCTCTCCTGTGTGGGTCCTCATGTGACGTGCAAGAGTTACCTTTTCTGAGAAGGCAGAATCACACAGGCCACACTGGAAAGGCTTCTCTCCTGTGTGGGTCCTCATATGACGTGCAAGAGAAGCCTTTTCTGAGAAAGCAGAATCACACAGGCCACACTGGAAAGGCTTCTCTCCTGTGTGGGTCCTCATACGACGTGCAAGAGATCCCTTTTCTGAGAATGCAGAATCACACAGGCCACACTGGAAAGGCTTCTCTCCTGTGTGGGTCCTCATATGCCGTATGAGATGACCCTTTTTTGAGAAAGCAGAATCACACAGGCCACACTGGAAAGGCTTCTCTCCTGTGTGGGTCCTCATACGACGTGCAAGAGAACCCTTTTCTGAGAATGCAGAATCACACAGGCCACACTGGAAAGGCTTCTCTCCTGTGTGGGTCCTCATATGCCGTATGAGATGACCCTTTTTTGAGAAAGCAGAATCACACAGGCCACACTGGAAAGGCTTCTCTCCTGTGTGGATCTTCATATGATGTGTGAGATTACCCTTTTTTTGAGAAAGCAGAATCACACAGGTCACACTGGAAAGGCTTCTCTCCTGTGTGGGTCTTCATATGCTGTGTGAGAGAACCCTTTTCTGAGAAAGCAGAATCACACAGGTCACAATGGAAAGGCTTCTCTCATGTGTGGGTCCTCATATGCCGTATGAGATGACACTTTTGTGAGAAAGCGGATTCACACAGGTCACACTGGAAAGGCTTGTCTCCTGTGTGGGTCTTCATATGATGTGTGAGATTACCCTTTTTTGAGAAAGCAGTATCACACAGGCCACACTGGAAAGGCTTCTCTCCTGTGTGGGTCTTCATATGCTGTGTGAGATTACCCTTTTTTGAGAAAGCAGAATCACACAGGCCACACTGGAAAGGCTTCTCTCCTGTGTGGGTCCTCATATGACGTGCAAGAGAAGCCTTTTCTGAGAAAGCAGAATGACACAGGTCACACTGGAAAGGCTTTTCTCCTGTGTGGGTCCTCATATGACGTGCAAGAGAACCCTTTTCTGAGAATGCAGAATCACACAGGCCACACTGGAAAGGCTTCTCTCCTGTGTGGGTCCTCATATGCCGTATGAGATGACCCTTTTTTGAGAAAGCAGAATCACACAGGCCACACTGGAAAGGCTTCTCTCCTGTGTGGGTCTTCATATGATGTGTGAGATTACCCTTTTTTGAGAAAGCAGAATCACACAGGCCACACTGGAAAGGCTTCTCTCCTGTGTGGGTTCTCATATGCTCTGTGAGGTGACCCTTTTTTGAGAAAGCAGAATCACACAGGTCACACTGGAAAGGCTTCTCTCCTGTGTGGTTCTTCATATGCTGTGTGAGAGAACCCTTTTCTGAGAAAGCAGAATCACACAGGTCACAATGGAAAGGCTTCTCTCCTGTGTGGGTCCTCATATGCCGTATGAGATGACACTTTTGTGAGAAAGCGGATTCACACAGGTCACACTGGAAAGGCTTGTCTCCTGTGTGGGTCTTCATATGATGTGTGAGATTACCCTTTTTTGAGAAAGCAGTATCACACAGGCCACACTGGAAAGGCTTCTCTCCTGTGTGGGTCTTCATATGCTGTGTGAGATGACCCTTTTTTGAGAAAGCAGAATCACACAGGCCACACTGGAGAGGCTTCTCTCCTGTGTGGGTCCTCATATGACGTGCAAGAGAAGCCTTTTCTGAGAAAGCAGAATCACACAGGCCACACTGGAAAGGCTTCTCTCCTGTGTGGGTCCTCATACGACGTGCAAGAGAACCCTTTTCTGAGAATGCAGAATCACACAGGCCACACTGGAAAGGCTTCTCTCCTGTGTGGGTCCTCATATGCCGTATGAGATGACCCTTTTTTGAGAGAGCAGAATCACACAGGCCACACTGGAAAGGCTTCTCTCCTGTGTGGCTCCTCATATACTGTGTGAGAGAACCCTTCTCCGAGAAAGCAGAAACGCACATTCACACACAAAAGGCTTCTCTCTTGTGTGCCTCCTTGCATGCTTTCTGAGAGCATCATTTTTTGAGAAAGCTGAATCACACAAGTCACAATGGAAAGGCTTCTCTTCTGTGTGGGCCATCAAGTTATTTCTAAGGTGACAGTTTTGTGTGAAAGCTTTATCTCACAGGTCACACTGGAATGGCTTTTCTCGAATGTGGGTTATCATATGAAATTTGAAGCAATTCTTTTGTCAGAAAGCTATATTACACAGATCACATTGGAAAGGCTTCACTCCTGTGTGGCTCATCATATGCTTTGTAAGAGAACCCTTTTGTGAAAAGGCACAACTTTACAGGTCACAATGGAAAGGCTTCCCTCCAGTGTGGGTCAACATGTGATATCTAAAATGATTAGTGATATAATTATGCCACTGGGTCCTTTTCATTGTATGACAAGTATGAAATCTGTAGATAGCTCTTCCAAAGAAGTGATGATATTTACCCTCATCCTGAAAAAATGGAATTATATTATTGACATCTATCTCTGAAGGTGTGCAATATATTCTAATAGGACAGTGGAAGTTTTGTGCACAAACTCTCTCATACTCAAGTTTGTACCTAAACCAACCATTCGTACATGCCATGACCTATCATAAAATAGGGTGAAACACTAACAGATATGGAGCTATCATATATTCCATTCTACTTTTTCATTAGAAATATGAAAATCATCCTATAGCTTCATGCATACTCATTCACCCACAAGCACAATATCTCAAATATTGCTCTAGCTTTTTCATCATGTCATGAGATTTGGAAGCTGGCCCCAACAGTCATATTTTAATATAACTTCATAGCATTCCATGTTTGGGCTCACAAGACCTGAATCTAAACCAACTCAAGGAAGGTTTATTCAGTTCATCTGACTCAAATAAGTTACACAAGTCACATCGTTTAAGACACACAAACCACACTTTAGAGTGGACATCTAGAATGAGCTCTGGAGTGCAGTGCTTTTTCGATAAGTTGGAGGAATCACCTAGGTGGTGACATACTGGGATAGGGGAGCTTTGTTTATCAAGTGACCGAAATGTTAGAGTAAATTCACTTAGTGGTTAAAATATAAAATGGATGATGATGAAGGTAGACAAAAATATAATGAACCAACAAAGAAAAGACTAGAAGTAAACAGGGTTGAATCACCATCAGGTGTCATCCCAAGAGTTGGAACATGGAAACATCCAAGAGGAATCAAAGGTATGAAAATATTGCATTTTCAGGGTTCCCAAAAGAAAGTGGAATACTAGGTAGAGGTATAGATTTGGAAAGGGAAACAAGGTATACAAATATTCTAAATCAGGGAATTACAGAACTAATAAATGAAATTATAGATCTGAAAGCTGAATACAGGACAATGTATAAAGAAGTGAATGAGTTGAAAAAACAAAATGCTGAAACTAACAGGGAGCTTAATGATCTAAAAAAGGAATTAAACACAGTCAAAAGTGAGAATGAAAGAATGAAAAATGAAGATACTAACAAAAGTGAGGCTTTGAAAAAAGAAGTAAAAGAACAAATACAAGCGGTGACTGAGAAAATTGGAGAAACCATAAACGAGATAGATCTCCAAGAAATAAAAAATCAATGGAAAGTGGATCAGGAAAACCAAAAAATAACTTTTAAAGGTATTGAACACATGGAAAGAATGAGTGAAGAAAGAATAGTAAAAGAAGTGTGGAAGGCAGAGGTGGAAGGAGTGAATATGAGGGGGCATCCTAGGATGAGATGGATGGATGGGGTGAAAGGGGCATTACAAACGAGAGGAATGTCTGTGGAGGAAGGAAGGGGGAGGACAGAGGATAGGGGTGAATGGAGAGGGGTTGTGTATAGATGATGCTGTGATGCATGAGGAGGAGTGGGTGGGGGATGGGGGGTGAGGAAGTATGTATGAGAAAAAAGAAAAAAAAAAAAAAATGACGCAGCCCGAAAGGATTTCTCCCAGTCTTCTCCTATTCTGCATGAGGGGATAGAGAGGGGGGGTTGCCGAATTTATGAAGTGTATATGTCACCATACCCATGATGACCATTACCACACCACCACACCCGACTCCTTGGCGCCAGTCCATCCGTTCAATTGCTGAATAGACAGTCTAACAGCTCAGCACTTTCACGTCCGTCCCACCACCACTGGCACGCTACGGACATACAAACACACACACATAGTGGATACCACCAGACATAACACACGGAAACATTACATATTAACAAGCCACCCCCCTGGATATATAATTAGTAATTATTGTACAAGAGACCAGTAGGTAATAAATGCAGTTACCCCACCCATGTGAGACAACGGACTTTCATGAGATTATTGTGAACACCACGACCAAAGGCAACTCGAGAAATGATGACCTTATCACTTCCGGAGGTTAAAACTGGATCGCACCAGCCAACCAGGTCGGTTTTTGAGAGACATGCCCAGGTGTAACAGTGTAGTACGTGGTGACTCAGAAACTAAATGGTATTTTCTTGTGTATAAAGGAAATTGTGATGAAGTGCAACTTTTAATAAAGAAAAGGAAAAGGTGTGCTTTAGAGTTTATCTTGCCGCACTAAATCCTGCCTAATGTAGCCTCCTGGATGACGGGTCATCCCTGCTTCCTGTCCACTGCCATGGGTCAGAAGCAGTGTCCCAAGACACAGCACATCCACAGCAAGGCCGTTTCATAAATTTGGCGACCCCCCCTCTCCGTCCCCTCATGCAGAAAATAAGACGGGGAGAAATCTCTTCAGGCTGCGTCAATTTTTTCCATACATACTTCCTCACCCCCCATCCCCCACCCACTCATGCATCACAGCATCATCTATACACAACCCCTCTCCATTCATACCTATCCTCTGTCCTCTCCCGTCCTTCCTCCACAGACATTCCTCTCTTTTGTAATGCCCCTTTCACCCCATCCATCCTAGGATGCCCCCTCATATTCACTCCTTCCTCCTCTGCCTTCCATACTTCTTTTACTAATCTTTCTTCACTCATTCTTTCCATGAGGCCAAACCATCCTAATATCCTTTCATCAACCCTATCTCCCAACTCCCTTTCCACCCCTGTTCTCACCTCCTCATTTCTTACTCTATCCAGCCTAGTAACCCCTATCATACTTCGCAGACATTTCATCTCAAACACATTCAAACTCCTTCTCTCTTCCTCTCTCATGTTTCATGTTTCTGCCCCGTACATTGCTGTTGGTACAATCACTCATTCATATAACCTCCTCTCAGCATCCATTCCCAGATGTCTATTTGTCATTACATTTTTTAGTCCACCAAGGCATTTACTTGCTTCTCTCAATCTACATTCTACCTCCACCCCCACTCCTCCCTGTCCTGCCACATTCGCACCCAAATATCTAAAACTATCCACTTCCTCCAGTCTTTCACCCTTAATACTCACCTCCAGCCTGCTGTCACTCTCACCCCTTGTACATCTCATCACCTTACTTTTACCCACATTTATCTTCAGCTTCCTTCTTTCATACACCTTCTCAAACTCTGTCACTAACTTCCTCAATCCCTCCTCTGATCCTGCTACAAGCGCAGTGTCATCAGCAAACAACAACTGGCTCACCTCCCACTTTTCTCCATTTTCTTTCTAATTGCTTTATATTTTTCTCCATTTTCTCTCTAATTCCTTTATATTTTTTTGTGCTGGATGTCCATAGTGTCGCAGTGTACTCCAATCTTGGTCTTATCAGTGTGACTAATATGTCTTTTACCATTACTTCATTCAAGTAATCAAAAGCCACCTTTATTGATCTTAATCAATTGTAGGGTTCTCCGACTATTTTGTTTATGTACTTGTCTGGGGACATGTCTTTTTTAATTACTCCTAGATCCAATTTCATATTGTCATGATATTCTTTTTTAACTTTTTCCAAACTCTATTATACTATATTTCTTAGTGTTGAAGTTCACTTCCCACTTTTGGCTCCATTCCCAGACTTTGTCCAGGTCACTCTGTAGTGATTCAGTCTTTTTCTGTACTTACTTTCTTTAGTAGTTCTGCACTGTCTGCAAAGAAACTCATAACATGAGTTATTCATATAGCATGAGTTATTGTCCCTTCTCCCCTAGGAGGAAAATCCCTAAGGAGACTAATTTCCCCCATTTTGTCCCTACTTATCCTTTCCCCCCTGGGCTGTTTCTCCCCTTGTACCCTAAATGTCCCTAACAATTTTTTTTCTTTCTTTTCTTCTTTTTATTCTTTATTTAGATTGTGAAACATTGGTGGGCAAAAGAAAATGGAAATTAGGAAATGGTTGAAGATTAAATTGAATTGGTCATTATTATGTGGTTTGGCTTGTGAGTTAATTGGTCATTATTGTGTGGTTTGTCTTGTGAGTTAATTTTATTATTTACTATTTACCTGTTTATTGTTAAACTATACCTACACATTTATTTATTTATTATTATTTATATTATTTATTATTTTATTTTTTTATTCATTATATATTTTTTTGCATCCGACCTAGTTATGGACTAAAAGGTCTCTTGTCGGCATGCTCCGCCTTTGTAAACCTTTGGAACATTCTACACCTTCATCCATGACACTGCTTCTGACCCAGGGCGGTGGGCAAGGTGCAGGGATGACCCGTCATCCAAGAGGTGCTCAGATGAGAGGGAGGGTGGGAGGGTTGTGGAGTGTATTTAGGGATGAAATGGGTGGGAGTGTTTTTATGCCTTTCCCTTTTTGGCTACCTCCCTTGAAAGGGGGAAAAAGCCTTGGTATATGTATGTATGTACATATATATATAGCAAAAATTATCAGAGCTAATACTGAACCTTGTGGGATTCCATACACAACCATTCTCCATTCACCCCTATCTTCTGTCCTCTCCCATCTTTCCTCAACCGACATTCCCCTCTTTCCCAATGCCCCTTTTACCCCATCCATCCATCTCATCCTAGGCTGACCCCTCATGTTCACTCCTTCCACACCTATTTTACTAGTCCTTTACTTATTCTTTCCATGTGTCCAAACCATCCCAATACTCTTTAATCAACCCTATCTACCAACTCCCTTTCCGCCCTCATTCTCCTCATCACCTTATTTCTCACTCTATCTATCCTAGTAACCCCTATCATACTTCTCTGGTGCCTCATCTCAATACACATTCAGATTCCTCTCTTCCTCTCTTATGTTCCATGTTTCTGCCCCACAGTGTTGTCAATACAATCATTTCATTTCTTAGTTTGATCAATATTTGCCACTTACCCATTTCTTTTCCACCTTTTCCAAGCTTTGTCTCTTCTCTTTTGCCTCACTACATTTTTTGTTGTACCAGCATTTCATGTACACCTCTTCCTGTTTTTGTTCTGGTATGTATTTATCCATTCCTTCATTATAGATTTCTTTTAATATCGTCCATTTCTCTTCCATCTCTTTATCTTCATTAAAGAAGTTTTCCCAATTCACTTTTTGAAAGAATTTTCTGAGTTTCCCAAATTCCGTCTAGTTGTACATTAGCCTTCCTTTTTTGTGTTTCTCATTTCTTCACAAAGAAATTTCCTCTTTTAGTTCAAATTCAATTAGTATGTGGTCACCCTACCCAAATGGTCTTCTTCTATTCCATTTTATCCACAATTTCAAGCTCTGATGTAAAAGTTAAGTCTAGTCCCAAGAGTTCCTCATTATTTCTATATCTGGTATTCTCTTTTACCCAGCGAGTTACTGTGTATTCAATGGTCATGTCCAGTAGTATATTTCCCCAAAGGTCCTCTCCACCCTTCACTGTCATCTCCCAACATATTTCCTTAGAGTTAGTCACTCATAATTACTAAGTTTCTTCCTTTCAGTATTTCATTTAATGCATGCCTTGTGTCTTCCAACATATCATTATGTTATAAGTTACAGGGGAATAAGCCTACTATGTGTGTTATACAAAGTATACACAAGAATTCTAATGAAGTGGCTTAAACCATACACAAAACAGGAGTTGGGGGAATATTAGTGTGGATTTTGGTGAAACAGATCAACTATGGATCTTATTCACACAGTCCGACAACTAATGGAGAAATATTACGAATATGGTAGGACCCTATACCAGCTATTTGTAGATTTCAAACAAGAATTATGATAGTGTGCACTATCTACAGGAAATCTTATATAAGAATGATTTATTGAAATGGGACAATGGAAAAACAAGAGGACATGAAAAGAAACTTAAAAAAGATAGTTACAGAAGAGATCTGAAAAAAATAGCTTCCCACACAGTGATAGATACTTGGAACAAATTAGACAAAGAAGCAGTGTGTACAAACACTATTCAAGATTTTAAGAAAAAACTTGATGCTGAGAGATACAAAGATGGGTCACCATGAGCATAGCTCCTTTCCCATATAATACAACTAGGTAAATACAGACCATCAATGTGGCACATAATGGCAGAACTAAATAAGGCAGACAACCATTAGGGAGACCCAGGTACAGATGGATGGATGGAGTGAGGAAGGATGTGAACAGGGTGGCAGAGGATAGAACCATCTGGAGAGGCATAGTGAAAGTGGTGAAGGGCTGTCCAACCTGACAACCAACAGAGTAAGAGAGTAAGTTATGGAATCTCTTGATTTCATACAATATTTCTATACCTTGTTTCCCTTTCCAAATCTATACCTTTACCTAGTATTGCACTTTCTGTTGCAAACCCTGAAAATGCAATATTTTTGTACCTTTGATTCCTCTGAACCATTTCCATGTTGCAACTCTTTTTTGGGATGACACCTAATGGTGATGCAACCCTGCTTACATCTAGTCTTCTCTTCATTGGTTCACCATATTTTTGTCTATCTTCACCATCCTCCATTTTCAATTGTTACCACCAAGTGGATTTACCCTAATATATCTTTTTGGTAATTTGATAAACATACCTCCCATCCCAATATGATACCAACAAGCTAAAAGTGATCTGGACATTTAGGTCATATGACCTGCATCCAGTATCTATGCAAGATTATGTAAGTGAATATCAAAAAGGTTTTACTCCTAAGAATATCACAACCAGTTCATATCAAATTTAGAGTGAACTTCATAAATTCTTGATTTTTGTACTCTGGAAGACAAGATGGAGCCCCATCCCCATTAAGAATATAAGAACAATGTAAGCAAACAGGATGCATATGTTGATAAACAAAGAGTCTTGCCAGTCTCATTTATTCTCTAAATCACTACCAATGTTGATGTTAATTTGAGGTACTTACATATACTTAGAATAATAAGAGCTAGCCAGTGATCATATGGGTCAAAATTGCAGCTGCCAGACCAGCAAACATCTTCATGACATAAAAGTGTTTGCTCGTCTCAAATTTCTAAAAATTCATGCCAAAATAACTATTAATTTGCACTACTCATAAATGGGGTTCAAAATTCTCAATGATAAGAGCTAGCCAATGATAGAGGTAAGAATTGCAGATAAGAGACCTGGCCTAATCTATTCTAGCCCCTTGGTAAATATAAAGATGTTTTTTTTTTTTCTAACAGCTACTGACATTACTATTAGTTTGCAGGACTTATATCTGTGGTTCAGAATACATCAGAATGATACGAGATAGCCAATGGTACTATAGGTAATTGACGCTGTGAGACTGGCAAACATTTTCATAAATATCCACACTACCCTTACTAGGTATGTGTGAACCTGTGGACAGCGCTACCATTGTGAATGTAATGTTTACACCGCCATCTTTTGTGGCCCGTTTAAATGGGTATGCATCAGTTTGAATGCTTGTAGCATTCAGCACATTCACAGGATTATCAAATTGTCTTCTTGTTCTGGAAGTGTATACCCAGTTAAAAAAAAAAAAAATAATAGTCACCAATTTAAATACAAATTTGGCTACTATCCATTACAAATTAGTTTTTTGAGTAAAAATCTAACAATAAAGTGCCTATATATGAACATTTTAATGTAATATTCCTATTTTTTAGCCAGTTTTCTCCTGGAAATGAGCAACTGTAAGATTGTTGGTAATGTGACAGCTGTGCCTTAATGCATAACATGTAGGCATGTTCTCCGATACTTAGTCATGTTTGTTAACACATGATATAATGGAGATACTTTGAGTAGTAGTCATAGAGGGTGTTGTTCACAAATAATACTTACATTGTTATGGTATGAATTTTAAGATGTTGGACAGGCTATGCTATGCCTATTACATAGCCAGCTATGGATATGATAGCAAGTGTATGAAATAACTATTAATAATGTGGTCAGTATTCCATGTCATGAGCCATGTCCATGACCATGAGAAGTCTCAAGACATGAGCTGTTGAAATAAGGCTGTTTATTCAGATTATCATGATTATAGATAACATGATTAAACAAAATAACTCCTTTGAAAGTAAAAAGACTTTATTAATTTTTCTGTTTCAGTAAATTGGTGTAAAAAATAATTTGCCGATTTCAACGTAAATTTAAGTAAGGTCTTAAGATAGTTGCAGTATTGACTGGTTAGCGTACTGAGAGGCAATCTAAGGGTAAGGGCTAAGGCACCTATATATGCACTTTTAAATGTGATAGTAGTTCTTTTAGCTACAATACATTGATGGAACATGTTACAAGATAGGTGTTAGTAAGAATTGTATAAAAGGAAGGTCCTGCATTGTTGTTGACATGCTCAGGTGATGTGTTGACCCATAAAACTTTCATATGACAAGTTGCATGTCAATTGGGCCAGGGGTTTGGATTTTATTGATTAGCTGCCATGACAACATGAAAGGTGTTAGTAAGCATAGTATAAAAGGAAGGTTCTACATTGTTTTTGACATGCTCAGATGATTTGTTGACCCATGTAACCTTCACATGCCAAGTTGTATGTCAATTGGGCCTGGGGTTTGGATCTTATGGATGATTATCTCTAAATTGACAAAAGTTGCCATGGCAACATGATAGGTGTTAGTAAGAACGGTATAAAATGAAGGTCCTGCATCATTTTGACATGTTCAGATGATTTGTTAACCCATAAAACCTTCACATGCCAAGTTGCATGTCAATTGCGCTAGGGGTTTGGATTGTACTGATGATCATCTCTAAATTGACAACTTAATAGTTGCCATGAAAAGGCAAATTTGGTATGAGGGAGATGTTCCACATTGTTTTTGACATGCTCATGTAATTTGTTGACCATAAAGACTAGATATTGCAAATTTTAATAAAATTGGACCAGTGGTTTAGTTTATGTATTTCTTTACCAAAATCTTTACAAATTACCACCTTTAATTATAACCTTTTTTATGGTAAAGTCTTGCAAACAATTCGGTATAAAAAAAAAAAAATAATAATAATTAAAAAAAACTGTATCTCCCTGGAGAATGGTTGTATATGGATGATGTTGCATGAGGTGGAATGGGTGGGGGGATAGGTAGTATGTGTGAGCAAAATTTGATGCAGCCCGAAGGGATTTCTCCCCATCTTCTCCTTTTATGCATGGGGGGACAGAAAGGGGGGTCACCGATCTAATGAAGCAGCCTTGCTGTGGATGTGCTGTGCCTTGCGACACTGCCTCTGACCCAGGGCAATGGACAGGGTGCAGGGATGACCCATCATCCAGGAGGTGCTAAGATAAGAGGGAAGGTGGAGGGGAGTGGAGTGTATTTAGGGATGGAATGGGTGGGAATGATTTTCTGCTTTTTTCTTTTTGGCTACCTCCCTTGTAAGGGGGAAAAAACCTTGGTACATGTACATATGTATGTATTTAAGAAAATTAAAAAGTATTTTGTTTCTAATGAAATTGTCTTTCATATACAATAATAATCTAAGGGGTAAATTTTTTCTTCAAATTTTTGTGCCCATACCCATCATGAAAAGCTAAAATTTGTATAATGGAGATGTTCCACGTTGTTTTTGACATGCTCTGGTGATTTGTTGACCCATGAAACCCAAGTTTTCAAAATTTCAATAAAATTGGACCAGTGGTTTTAAGTTTATGTGAACTTCTTTACCAAAAACTTTACAAATTACCACCCTTAATTCTAACCTTTTGTTATAGTATAGTATAGTCTAGCCCAGGGGTTCCCAAAGTGGTCGATATCGACTCGCAAGGGTCGATGAGACCATCCAAGGGGTCAAAAGGGGGTCAGTACATTGCTAGGGGGTCGAAAAGGGGTCAGTAAATTACTATGGGTTTGAGAGGCAGTCCTTAAAATTAAATAGTTGGCATGAAATTATCATGTTCTCTTCCCGTACTGAAAGAGTGAGAATAATCAACCAAACAATATCTAAACTTAATGAAAAACCGTGCCAGTTCACTTGGAGTCAAAAATCCTTTCCATTCTGTGCATGTCGGAAGAATCTCACATACACACAACCACATCGTGAATGAACATCAAGATGACGAGCTTGTGTAATATTATTGGCTTAAATATCACTTATAGTAATATAATACAGAATATGTAATATTACTCTTAAAGCTAATGGTAAATTATGAATATTTATTTTAAAACATTTATGTTTATGTATATGTGAAAGTATCTGTATTATTATTGGAACACCATCGCCTTGATGAATGTTGCCATTTGGCCCTTTTATAACGGATCAAAATAAGAAATAAACAAATAGAATAAGTAAAATCCACAAACACGAAAACTGTGACTATGGTACTTTAGAATTACCATAAGTGATTTATGAGACCAAACAAGTTAAGAATTAAAACAATATATCAACAACAAAAATGATATTCATAATGATGATAATAACACTATTGATAACTAAAAATAATAATAATAATAATAATAATGATAACTAGGATAATAATAATGATGATAATAATAATTATAATGATAATAATAATAATAGCATTAATAACAATAACACCAATAATAATAATAAACTGATATAAATCGTGAATTGATAGTTTGGGGGTCTGTAGAAATTTTTAAACTTTACTAGGGGGTCGATGAGCTGAAAAGTCTGGCAATCCCTGGTCTAGCCAAAAACTCGGGATAAAAAAAATTATTAAATAAAAAAAATTGTATCTCCCTTATTTTTTAAGTTATTTCAAAAATTTAAAAAGTATTTTGTTTCTAATGAAATTGTCTTTCATATGCAAACAAGAATTTAAGAGTTAAAAAAATTTGTGCCTGTACCTACCATTGCTCAGAATGCCAAATGAGAATTGAAGAGTGGCAAATGCGAACTACTACGCATGCACTAAGCTATCTTACCACCATATCGCTGCATTTACGAAATGAAGAAGACACACTTGTTTCACCTGTAAAAAGCACAGCTACGAAAACAAACTCTATGAATAGCTGAAGGAGTGTAGCTCAATGCTTGACGGGTTATGGCGTCATATGTAAACAAATAAGGTGGAGGTGTAGGTTTTTTTTATATTTCCTCTACTTCTCTATTTATATTTTCTGTTCTGTTTTATATTTTATATCTAATATTTTTGTAGATCATATTTTGTATTTCCTATTTATTTATTTATTTGATGTATACATTTCTATTTTATATTTTCATTTCATATTTGTATTTGCTGTGACGAATGAGATGAGGAGGAGAACGGGGATGGAAAGGGAGTTGGGAGATAGGGTGGATGAAAGAGTATTGGGATGGTTGGAAGTATGGAAAGAATGAGTGAAGACAGACTAGTAAAAGAGGTGTGGAAGGAGTGAACATGAGGGGGTGACCTAGGATGAGATGGATGGATGAGGTAAAAGGGGCTTTGGAGAAGAGGGGAATGTCTGTTGGGAAAGAACAAGAGAGGACAGAAGATAGGGGTGAATGGAGAATGGCTGTATATGGATGATGTATGAGGTGGAATGGATGGGAGAAGGGGGTGAGGGAGTATGTGTGAGAAAATTTTGACGCAACCCGAAAGGATTTCTCCCCGTCTTCTCCTTTCATGCATGAGGTGACGGAGAGGGGGATCACCGATTTAATGAAGCGGCCTTGTTGTGGATGTGCTGTGTCTTGCGACACTGCTTCTGACCCAGGACATTGGACAAGATGCAGGGATGACCCGTCGTCCAGGAGGTGCCAAGATAAGAGTGAGGGAAGAAGGTGGACGGGAGTGAAGTGTGATAGGGTTGAAATGGGTGGGAGTGGTTTTTATGTGTTTTTTTGTTCTGCCTCCCTTATATGGGGAAAAAAGCTTTTGGTATATATGTATGTAAAGGATTACAAAGGCGGAGCATGCCGACAGGAGACCTTTTGGTCCATATCTAGGTCGGATGCGAAAAAATAATAATAAATGAATAAATAAAAAATATAATAATGTAAATAACAAATAAGATACATAAATAAATGCATAGGTATATTTAAATAATAAACAAACCAGTAAATAATAGCTAATAATAAATGAGAATCAAACAGACAAATGATAACAAATCAAAAACAAAAAATATCTGTGTATAAACCCGGACATGTTCCAGTGCATCTTGGTAAAGGCGAGATGAGAACGCATCATGGGTTTTACGCTGGTGTCACACTATGCGGCGGCACCGGATCCGGCGAGATTATGCTTGTAAGTTCAATTAGCTTAATATAATCACCTGGCGACAGCCAGAACTTGATATAACGACCACCACCTCCCCTGATTAAAATACTATCATAACATTTCGTGTCTAAGGACTCAAAAAAGGGAGACTTTGCTGTCGCCAATAACAAGCCGCAACATCGGCGCCGGACAGTGTGACACCAGCGGTACGTTTTACTCGGTGCCATTATTAACCTCCCACAGCCAATGGCGGGTGACGCACATCCTACTAACTGGTATCATATTTGAGTAAACGCGCTGGTAGGTTTGGTTGAAACGATCAGCTCAGTGCTTTGCAGCTCGAAGCAAAACAACCCTACCATTCAAAAACAAAGATTTAGTGCTCTAGACCATCGTCTGACGATCCTCATTGGGCCATGAACGATCATCGTTGAGCGATAATCGCACAAAGTAAAACGTACCTTAAAGGTGGGGGCCGCTGTCTTCGGTACAAGGTGGTACAATGGCATGTTTCTATTCCCTTCCTGGCATTATTTTTACGGTCATTGTTCCTTTGCGTGTGGCTCCCTTCTTCAGAAGACCACGCAACACTAGATTTACCGAAACGTCTCATTCTCTTTCTATACAATTATCTGTTGAAAGAGTCCATCACGACGCTCTCTCTTTCTTCCAACTGGAAGGTTCTGGATAACCGCACCCCCACCCCTCCCGCTTTTTTCAGGAGCAGCCCGGTAGCCCAGCCGTCTTGATTGATTAATTTGCAGTTTATGGTGCCTCAAGGATACCGATTTGAACTTATGAGCATGTGTATGTTTTTATGTTACTATTTTTTTTTTATTATTTCTATTTTCTATTTTCTGGGGTATTGGCTGTTTGTTATTGTGGCAAAGTAGCATGGAGTTGATACTTTAGGGTCTATATGGGGCACCCCTACGGACTAGAGTCACACATCCTTTTGTCTATGATAGACGAAAACTCTGTTCATAGAGAAATGATGACACTTTTATACTACGACTGTCCCTCCGTTATGCTGTCCCCCAGCCCCTTGCTGCTGTCCTGTTCCATTTCTCTGAGTATTCATTTTCTGTGGTGGGGGGAAAGAATACTGCCACCAAGTATTTCCACTTGGATCGTAAGAGGCGAGAAGAAAGGGACGGGGATTGGGACTAGGCATCCTTCTCCTTGTAGCCCCACAGGGGATATTCCCAAAAGAAAAAGTAAAGGCATAAGAGGGTCTAGGAGTTTTCCGACCAGCACCCTAAGGTTTGGGTCTTTTAATGTGCGTGGATGTGGTACAGATGATAGTAAAAGGGAAGAGATAGGTAGTATGTTTGTGAGAAGAAAGATGGATGTGTTGGCTTTGAGTGAATCTAAGTTGAAAGGGAAGGGTGAGTGTAAGTTTGGGAGTGTAAGTGGGAGGTTATCAGGAGTGAAGAGAGGGCAAGGGAGGGAAGGGGTGGCTATTCTAGTAAGTGAAGAGATAGGTAAACGTGTAGTGGAGTGGAAGGAGGTTTCCTCAAGGATAATGTGGATGAAGGTGAAACTGGGAAAGGAGATGTGGGTCTTTGTAAGTGCATATGGGCTTGGCAGTGAGAAGAGTGTAGAAGAAAGGGAGGCCTTTTGGATAGATTTAAATTAGTGCATAGAGGATTTAGGGAGAAATGTCAATGTAACAGTACTGGGAGACCTTAATGCTAGGGTAGGAAATGGTCCAATTGATGGAGTGAGTGGGAAATGTGGAGTTCCAGGAAAGAATCATAGTGGAGAGTTGATGGTGGAAATGTGTCTAGAGAGTTGATGATAGCAAATACAGTGTTTCGGAAGAAAGTCAAGCATAAGTACACATGGGAGAGGGTGGTGGATGGGAGGGTGGTAGACAGAGAGTTAATGGATTATGTAGTGGTAAATAGGATTATGATACGAAGAGTTAAGGATGTACATGTGCTAAGGGGAGAGGGTGGGGGGATATCAGATCATTTTTTGGTGGAAGGTAAGCTGAGAGTGGAGGATAGATGGAGAAAGAGGAGAGGGACAAAAGGTAGGGAGGTGCTTAGAGTGAACTTTTTAAATGAAAAGGAAAAGGAGGAGTACAAGAAGAAGCTGAATGAGAAGTGGGAGAGATTGAAGGATAGAGTAGAGCTAGGTGTGGAGGAGGAGTGGGGATGGTTGAAGGAGGGAGTCACAAAGTGTGCAAGGATGGTGTGTGGAACAAGAAGGACAGGAGGAAATAGAAGGAAGGGTAGTGAATGGTGGGATGAGGATCAAAGAAGGTTGTAGAAGACAAGAAGCGAGCTTTCACAGATTGGTTACAAAATAGGACGAGGGAGTCATATGAGAGGCACAAAGAAAAGAAAAGAGAAGTAAAGCACAAGGTAAAGCAGGCAAAGAGGAGAGCAGATATGAAGTGGGGTAAGAGTATGACGGAAAAAATTTAAAGTAATAAAAAGATGTTTTGGAAAGAAATTAAGAGAGAAAGAGGAGGCGAATCAAGTAGAGAAGAAAAGGTAAAAGGTGCAGATGGAGAGATGATAATGGAAGAGAAGGCAGTAAGGGGAAGGTGGGCAGAGTATTTTAAGGAGTTGCTATATGTGAAGGGGGATAGGGAGGGAAAGATAGTTGCAGTTGGAAATTCTAAGAAAATGACCGTGATGAGTGAGGAAAATGGAGGAGAAATAGGGAAGGATGAAGTGAAGGCAGTTGTTAAGATGATGAAAGCAGGTAAGGCACCTGGTCTGGATGGATGCCATGCAGAATGTCTAAAAAAAAAAAAAAAAAAAAAAAAAAGGAGGTACAGTAATGGTGGACTGGCTGGTGAGGTTATTCAATCTTTGCTGGAGAGAGGGTAGAGTGCCGGATGATTGGAGGTGTGCCTGTATAGTTCCACTTTACAAGGGAAAAGGGGACAAGTGTGAATGTAGTAGTTTCAGAGGGATTAGCTTGTTAAGTGTAGTTGGGAAGGCTTATGGGAGGGTCTTGATTGAGAGGATTAGGAGAGGAACAGAGGGAGTAATTGGTGAGGAACAGTGTGGATTTAGGATGGGTAGAGGTTGTGTAGATCAGATTTTTGTGGTAAGACAGATATGTGAGAAAGCTATAGGAAAGGGGAAGGATGTTTTTTGGGCTTTTATGAATCTGGAAAAGGCTTACGACAGGGTAGACAGGAAGACACTGTGGGAGGTTATGGGGATATATGGGATAGGAGGAAAGCTTCTAGGAGCTGTCAAGAGTTTTTACGAGAGTAGTAGAGCATGTGTCAGGATTAGAAATGGCGAGAGTGAGTGGTTCGAGGTAAAGGTGGGACTTCGTCAAGGATGCGTTATGTCACCCTGGCTGTTCAACTTATACATGGATGGGGTAGTGTGAGAGGTAAATGGAAGGGTGGTGGGTCAGGGATTGGAGATGGTCAAAGAAAATGGAGAAAAGTGGGAGGTGAGTCAGTTGTTGTTTACGGACGACACTGCGCTTGTAGCAGGATCGGAGGAGGGATAGAGGAAGTTGGTGACAGAGTTTGGGAGAGTGTGAAAGAAGAAAGCTGAAGATATATGTGGGCAAAAGTAAGGTGATGAGATGTACAAGGGGTGAAAGTGGCAGCATATTGGAAGTGAGCATTAAGGGAGAGCGACTGGAGGAAGTGGATAGCTTTAGATATTTGTGTGCAAATGTGGCAGGAAAAGGTGGAGTGGAGGTGGAGGTAGAATTAGATAGAGAGAAGTGAGTAAATGCCTTGGTGGATTAAAGAGTGTAATGAGGAATAGACATTTAGGAATGGATGCTAAGAGGAGACTGCATGAAGGAGTAATTGTGACAACAGCACTGTACGGGACAGAAACATGAAACATGAGATAGGAAGAGAGGAAGGAGTTTGAATGTGTTTGAGATGAGGTGTCTGAGAAGTATGGTAGGGGTTACTAGGCTGGATAGAGTGAGAAATGAGGAGGTGAGGAGGAGAACAGGGGTGGAAAGGGAACGGAGAGATAGGGTTGATGAAAGAGTATTAGGATGGTTGGGACAGATGGAAAGAATAAATGAAGAAAGACTAGTAAAAGAGGTATGGAAGGCAGATGTGGAGGGAGTGAACATGAGGGGACGTCCTAGAATGAGATGGATGGATGGGGTGAAAGGGGCTTTTGGGAAGAGGGGAATGTCTGTTGAGGAAGGACGGGAGAGGACAGAAGACGGGTGAATGGAGAATGGTTGTATATACAGTAGATGATGTGATGCATGAGGTGGAATGGGCGGGGGGATGGGGGGTGAGGTAGTATGTGTGAGCAAAATTTGACGCAGCCCGAACGGATTTCTCCCCATCTTCTTTTGTACATGCGGGGAGGGAAAGGGGAGAAGTCGTCGATTTAATGAAGCGGCCTTGCTATGGATGTGCTGTGCCTTGCGACATTGCCTCTGACCCAGGGCAGTGGACAGGGTGTAGGGATGACCCGTCATCCAGGAGGTGCTAAGATAAGATGAAGGGTGGAGGGGAGTGGAGTGTATTCAGGGATGAAATGGGTGGGAATGATTTTGTGCCTTTCCATTTTTGGCTACCTCCCTTGTAAGGGGGAAAAAGCCTTGGTATATGTATTTACATACAAATATATGTATATATATATATATATATATATACATATCTATATCTATATATCTATATATATATACATATATATATATATATATATATATATATATATATATATATATAAATCATAATATAGATAAGATAAAATGCATTAGTATAGTTCAATAATAAACAAATAGGTAAATGGTAAATAAAAAATTGACAAATGAATAATAATAAATGAAAGTCAAGCAAATAATAATAGACAAATAATAACAAATAATATAAAACAAATGGCTGGCATTACAGCATCGTCCTTAGGTGTTTATCTAAACGAATCTTAAAGTTTCGAAATAAACTACATTGCACAGCCTCACCAGGAAGTTTATTCCATTCATTAACTACACGGTTGGTGAAGTTGTTTCTACCCACTTCCAAATTAAATCTATTTCCTGACATTTTGAGACCATTATTTCTTGTCAGATTCTCATTCACTGTAAAAAATTTGTCACTTTTGATGTCAATTCTCTTTAGAATCTTAAAGACCTGTTTCAAGTCATCTCCGAGTATTTCTTTTTTTGGGAGGGGGGGAGATATTTATATGTTTTAGTCGATTTTCGTATGATTTATTTTTGATGTTTGGAATCAGCTTTGTGACTCGCCATTGTACTTTTTCCAATCTGTCAATGTCTTTAATGAGATTTGGTGACCATACGGAAACAGCATATTCCAAATGTGGACGAACTAACAATTTATTTAGTTTGTTAATGAGAGATGGACTTTTGAAGTTAAAAAAAAAAAAATCGTGCAATCAGTCCTAGAATATTATTTGCTTTCTCAGAGACTGAAATACACTGCTTAGATGATTTGAGATCGTTACTGATAATTACGCCGAGATCCTCTTCTTTTTACACTTTTGTTAACGAATATCCGAATAACATGTAATCATACATACTGTTATTTTTACCTATGTGCATTCACTTGCATTTACTTGTGTTAACTTTCATTGACCACTTTTCAGACCATTGCTGTAGTTTATCTAAATCTTTTTGAATGTCTAATTGGTTTAAGTGATCATTTGCCATTCCGCACAGATTTGTATCATCAGCAAATTTGGAGACAATAGGTTTTAGTCCGTGGTTTACATAGTTTACATGTACTCAGAGGTGGGCGTTCCAAACAAATGTTCGCGAACCTTTATCTGCGGATTTGTTCGGACCGACAAAATCCCGGATTCGGGTTCGGAGGTTCGGATTCGGACCGACGTCAAAAAAGATTCGGACTTCCGGGTTCGGAACGTCTTTTTTTCTCGCGAATCCGAACCTCCGTATCCTGAGAAAAAGTCGAAAAAAAAAAAAACGAAGACGACCAAACATTGGTTTTCAACTTTTCCGCGGCATACAGATGTGGTGACGCCTATGACCATTAGCATTGTGTTTTACTTTATCGCTTCTCTCTACTTCTATTTCAGTATGGGCGTGTAAGTGTGTGTGTGTGTGTGTCTCAAATGACCACTGCTCGAAATGTGCTCGATATGCAAACCTGTGTGACTGTGTGTAGTAATGTGAAACAAAGACTAGTAGTACTGCCTGGACTGCCCTTCTTTGAACTTGGAAATATACTCGTGGTGTTTAACTCGTTGCTTTATCTGTACAACACAGACTCGTCATGTTGTGACCACAGCTAGCTGCCAGCCAATCGGAACGCTTGTTAGTGACGCGCAGCCACCGCGCATGCGCCGGTGACTGCAGCAGCCAACCTGAGCGCTTGTTTAGTGTTTACAAATCTGCACAGTCTGCAGACTTTCTTGTCACCGCGTCCCGTAAGTTACGATTTAGTTAAAGTGCTACAATAGTCAGACATTCTTCAACCGTTGCACTGACAACACTCTGGAGAGGACACCCAAGGAGGCTAGACTACTCTACTCACATCACACTCACCGCTGACAATGGATAAGTACGTGACATCCACACCGAGGTCGAGAAACCCAAATGCTCAGTCTGATACACCAATGTCACGGTTCCAGGAGGGAGAGGGACCTCTACAGAGACTGGGACATTCTCAAGCCTTTCTTCAAGTGTGGTGTCGGCAGGGACGCCGGGTTTGCCCTCTGCGCCAAGAAAAATTGCACTGCGAGGCTGAAGCTTCAGAATGACACCAACAGCAACTTAAAGAAGCATTATGCCACCAAGCACCCTTTAGATAGTCCTGCCTTAAAAACAGCCTTAGATGGCAGCAGCAAACGTGGCCACTCTGCTTCTGGTGGTGGTCGGGATGCCAAAAGCCTCAGGCAGGGCTGTATTGAGGAGGCTATGGCTGAGAGGTTTGACCAGCAGAAGGCCCTTGACCTGTTTTATGAGGTAAGTTTTACTTTTAAAAGTTCTACTGTTTTAGTATGAAAATAATTTGATAAATTTATTAACTTTAATAAATAAAAATAATTTAAAACAAAAATTTAACTTCAAATACTCACACATCTTTTTTATGTTTCAGTGAATTATCCGCGACATGCTGCCCACCATAACAACAGAGTCAGAGGCGCTCAGGGCCTTCCTCTACTACCTGAACCCTCAGTTCAAGCTGCCGTCCAGGAAAAAGCTTGGCGACGACATCAAGCATATGAGCGCCAGGGCCAAAAATGAGCTCACCAAGATCATGTCCAAGCAGGACTACCTGGCCACCACTGCCGACAGCTGGTCGAGCCACAACCGGGCCTTCATAGGCTCCACAGTCTCGTGGTTGGACAAGGCCACCCTGGAGAGGACGACTGCAGTCTTGGGCATGGAGGAGGTGAAGGAGAGCCAGACAGCCGAGTACTTGGCGAGGTCCTTGAGCAAGCTGCATGAGGACTTCCGCATCAGCAGCAAGATCCTTTGCACGACCACAGACAATGACACAAACTATGTAAGTGCATTTGTCAACTTTGCACAAGAGGACGTCGTCATACAACCTGGCGAGGACAAGCCTGACGAGCCTCAGGTCATATCTATGGAGGAGGCCCTGGACCAGGCTGACGAAGCCGAGGTTAGCCTGCCTAAACACCAGAGGTGTGGTGCACACACTCTGAACCTCTTGGCGTCTGAGGATGTTTCCAAAGTGAGTATAATATATATATTTTTTAAATCTAATAAATTAATAATTTATAAATATCAAATAATTTATTGTTCTTTTGGTAAAAACTAAAAAAGATTTAAATTATTATTTATTATTTTCTAAATTGTGAATTGTAATAAAATATTAAATGATAAATATTCTTTTTTCAGGTCCCACAATGGAACCATGGTGGTAGGAATATCTTCAGAAGGTCGGCTGCCAAGGCACAGTCTTTGTGGAATGCCCAGGGCCGCCGAACTGTCGCAGCCAACGAGATAAAGGATGCTATGGGCAAAAAAATTAAAGTCCCTGGCGCGACGAGGTGGAACTCCAGCTATGACAGCTGTAATATGCTTTCTGGCCTGCTACAGGACCTGGACACCCGTAAAAAGATCAATGATCTCTGTACCAGCATGCGCCCCAACCCGATCCTCGCCTTTGTTGACGAGGACAACGAGGCCATCGCCGTGTACGTCAAAGTTATGGCCCCAGTTGCCAATGCTTTGGACAAAATGCAGTCAGACCAGCATGCCTACATGGGGAACTTCCTTCCCAACTTGATGGTGCTCCAGAGGGACTTGAACCTGCTTAGGGACGACAACAGCATCAAGCATGCCAAGCCCCTCGTCACCTACCTCCTGGAGACACAGGAGCACCATGGCAGAGACAAAAAGGGCTTCACTGAAAGGTAGATATTTTTTAATATTTTAATATGATATTATAATAATAATACAATATAATTATATGAATAATAAAATAATATAATATTTTATAGTAATTGAAATGAAAAAAAATAGTAATCATTAATCAATAATTAAATTAACTCATATCTTAATCTTTTCAGGTTTCAACACATGTTTGAGGACCAGGAGAAGCTCCTTGCGACTGCCTCCCACCCCAGGTTCCGTTTAAAGATGGTCAAGTACATATGCAGGACAAATCCTGACTTGTACAACCTGGTGAGGGACAAGATGGTGTCGGACCTTGTGGCCCAAATCAGGTCCAAGGAGGGGGATGTGGCCTCCGCCTCCAGCCAGCCCACCTCCAGGCCACAGTCTGTGGCCAGCCACACCAGCGAGCACGACGAGTTTGCCTTCCTTCTTGAGGACGAGGAGGAGCCTGTGGTGGTGGCCAACCTGGAGGAGGAGGTCGGCAAGGAAGTAGACACTTGGGGCGCCATTCTCGGCACAAGCATCATGAAGATCTCCCCGGCAAACTTCCCCAAGGAGCACAGGCAGCACTGGGTGAACTGTTTCATCAAGTATAACACTCCCCTGCCCTCGTCTGCCTCAGCTGAACGACTCTTCAGCTTCGGCTCGGACATTTTGAGGCCAAAGCGAGCCTCTCTGACCAATCTGAACTTTGAGAACCTGACCTTCATGAAGGGAAACTTGAAGTTGGTTAAGAGGGAGAGAGAAAGGACCGACAAGTTAGAGTGAATCTGTGAAGAGTAAAGAGTGAAGACTGAAGTGTTGTGAATTTTTGTTTTAAATGTTTTTACTGTTTTGTTTTGTGAACTTTTGTTTTTTACTTTTTACTGTCTTGTATTAATAATTTGTTTGTCTAGTAATAATTTGTTTAATAAATAATGTAGATATCTTAAAAAACACTTTTTTTAAACGGAAAGCTTTAAATTTAGATTCGGAGATTCGGAATGAGTAAAATTTAGGTTTGGAAATGTTCGGAAGGTATCGGAATTAAGGTTCGCTTTGCTATTTTTTAAAGATTCGGAGGTTCGCGGACAAATGTTCGTAATAAATGTTCGCACCGAAATTTTGAAAATCGGGTTTGCTATTCGGAGGTTCGGAACCCAAAACCCCGGCGAAGATTCGGGTTTGGATTCGGAACCCCCAAAAAAGGTTCGCGCGCCCACCTCTGCATGTACTATGAATTAAAGTGGCCCAAGAACGGAACCCTGAGGAATTCCACTTGTAGCAGTTTTCCATCTAGAAGTTTTGCTATTTAGAACAAATCTGTTTTTGATCATTCAATCAATTACTAGTCCAACTTAATAGGCTATCACTTATTCCGTGTGAAGCTAATTTAGTAAATAGTCTTTCGTGGGGGACGGTACCAAAAGCTTTTGCAAAGTCTAAGATATATTAAATTATATTTTTTTCTTTTGTCATAATTCGAGAGGAGTGTATTGTAGTATTTGAGTAAGTTAGTCACGCAAGAATGTTTCCATCTGAATCCATGCTGGCTATCAATTATCAAACAATTACTTTCTAAATGATGTTCTATAGCATCTCTGATAGTTTCCAACATTACTCCTATGATTGATGTCAAACTTATAGGCCTATAGTTATTTGGTTTCTTTTTGTCACATTTTTTATATGGGAATAACGTTAGCTAGTTTCCATTCTCTTGGAACATCTCTGGATACTATGGATTTCTTGAAAATAATTTCTAATGGAACAACAATCTCATTTTTCATTTACTTTAAGATTCTTGGATGCCATCAGGCCCTGATGTTTTATTAACTTTGAGTTTCTCGATATACCTTTTAATATTTTCTTTTGTTATATCAATCGTAGTAAGTTCACCCTAGACTTTTCACAGGTTTTAGTTTGGAGTTCACTTTAAGCTGTTTCATTTACGAATACTGAGCAAAATAGTTGTTTAAAATATCACACATTCTTTCATTTGAATTTTCAAGTTGACCATCAGCAGATAATAGTGGGCCAATGTGATTCCTAATAACCTTTTTTATCTCTAATGTAACTAGAATTCTCTGGGATTCTCTTTGGATTTATCAGCGATATTAATTTCATATTGTTGTTGTTTTCTTTTCTTTTTTATTTCTCTGTAATATCACATAACTTTGGTAGTCATTAAGTGCACCCTAGCACTTGTATTCCTTGTAAGCCTGTTTCTTTTTAGCAATACTTTTTTCAGTTTCTTTGTCAAGCCATTTTGGGCAAGCTTGATTTGGGAGGCATCTGTCCTTAAACAAGATGTATGTATGAATCATCTTAGTAAGCATATTTTGAAACATTACCCACATCTGATCTACAGTTCCTTCACTTAATTTTTCCTCCCAATCTGTAAACTGAAGCTCCTGACATAGTCCTATGAACTGAGCTTTACTGAAATCGGTTATTTTAGAAACACAAGTATATATTCTAGTTTTTTCAGCATTTGAATCTAAGTTGTGATTGCTACTTGCAATAGTTTCACCAACTTCTATATCAGTTATTATGATTTCATGGCTAGTGATCAATAGATCATGTAAATTTCCATGTAATATTTTTATTGTGCATTAGAAATACCTCCTAAATTTGGCCTTCCATAAACAAGATAAATGATTAGGGATATATATATATATATTTGCACCAATTTTCTATTTCATGAGTCCTTTGTGTGACAATGACAGACCTGACAGAAATATTTAATATGTATTTTACATTCATGAGATTAATAACATGAATATATATATATACATATATATATATACATATATATTAAATATGTATGCATATATATATATATATACATATATATATATATATACATGCATATATATATATATATATATATATATATATATAACACTAAGGTACAATTACATTTAACCTTTCTAACTTTAAAAATAACTCCAAGTATATATAAGAATAAGTCCAGAACTAATTCTCAATTTCGATTCTACCTTCTAACTTCTTATTTCTCCTCTCTTTTGTTTTTGGCATTCACACACTCTTTATACACATCTAAATTAATTTAATTTCCATATAATTTGTAGCTTATATGAACTTATCCAAATGACATTCTCCTAAACAGTGTCTAAGTTTGTTTCTTATTCAATTCATTGGACTAAATCCTCACTCACAGTCTGCACTAGAGACAAGAAAGGCTCCTCCAATATCCATCAACTTTTCCAAGTCTCAGAACTTCATTCTGAAGAGCAACTCATACCATTTTTTTGTGTTAAATTTTATATAATCCTGTATCTAATTTTTCTTGAACATCAAACTAAATATTTCTGTAGCATCAGCAAGAAAATCATGATAGTTAAGACAAAAGGCAGTAACATGTCCACTACCAGATGAAAAATCACATTGACCAATCTTCTGCCTCATCCTCAGGGAAACTGCCCTGTAAATGGGTGGAACATTTTTCATTATTTCATCCAGCCATTCTTCACTTGCAGTTCTTTTTCCCTTCACACCCTTTGCTTCATTTGAATCTGACAAGAAGATCCACCAGTTCTGTGCAATTCTGTTATTTGTATATATTTTTTTTTACATTTGTAAATTTAAAAATAGTTACAGATTACAACCATATCTGTGTGCACTATTTACCGAACATAGTTGTTGCCTTGTTTCCTGTTGCTTACTTTTCAATTGAAGTACAAAGTTGGGATGGATCTTTCCAACAGCTCCCTTTTATCTTATTATGATTTTTGCTTTGGCATTGTTTCAATGTTCCTCTATTATCCAGATATCTCTACTATTCCAATGACTTGTAGTAGCCATTTTTTCATCAGTATATTCTTTGCTCCTTTTGTTATTCTTGAAATGTAGGTTTCTGCAGGAAATAACAGTGATTTTCTTTTCCAAATGGAATTTGAAACATAAAAAACACATTGAGATGTATCAATTATTCAGACTTTTTAATTTGAGGGTACAAAACTAATAACATGCTTCTTGATTTATTTCATTGGATTGAACTAGTACTGGTGATGTATAACTGCTGAACATACAAAAGATCTCAAAACTATGTGTAAAATTATGAAATTGTACACTTATATTTCAAAAGTCATTGACAGATTTTCAAAATCACATTCCTTTTATTTTGAATTCATTGTTATGAAATTACAGGATTAGTATCTTTAATTACAATATTTTAATCTAATTTTCAAAACCTTATGCACACACTTTTTTCCTTTGTACTCTAATTGTGAAATGTGTGCACAAACACAAATCTTACAGAGAATATTTTTCATCACACAAGTCACACTGGAATGGCTTCTTTCCAGTATGAGATGGTTGAGACCTCTTTTGTTACAGTGGAAAGGCTACTGTCCTGTATTTACCTAGTTGTTTTTTATGGGAAGAGAGCTATGCTTATAGTGACCTGCTTTTGTATCTTTCAGCATCCAGTTTGATCTTAAATTCTTGTATAGTTTTTGCACTGTTTCTTTCATTGGGGGGAACCTGTCTCTCTGTCCTTGTTCCCAATTTTGTGAGTTTTCAATTGTGGGGGGATCACATGATATTTGAGGTGATTCTTTTGTGATAAAGTTGCAGTGCACAGGAATGGCTTCTCTCCATTGTGGGTCCTCATATGCATTGCGAGAGAACCCTTTTGTGAGAAAGTTGCACCACACACGTTGCACATGAGAGGCTTCTTTCCTGTGTGGGTCCTCATATGTTTTGTGAGAGATCTCTTCTGAAAGCTATATCATACAAGAATGGCTCTTCTCCATTGTGGGTCATTATGTACTGTCAAAGTCACACTGGATAGGCTTCTCTCCTGTGTGAGTCATCATATACTTTCTGAGATAACCCTTTTGTGTGAAAGCAGAATCGCACATGTCACATTGGAAAAGCTTCTCTCCTGTGTGCAAGATTCCCCTTACATGAGAAAGCAGAATCATACATGTCGCATTGGAAAGACTTGCCTCTTGTGTGGGTCCTCGTATGCTGTGTAAGAGAACCCTTTTCTGAAAAAGTAGAATCACAGAACTCTTTTGTGGGAAAGTAGAATTGCACAGGTCACAGTGGAAAGACTTCTCTCCTGTGCGGGTCCTCATATGCTGTATGAGGGAACCCTTTACTGAGAAAACATAATAGCACAGCTCACACTAGAAAGGCCGCCCATCTGCAGGGGTCTTCAAATATTGTGTGAGAAACCTTTAATAAGAAACAAGCATTCACAAAGGTCATACTGGAAAGGCTATTCTCCTGTGTGGATCATATGTTTTTTGAAGTGATTCTTTTGTGAGAAAGCTGCATCGCACAGGTAGCATCACAATGGCTTCTCTCCAGTGTGGGTCCTCATGTGCTTTCTAGAAAATTTTTGTGAGAAACCAGAACCACACAGATCACATTGGAAAGTCTTCTCTCACGTGTGGGCCTATGTTTTGTGAGATAACCCTCTCATGAGAAAGCAGAATCACACATCATAAAGGAATTGTTTCATTCCTATGGATCATCACATGATATTTGAGGTAATTCTTTTATGAGAAAGCTTCATCACAAAGGTCACACTAGAAAGGCTTCTCTAGTGTGGGTCCTCATATGCTTTGTGAGATTAATCTTTAGTGAGAAAGCAGAATTGCACAGGACACACTGGAGAGGCTTCTCTCCTGTATGGGCCCTCATATGTTTTACGAGATGACCCTTATGTGAGAAAGGAGAATCACAGAGGTCACACTGAATAGGCTTCTCTCCTGTGTGGGTTTGAGATTACCCTCGTGTAAGAAATCAAATCCACACAGGTCACACTGGATAGGCTTCTTTTCTGTGTGGATCATCATATATTAGATTACCATTTTGTGAGAAAACAGTATCCCAAAGGTCACACTAGAAAGGCTTCTATTCTGTGTGGGTCCTCATATGCTGTGTGAGATGACCCTTTTGTGAGAAAGCAGAACCACAAAGGTCACACTGGAAAGGCTTCTCTCCTGTGTGGGTCCTCATATGCCGTGTGAGATGACCCTTTTCTGAGAAAGCAGAATCACACAGGCCACACTGGAAAGGCTTCTCTCCTGTGTGGGTCCTCATGTGACGAGCAAGAGAACCCTTTTCTGAGAAAGCAGAATCACACAACCCACACTGGAAAGGCTTCTCTCCTGTGTGGGTCCTCATATGCTGTGTGAGAGAACCCTTTCGTGAGAAAGCAGAATGACACAGGTCACACTGGAAAGGCTTCTCATCTGTGTGGGTCATTATATGCTTAGTGAGAGAACCCTTTATTGAGAAAGCAGAATCACACAGGCCACACTGGAAAGGCTTCTCTCCTGTGTGGGTCTTCATATGCTGTGTGAGATTACCCTTTTCTGAGAAAGCAGATTCACATAGGTCACACTGGAAAGGCTTCTCTCCTGTGTGGGTCCTCATATGCTTAGTGAGAGAACCCTTTTCTGAGAAAGCAGAATCACACAGGTCACACTGGAAAGGCTTCTCTCCTGTGTGGGTCCTCATATGCCGTGTGAAATTACCCTTTTCTGAGAAAGCTGAATCACACAGGTCACACTGGAAAGGCTTCTCTCCTGTGTGGGTCCTCATATGCTGTGTGAGAGAACCCTTTTGTGAGAAAGCAGAATCACACAGGTCACACTGGAAAGGCTTCTCTCCTGTGTGGGTCTTCATATGCTGTGTAAGATCACTCTTTTGTGAGAAAGCAGAATCACACAGGCCACACTGGAAAGGCTTCTCTCCTGTGTGGGTTCTCATATGGTTCGTAAGATGACCTTTTTTTGAGAAAGCAGAATCACACAGGCCACATTGGAAAGGCTTCTCTCCTGTGTGGGTCCTCATATGCTGTGTGAGAGAACCCTTTCGTGAGAAAGCAGAATCACACAGGCCACACTGGAAAGGCTTCTCTCCTGTGGTGTGGGTCCTCATATGCTGTGTGAGAGAACCCTTTTCCGAGAAAGCAGAAACACACAGGTCACACACAAAAGGCTTCTCTCTTGTGTGCCTCCTTGCATGCTTTATGAGAGCATCCTTTTTTGAGAAGGCCGACTCACACAAGTCATACTGGAAAGGCTTCTCTTCTGTGTGTGCCATCAAGTGATTTTTAAGGTGACAGTTTTGTGTGAAAGCTCTATCTCACAGGTCACACTGGAATGGCTCTTCTCCAATGTGGGTTATCATATAATCTTTGAAGCGATTCTTTAGTCAGAAAGCTACATTACACAGATCATATTGGAGAGGCTTCACTCCTGTGTGACTCATCATATGCTTTGTAAGAGAACCCTTTTGTGAAAAGGCACAACTTTACAGGTCACAATGGAAAGGCTTCCCTCCAGTGTGGGTCAACATGTGATATCTAAAATGACTAGTGATACAATTGTGCCACAGATGTCATACTGGGTCCTTTTCATCTTATGACCAGTATGGAATCTGTAGATAGCTCTTCCAAAGAAGTGGTCATATTTGCCCTCATCCTGAAAAATGTAATTACATTATTGACATCAATCTCTGAAAGTGAGCAATATATTCTAATAGGATAGTGGAAGTTTTGCGCACAAACTATTTCATACTCAAATTTGTACCTAAACCAACCATTTATACATGCCATGAACTATTATAAAATAGGGTGAAACACTAATAAATATGGAGCTATCATATATCTCATTCTACTTTTTCATTAGATATGAGGTGAAAATCATCCTATAGCTACATGCATACTCATTCCCCACAGCCACAATGACTCAAATTTTGCTCTAGCTTTTTTCATCATGTCATGAGATTTGGAAGTGGGCAATGGCCCAGCTGGCCACAACAGTCGTATCTTAATATAACTCCATAGCATACCATGTTTGGGCTCACAAGACCTGAATCTAAACCAACTCAAGGAGGGTTTATTCAGTTCATCTGACTCAAATAAGTGATGCAAGGCACATCGTTTAAGACACACAAACCACAGTTTAGAATGGACGTCTAGAACAAGCTCTGAAGTGCAGTGCTTTTTCGATGAGTTGTTGTTGTTGTCGTTCCCTAGACTGTCTGTCCGAGCAGTCCCGTCTCCCCAAGGAATGCCACAGCCGAAACTGGGTTTTCCCACAAATCCTTTATAGAGTGTATGTTGTGTTGTTTGCGTGCATGATTGTGTATAATGCAGTCTTCCATTATGTGTTGTATGGTATGGGGTGAAGTGTTACATCCTGGGCAGCTGTTCACAACACGGTCATCCAGCCTCATCTGGTAGCTTAGAAGTGCTGGGTGGTGACAGAAGGGATTCAGAAGGGTGGATATCAGGGGGTCTTGCATGCAGCAGTGTGTTGTCTTTCAGTGTATTAATGGAGCAGTGAGTGATACGATTATGAATATGTTTCCGGAGGCTGGTATTTGGTGGTTGTGGAGGAAGAGAAGAGAGTATCTGTGCGTGATAAAGGTCTTTGGGTGTTGTTTTAATGTTTCTTGGTGTGTGTGGGTGTTCTGCTGTGTAGTGTAGCGGGTGTGATGTGTTTGTGGTGGCTGCGGCAAGTGTTTGTGTGCCTCTCATGTCAAGGTGGTCCTTGACTTTGAGGACTTTTGTTTCATGGTGTAAATGGTCTGTAGGTGTTGTATTTGTGTAGCCTGTAATTGCTTTTAGGGCTTTGTTTTGTATGATTTGAAGGGTGTTGTGGTGTGTCTCACTGAGATTAGGAGCCCATGCAGGACTCGCATAATTCATCACTGAGCATATGCATTGTTTGTATATTGTTGTATTAGTTTCTTTGTTTTGTCCAAATGTTGTTCCAGTGATTGACTTAAGTGCATTAAGTCTAGGTGTGCATTTGTTTTTTATGTTTGTGATGTGTTGTTTGAAAGACATGGATGTATCGTATGTTACACCAAGAATTTTCGGTGTGTTTGTGTGTGGTATTAGAGTGTTGTTGATGTAGAGATGAGGTATGTATTTGTGTTCTTTTGTCCAGTTGGTGAGAAGTGTTGCTGTAGATTTGGCTGGAGCTATTTTGAGTCTGTTTGTGGTGAACCATGTGTTGAGTGTATCAAGGTATGGCTGGAATATTTCTGCAGCTTTGTCTGTGTTACGATGTGTGCATGTGATTGTTATGTTGTCTGTGTAGGAAGAGATTTGTATTTCTGAGCTGTCTGTTGTGGGTAAGTCATGCATGTATAGATTAAATAGTGTGGGGGATAGAACTGAGCCCTGTGGTACTCTGTTCTTAATGTTTCTGATGTGCGATGATTGGCCATTATATGACACGTAAGCATTCCTACCTGCCAGATAATTAGCCAGCCATCTTTTGGTGTTATTGTGCATGTCTGTGTTATATATTTTATTTGTTAGGTTGTGGCGGGGGATAGCATCAAAAGCTTTACTATTGTCTAATGTTGCAAGAAGTGTTCTGTGGTGGGGCCTATCTGAATTGATGCCATCTGAAATTCTTTGTGTGAGGTTTGTCAGAAGAGTGTTTGTGGAGTGTAGTGGCCTAAAACCGTGTTGTGAGTCAGCAAGGGGAATATATGGTGTGACAAGGTTAAGTATTAGGCGTTCAATGACTTTAGAGGGGGCGCAGAGAAGTGTGACTGGGCGGTGCGATGTTGAGATTGTTGGGTCTTTGTTCGGTTTTGGAATGGTGATTATTTTACCATGCTTCCAGATGTCGGGTATAGTATTGTGTGAATAGCTGTAGTTTGCAATGTTTGTGAGTGCGTGTATACCTTGTGGTCCAATGTGTTTTAGGTGGATGTTGCTTATGTTATCAGGGCCACAGGCAGATGAGTGCTTGAGATTATGTATTATGAGTTTTGTCTGACTGTCTATGAAGGGTGTATAGTCTGAGTCTGTGGTTAGAATTTTGGTTGTGGCACTTGTGTCCACAAAACAGATGGAGTGGTGGATCAGGGTGATGAGTCCACCGCCATTGCTGTCAGTCCGGTCTTGTCTGATGGTGGTGTAATTATGAAATGATGTTGTTTTGTGTGAATGTCTTAGTTTTGTTTCTTGTAAAATCGCAATGTGTATGTTGTGTTGTTTAAGAAAGTGTTCAAGTTCATGTTTTTCATGTTAATACCGTTAATGTTGTGTTGTAATATGTTGATGTTGTGTGTGTGTTTTGTATGTGTTGTATGTTGCCGTTTGGGGTTGAGGTTGGGGTGGTAGTGGGGGAGGTGTAGGATCTCGGTCAGAGGGGGGGAAAGGAGAGATCGGGGACAAAGGAAGGGGAGTACCAATCGGGGGTAAGGGCAAAGGGAAATTTGGAGTGGGTAAGAGTCCTGGCTGTGGTTGCGGAGGTGGAGGTGGGGTTACTGGAGGGCAGGTAGAACATGTCCAAGTGTTTGTGTATTGGTTTGTATCAGCAAGTGTTGTGCAAGTGAGGTGGGCCCAGTTTTTGCACATATTGCACTGAACTGAGCCCTTTGTCTGTCTGCTCGAAGTAATGGGTTTAGAGCATGTTGGGCATGTGTATTTTGGGCCCAGGATTGCTCTCTACATCTCCGGCTAAAAGTAGAAGTTGGAGGAAACACCTACATGGTGTCATTCATACTGGGAAAGGGGAGTTTTGTCTATCAAGTGACCAAAATGATATGTTAGAGTAAGTTCACTTAGTGGTTAGAATATCAAATGGAGAAGGATGAAGGTAGACAAAAATATAGTGAACCAACAAAGATAACACTAGAAATAAGCAGGGTTGAATCATCATCAGGTGTCATCCCAAAAAAGAGTTGCAACATGGTAACATCCAAGGGCAATCAAAGGTATGAAAATATAACATTTTCAGGGTTTCCAAATGTGGAACACTAAGTAGAGGTATAGATTTAGAAGGGGAAACAAGGTATAGAAATATTCTAAATCAGGCGATTACAGAACTAATGAATAAAATTATAGATCTGAAAGCTGAATACAGGACAATGTATAAAGAAGTGAATGAGTTGAAAAAACAAAATGCTGAAACTAACAGGGAGCTTAATCATCTAAAAGAGGAATTAAACACAGTCAAAAGTGAGAATGAAAGAATAAGAAATGAAGATCCTAACAAAAATGAGGCTTAAAAAAAAGAAGTAAAAGAACAAATACAAACAGTGACTGAGAAAATTGGAGAAACCATAACATAGATAGATCTCCAACAAACCAAAAATCAATGGAAAGTGGAAGCAAACCAAAAAATAACTTTTAAAGAACTTGTAAAACAAGTGGAAGAAAATGCAAAAGAAACAGCCATTAAAGTAATTCAAGAGAAAGAAAATTGGGCTAGACACAGTTGATAAAAAAAAGTGTATAGTAATTTATCGTATTGAAAAAAAACACAATGTAGCTAGATACTTATGAGAAAAAAGAGAAAGAAATAGCAAAAGAAATTTTGAGAGAGATACAAGAGGAGGGGCAAGAAATGGAAAAGGAAATGGAGGAAGTGCATAGAATAGGACTATACCCTAAAGACAAAAATAGACCACTATAAATTAAAATAAGGTCTCAAATGATAGCAGAAATTAAATTACAAGAATATATGGATATAAAAAAGAAATGAGCAATGAGGAAAGAGATGGAAAAGACACTAAGAAATGAAGCTAATGGAAAAAAAAAGAGAATACCAAGAGACCAAAATTATTATTTTTTTTTTTTAAGAGTACTGGACCTGAGGGTAAGAAAATGTTATTTCAAAAAAGATCAAAGGAAACAAAAAAGGAGGATAAAGGAAAAAATAAAAAATAATGTATACTAACATAGATGGCATGATTTCAGGACTAAATTGAATTAAATGACTATCTGACAGAAGAAAACAGTATATAATGGTAATTGTGGAGATGGCATTACAAGGTCCACTACCACAAATTATTGTTGGACAAAGTTTATATAATCATTGGACAGAAAATAGAGATGTGAAACAGGGTGGAGGAGTCATGTTTTTGACTGAATAAGGCTTAAATGTGAAAAAGATAACAGAAGGAAATAATAATGTGGAATTGATTATGATAAAAATTGAAAACAGTGACATAACAAGTAGAAATTTTGTAGTGATATATGTGCCCCTGAAAACATATTCCTGGACAGAAAGTAACCATTCCAAAATTTTAACACAAGGAATGTATTAAATGAAATATTGAAAGGAGGAAACTTAATAATTATGGGTGACTAACTCTAGAGAAATATGTTAGGAGATGACAGTGAAAGGTGGAGAGGACCTTTGGGAAAATATACTACTGGGCATGGCCAATGAATACACAATAATTCAATGGGTAAAAGAAAATACCAGAGATAGAGATAAAGAAGAACCATCAGGACTAGATTTAATATTTACATCAGAGCCTGAAATTGTGGATAAAATGGAATACAAGACACCAATTGTGAAGTTTCCACATACTTATCAAGTTCAAACTAAAAGAGGATATTTGGGAAGAAATGGGAAACACAGAAAAGGAAGACTTATGTGCAACAAAACAGATTTTGAGAAACTCAGAAAAATCTTTCAAAAAGTGAAGTGGGAAAACTTCTTTAATGAAGTAGATAAATATGTACCAAAACAAACATAGGAAAAGCTGTACATTATATGCTAGTACAACAGAACATGTAATGAGGCAAAAGATAGAAGAGACAATGCTTGGAAAAGATGGGGGAAAAAAAAAATGGATAAGTGACAAGTACATATCAAACTAAGAAGTGAAGATATTAAAATATGCAGTGAAGAAAAATAATCTATGTAAGAATCAACCTAAATTATTCTACAGATATGTATATGGTAAATTAAAAAATGAAAAATGAAATAGTGAAACAGCATCAAGAGAATGTGGAACATATAGATGTAGAAATGGCTGAAATTATGAACAAACATTTTAAATCTGTATTTACAAAAGAAAATACACACAATTGTGATGAAGGAATGGGAGAAAGATCCCTCCCAATGAAAGAAATAATCGTGACACAGAAAGAAATAAGGGACCAAATAATAAACCTTGATGTCGGAAAATCACACGGTCTGGACAGAATTGCAAATTGGATACTAAAAGAATGTATAGATGAACAGACAAAATATACAAAATAATAGATTGCTCACTCAAAGAAGGAAAGGTACCATAAGACTGGAAAAATGCCAATCAATATTGTGCCAATATATAAAAGAGACAAGGAAGACCCAACAAACTATAGATCAGTCTCCCTTACAAGCACAATAGCTAAAATACCTGAAAAAGTTATCAAAAGTAGATGGACTAAACATCTGGAAGAAAACAATATTCTGAATACAAAATAATCTGGCTTTAGACAAGGAAGATCATGTGCCACAAACTTGATTTGTTTTTATTCAAGGTTAATATAATGCAAGAAAGGGATGGGTGGGCAGATCGTGCTTTCCTGAATTTACAAAAGGCATTTGATAAAGTACCACACAAAAAGCTATTAAGAAAACTTGAAACAACAGATGTTAAAGGAAAGATCTTGAAATGGATGGAAGATTTCTTGTATGGGAGAAAAATGAGGGTGGCACTTAGACATAAAAACCTGACATGGGAAGAAATGAGATATGGAGTCCCACAAGGCCCAGTATTAGCTCTAATAATGTTTGCTATATATAAATGACATGGGTGAAGGTGTAGAATGTTATATGAACTTCTTTGCAGATGATACAAAACTATTAAAGAAAGAAAGTACAGAAAAAGACTGTGAACCACTACAGAGAGACCTGGACAAAGTCTGAAAATGGAACCAAGAGTGTGAAGTGTACTTCAACATCAAGAAATGTAGTATAATAGATTTTGGAAAAAAAATAGTGATAATATCAGGACATCAAAAAATTGGTACAAAGGAAGTAAAAAAGATAGTTCAGAAAGGGACCTAGGAGTAGTTATTAACAAAGACATGTCCCCAGACAAGCATATAAACAAAACAGTTGGAGAAACCTACAATTTACTAAGACCAATAAAGGTGGTTTTTAATTACTTGGATGAAGTCATGGTAAAAAAAATATTAGTCACATTGATAAGACCAATACAAGCATATAAACAAAATAGTTGCAGATACCTATAATTTACTAAGATCAATAAAGGTGGTTTTTAATTACTTGGATGAAGTAATGGTTAAAAGAAATATTAGTCACACTGATAAGACCAAGATTGGAGTACACTGTGACACTTTGGACATCCAGCACAAAAAAAGAATATAAAGAAATTAGAAAGAACTCAAAGAGCAACAACAAAGTTGGCACCAACACTTTCAATATTGACATATGAACAAAGACTGTCTAAACCAACACTGGAACAAAGAAGAGAAGGAGGAGATGTATTGGCCATTTAGTGAATTATGGAAGGCATGGAAGTCCTTGTCAGAGAAGACTTATTAAAGTGGGATAAAAGAAAAACAAAAGGACATGAAAAGAAACTCAAAAAGGATAGTTATAGAAGAGATCTGAAAAAAAAATGATGAAATTGGATAAAAAAAAGTGTGAGCAAAAACCATACAAGAATTTAAGAACAAACTTAATGCTGTCAGATACAAAGAGAGGTCACTACAAGCATAGTTCCCCTTCCCGTATAATACAACTAGGTAAATAAATACACTGGTAAGTGGTGTACCTGTGTTATTAGTCTGAACAAAATATAATAAAATTGATCTAGGAAACTGTAGAGGTATTATCCATGTATATGTCTGCTATGTCTATTCAACTCACTAGCTGACGAATGACTGGCCACTGGCCACGCCCTGCAGCCACACATAACTTCGTGACATCACAGTCGACACACAAGCCGGCAACCCAGCTCATACATGCGATGATACATACTAACACTTGCCCTCTTGTCTTCTTTCTTGTGTATTTCATCTTGAATATGTGACGATGAAGTGATGATGCAGGGATATACCATATGGGTACATACACATTCCCCATGAACCCAAATGATCCACATACAAATATGTGAAGATACATGTACACATCGATGCTGTTAACACCCTAATCCCAGCTGACTGCAGCACGAAGTCGCTCAGTTGACGCCCCCTTCTTAGTGAGGCAATCAGCAAGTTGTTGTGATGTTTCCACCCAGGTCGCCTCTGCGATTTCTCCTTGTTCCAGCATATCCCGCAATACAGCAAGGTCGGTCCTCAACCTCTTATTGTCCACACTTCTGCATGAGTAAAGAGCATCCACCAAGCTCTTGTTGTTGACAAAACAACAAATCTTGAGAGCTGGACACCCAGAAATATTAGAAGGGATCCTCGCCAAATATACTGAAGACTCAGCACACTCCAGAAGTGCCATGGCCTCAGCTGAGAGCGTGGGCTTAACGACTCTTCTAATTTTTCTTGTCTGCCAGAAAATGGGACATCTCTTCTCATTGCCATCTTGTAGAAATATCACAAAGCCACCCTGTGACCCACTGTCCATCAAATGTGTGGACAAAGCATCCAAAAAGCACTCAAGGTCAGTCTTCAAGCTTTTCCATCTTAGGCATGAACAACCTTATGTTATCCATTTTCACTCTGTTAATCACCTTGTTGAGTCGTAGTAGGTCCGCTACAGTAGCCTGGCAACATGCAATGCTCAGTTTGTACACATCAAATGCTATATCAGGCCGGGTATGTGTGGCAATACAATTCAATTGTCCCACGATAGCCCTGTACTCCGATCGCTCTGATTCTGACAATTCACTCACCTTTATGTAGGCTCGCTGTCTGCTTATTGTCATGGGTGTCAAGGGCGATGCATACTGCCACTGGTCTAGTGTTATGCTGCCGTATTGGTGTGAAAGTCTTCTAGATTAGTTTGGAGCAAGAATCTCACCACCTGAATTATCACTCATTTCACAAATGTCTGACTCGCCATCATTTTCCAATTCAACACCTTGCGTCTTGCCACCGCTTTCCAATTCTGATTCTACATCTTGTAGACACTCTCTCAGTGTTGGTTCAGATTCCTCTCGCACAATTTCAGATTGAACATGGGGAGCTTCACTTGTAGGACTCTGATGCGGAAGATGTGCCAGCCTATACTCATGAACACATACATAGACTCCTCCATGCCTCACTAAAATTTGTTTCCCATCTCTGCCTACCACAATGCCAGGCAGGGCCATGCCCCCTAGGGCTGTCATTCCTTTTGTAGAAAACTTCATCACCATTTTGGACATCAAGTTGGTCGTCTGAATGTATGTTGTGTCATAAAGTCCTGGCTAGATGTTCTCCTGCTTGGGACTTCATGTATTCCTGTCTTGCTAAATGTAGGGCATTCAAGTTAGTTCTCACAAAGTTTGACGCTGAAGTAGGTTCCAATGCTGGAAGGTCATTATCACAAACATTGGGTAGACCAGGGTTGAATCCAAAAGCTAGCTGATTGGGGGAGAAACCAGTGTGGTTAGAAAGAGTATTTCTTGCCGATACTGCCCAAGCCAAAGCAACCTCTGAGGCGCATTCACCACAAGGTCTTTTTCAGAGTTTACTTTTTTGACCTCTTCTTCACCAATCTCTCAATATTCTGTTTTTACTTTTTCCAAATTCCATTATACTACATTTCTTGATATTGAATTTCACTTCCCACTTTTGAGCCCATTTCCAGATCTTGTCCAAGTCTTGTAATGAGTTGCAATCCTCCTCCGTTTTTACTTTCTTTAGTATTTTTGCATCATCTGCAAAGAAATTCATATACCACTCTACTCCTTTGTCCATGATCGGGGCCAGTATTGATCCCTGCGGGACATAACTTATCATTTCTTCCCAATTTGAGAATTTGTCTCTAATTACTACTTTCATTTTCCTCCCAGTCAAGAAGTCTTTCATCCATTCCAATAATTTTCCTCTGATGCCACCTATTGATTCTATCTTCCTTATTAGTTCATTGTGTGGTACCTTATCAAATGCCTTTTGTAGGTCCAGAAAGGCACAGTCTTCCCAACCATCTCTCTTGTATTACATCTATCAATCTTGAGTAGAAGCACATCAAGTTTGTTGTACATGATCTTCCTTGTCAGAATCCAAATTGATTTGGATTCAGTATAGTTTTTCTTCCAAATGTTTAACCCATCTATTCTGACAACCTTTTCGCAAATTTTTGCTATTGTGCTTGTCAGGGAGACCAGCCTGTAATTGAATGGGTCTTCCTTGTTTCCTCCCTTATAAATTGGTACAATGTTTGCCTTCTTCCAGTCCTGTGGCACTTTTCCTTCTTTATGTGAGAATTTAATTATATTGTATATTTTGTCTGTTAATTCTTCCATGCATTCTTTAAGTATCCAATTTGCAATTCCCTCAGGACCATGTGATTTTCTGAAGTCATGGGTTTTGATTTGGTCGCTAATTTCCTTTCGTGTTACAATTATTTCTTTCATTGAGGGGGATCTCTCTCTCTCTTATTTCCTCACAGTTAGGTGAGTTTTCTATTGTGAATACTGATTTGAAATGGTTGTTCATAATTTCAGCCATTTCCAGTTCTTCTGTATATTCATGTTTACCTTGGCACAGCTTTTCTATTTCTTATTTGTTCTTCAGTTTGCCATTTACATACCCGCAGAATAGTTTGGGTTCTTCCTTGCATTTTTCTTTTCTTTTTTTTTCTCTCTCTTTTCATCTTTGCATATTTTTACATACTTGTTTCTTAATTTGATGTACATTTGCCATTCGCTTGTTTTCTTGTCTCTTTTCCATTTCTTCCAAGCTTTGTCTCTTTTATCCTTAGCCTCACTACACCTTTTGTTGTACCAGCTTTTTATGTATGTTCTTTCCATTTTTTGTTGTGGTACATATTTATTTACTTCCTCATTGTAAATTTCTTTTAGTATATTCCATTTCTCCCATCCCTGTTTCTTCGTTTAGGAATTTCTCCCAGTTTGCATTACGAAAGAATATTTTGAGTTTCTCAAAATTTGTTTTGTTGTACATTAGTCTTCCTATTCTATGTTTATCATTTTTGCTTTGATCCATTTGTTCTTTCAATTCCAATTCTATCAGTGCATGGTAACTCTTGCCTATTGGAGTTTTGAAATAAATTTTATCGACAATCTCAGGCTCTGTCATAAGTATTAAGTCTAATTTTGAGGGTTCTTCACTACCTCTATATCTAGTATTTTCTCTAATCCACTGGGTCATTTTGTATTCAATGGTCAGGACAAGCAGGGCATTGCCCCAAAATTCCTTTCGCCCCTTCACTCTCATTTCTTCCCAACATATTTCTTTTCAATTAAAGTCACCCATAATTACTGTAATTTCCTCTGTCTTTCAGTATATTAGATAATTCATATTTTGTATCTTCTAATAATTTGGAATGATCACTTTCTGTCCAGGATTGTCTTTTGGGGGGCACATACACCACTACAGATTTTCTACTATTCATATGTTTGCTTTCAATTTGTATCATAATTGATTCTACATTATTTTTTCTTTCAGTTGTTTTTGTTACATTTAATTTTTTTTTCTTTTTCAAAATTAAAACTCTGCCACCCTGTTTATCCTTTCTATTCTTTGTCCAGCAGTTGTATACCCCTTGTCCCACAGTGTGGGGAGGTAGAGTATACTTTAATTTAGTTTCCACTATTCCCATTATGTCTGGTTTTTATAAGGCCAGGTAATTGTTTAATTCATTCATTCCTGAAATTATTCCATCTATATTAGTACATACATACACATACTAAACGCTCCCCTTACACAATGGGTAGCCAAAAAGAAAAAGGCATAGAAACCACTTCCACCCATTTCATTTCCCATATATTCCATTCCTCTCTACCCTCCTCCCTCCTTCCTATCTTGGCACCTCCTGGATGATGGGTCATCCCTGCATCCCGTCCCCTGCCCTGGATCAGAAGCAGTGTCGCAAGACACAGCACATCCACAGCAAGGCCGCTTCATAAATTCGCCAACCCACCCTCTCCATCCCCTCATGCAGAAAAGGAGAAGACGGGGAGAAATTCCTTCAGGCTCCGTTAAATTTTTTCTCATATATACTTCCTCACCCCCAATCCCCTACCCACCCCTCCTCATGCATCCCAGAATCATCTATACACAACCCCTCTCCATTCATACCTATCTTCTGTCCTCTCCCATCCTTCCTCCACAGACATTCCTCTCTTTTGTAATGCCCCTTTCACCCCATCCATCCATCTCATCCTAGGACGCCCCGTCATATTCACTCTTTCCACCTCTGCCTTCCACACTTCTTTTACTAATCTTTCTTCACTCATTCTTTCCATGTGTCCTCAACCCTATCTCCCAACTCCCTTTCCACCCCTGTTCTCCTCCTCACCTCCTCATTTCTCACTGTATCTAGCCTTGTAACCCCTATCATACTTCTCAGACATTTCATCTCAAACACATTCAAACTCCTCCTCTCTTCCTATCTCATGTTTCATGTTTCTGTCCCGTACATTGCTGTTGGCACAATCACTCCTTCATATAACCTCCTCTTAGCATCCATTCCCAGATGTCTATTTCTCATTACACTTTTCAATCCACCAAGGCATTTACTTGCTTCTCTCAATCTACATTCTACCTCCACCCCCACTCCTCCCTTTCCTGTCACATTCGCACCCAAGTATCTGAAACTATCCACTTCCTCCAGTTTCTCGACGCTTAAAGCTCACTTCCAGCCTACTGTCACTCTCTCCCTGTGTACATCTCATCACCTTACTTTTGCCCACATTTATCTTCAGCTTCCGTCTTTCACACACCTTCTCAAACTCTGTCACTAACTTCCTCAATCCCTCCTCTGATCCTGCTACAAGAACAGTGTCGTCAGCAAATAACAGCTGGCTCACCTCCCACTTTTCTCCATTTTCTTTAATCATGTCCAACCCCTGACCAACTAACCTTGCATTCACCTCTCGCACCACCCCACCCATGTAAAGATTGAACAGCCAGGGCAAAATAACACATCCCTGACAAAGTCCCACCTTTACCTCAAACCATTCACTCTCTCCATTTCTAATCCTAACACAAGCTCTACTACTCTCATAAAAACTCTTGACTGCTCTTAACAGCTTTCCTTCTATCCCATATATCTGCAGTACCTCCCACAGTGCCTTCCTGTCTACCATGTCGTAAGTCTTTTCCAGATCCATAAAAGCCCTAAAAAACATCCTTACCTCTTCCTATAGCTTTCTCACATATCTGTCTTACCACAAAAATCTGATCTACACATCCCCTACCTGTCCTAAACCCACACTTTTCCTCACCAATTACTCCTTCTGTTCCTCTCCTAATCCTCTCAATCAAGACCCTCCCATAAGCCTTCCCAACTACACTCAACAAGCTGATGCCTCTGTAACTACTACACTCACACTTGTCCCCCCTTTCCTTTGTTAAGTGGAACAATACAGGCACTCCACCCTCTCTTAATCAAACATTAAATAACCTCACCAGCCAGTCCACCATAACTGTACCTCCTTTCTTCAGACATTCTGCATGGCATCCATCCAACCCAGGTGCCTTAACTGCTCTCATCATCTTAACAGCTGCTTCCACTTCATCCTTCCCTATTTCTCCTCCATTTTCCTCACTCATCACTTTCATTTTCATAGCGTTTCCCACGCCAACTACCTTTCCCTCCCTATCCTCCTTCACATTTAGCAACTCCCTAAAATACTCGGCCCACCTTCCTCTCACTACCTTCTCTTCCATTATCATCTCTCCATCTGCACCTTTTACCTTTTCTTCTCTACTTGATTCGCCTCCTCTTCCTCTTTTATTTTCCTTCCAAAACATCTTTTTATTACTTTCAAAAATTTCTGTCATACTCTTTCCCCATTTCACATCTGCTCTCCTCTTTGCTTCCTTTATCTTATGCTTAACTTCTAACTTCCTTTCTCTTTACCTTGTACCTCTCATACAATTCCCTCGTCCTTATTTGTAGCCAATCTATGAATGCCTGCTTCTTCTCTTCTACACCCTTCTTTGCTTCCTCATCCCACCACTCACTACCCTTCCTTCTATTTCCTCCTGCCCTCCTTGTTCCACACACCATCTTTGCACATCTTATGACTTCCTCCTTGAAACATCCCCATTCCTCCTCCACTCCTAGTTCTACTCTATCCTTTACTCTCTCCCACTCCTCTCTCAACTTCTTCTTACACTCATTTTCTTTTTTTTCCCCTCATTTAAGCAGTTCACTCTAAGTACCTCCCTACCTTCTGCCCTTTTCCTCTTTCTCCACTCTCAATTTACCTTCCACCAGGAAATGATCTGATATTCCCCCACTCTCTCCCCTTAGAACATGTGCATCCTTAACTCTTCCTACCATACTCCTGGTCACCACTATATAGTTCATTAACGCTCTATCTGCCACCCTTCTATCCACCACCCTCTCCCATGTGTACTTATGCTTGACTTTCTTCTTAAAACACTGTATTTGCTATCATCACTCTCTTTTAAGACACATCTCCACTACAATTTTTACCTGGAACTCCATACTTCCCAATCACTCTGTCAATTGGTTAATTTCCTAACCTAGCATTTAGGTCTCCCAATACAACTACAATGACCTTTCTCCCTAATCCCTATATGCACTCATTTATATCTACCCATAAAGCCTCCCTTTCCTCTACGTTCTTCTCACTACCAGGTCCATACGCACTTACAAAAACCCACATCTCCTTTCCCAACTTCACCTTCATCCACATCAACCTTGATGAAACCTCCTTCCACTCCACTACCCGCTTACTTATCTCTTCACTTACTAGTATAGCCACCCCTTCTCTCCCTTGTCCCCTCTTCATTCCTGAGTACCTCCCAGCTACACTCCCAAACTCACAGTCACCCTTTCCTTTCATTTTAGTTTCACTCAAAGCCAGTACATCCATCTTTCTTCTCACAAACATACTGCCTATTTATTCCCTTTTACTCTCATCTGTACCACATCCACGCACATTAAAAGACCCAAACCTTAGGGTACTGGTTGGATAGCTCCCAGACGCTCTTATGCCTTTACTTTCGTTTTTAGGAATGTCCCCTTTTGGGGCTACAGGTAGTAGGACTCCTAATCCCATCCCCTGTCCCTTTTTTGTCACCTTTTACGACTCAAGTGGAAATACTTGGTGGCAGTATTCTTTTGCCCCCACCACAGGGTAGGTAGGCGAGAAAAGGAAATGAATATTCAGAGAAATGGTACAGGACAGTAACAAGGGGTCGGGGGACAGCATAACGGAGGGACAGTCGTAGTATAAAAGTGTCATCATTTCTCTATGTACAGTTTTCCTCTATCACAGACAAAATGATGTGTGGCTCTGGTCTGCAGGGGCACCCCATATAGACCCTAAAGTATCAACTGCATGCTACTTTGCCACAATAACATGCAGCCAATACCCCAATATTAGTATAAGCTATTTTTAATTTCCTTTCTACTTGTCTTTCTGTCTTCTTTGCTTCCATTTTCCTTATATACCATTTTCTCAGCCTCAGATCCACCACTCTCCAAAATACTTTTTTTTTTCAATTTCAGTTCTTTTTTTCATTCTTCTCATTTGCTTCGTTCCTAAGTTCCTTTTCTTTCTCTTTTTCGTTCTCACTCATTTCTTTTTTATCCATATATTTTTGTAATGTTCACTATTAACTAATTTTGTTGTTATGGATAGTATTTCCTCTGCAAATGTTGAGATCTAGGCTTTAATTTCAGTGGCCTGTATTGTTTTTCTTTAGAGTATTTGCCCATTCTATGGATTTCCTCGATTTCCTGATCCCAGCCTAATTCATCTGTTTGTAATTCTTTCAGAATTTCCTTAGCGATCTCTTTCTCTTCCTTTTCCCTCTGATATCTGGGTACATCATGCTTCTCTTTAATGCCAAAGATTATGATGCATCTTTTTTTATCCACTGTGTCCCTGACCAACTTGCCTTTCTCTTTGATTACTTGGATCACTGTTTCCTTGGTATTTTCTTTGACTTGTACTCCCCCTGCCACTGTTTCATGCTGGAAGACCCTGCAGGTCATCTGCCGAGTCCTGTACTGGCATCCTTCAGATAATCAATATATACACAACTTTATCTCACTATGCTATCCACTCTGGTCTCTAGCCTCTCACAACAGTTCTCCCTATCATTCTCAAATACAATGGTGACTTTCTAATCAATTCTACATGACATTTACATCTGATAATGCTGCCAAAACCATACAAGGTAATAAATTCCCTTATGGATGACAACCTTATTGCTGAGATCATTCAATCAAACAATGTAGCTGACAGAATGATTACTATTCCAACCTCTTTGATGATGCTGAGCATGCTCTCAAAGCTCACCACTCCCCTACACCTTACTGGCTTGTGGCATACTATGAGGAAAACCAAGGTAACTGTTTCCACGCTGCTAAGCATCTTGAAGAAGAGACTGGATTGCTCCCAACAAATAACTTCAAGAAATATGGTAGAGGTGATCCAAGATAGGGATTTAACACAGGCCGTGACGCTCCTTCATCTACCTTGCCCTTCAGATGGTTAGGTTAGGTTTTGTTAGGCTTGGTTACGTTACATTATTGAGGTTAGGTTAGCTGTACACAAAATTGCAACTCTCAGTCCTCTCGAAGCGTCATGAATTTATTCCCAATTTTAGGGTTAGCAACTCTTCTGCGGCTGGAATGCGCTTCGCTAAATGTAGCTGATACAGCCAAAAATATTACGAATCGTTGTTAACGCTGCTCAAAAACAACATGGCTATGATCACGTGAGCCCTCACCACTGCTACCATCAAAGGTGTAATTTATGTATTTCCATATATCTTTTATGTGTTGTTGATTGTACACCTGTTTTGCAACGCACATTACTCAATTTCATGCTCCCCACCCAAAAACCCCGATTTCCTAGAGGTCCCCCAAAATCTTTGGAGAGGAAAGATAGGCATAAATCTATATATTTTCTTGAAAACTACGCATTTGTGACGGAAATGATGTACACCATCAATCTATACACTACATATCTCACCAGAAACACATAAGCCACATACAAAAATCTTTGGTTGGGTGAAACTATAAATTGTCCTTTATTTTATTTATTTTTTCATACTTGTATTCTATTTTTCAGGAAGAGCCACATATGTGTGTGTGTATAAAGTTTTTCACAATTGCAATGTACGGGCACAAAAATTTACCATTGATGCGAATCTAATCTATTGACCATTTCCTCCATATACCTTTGCAAATAGCTTCTAAAATTTTTCACATTTCAAATCCCCCAGCTGATTCAGGTCACTTCGCTCGCTTCCCACTCATACTGCAAATGCGAACATACTACGCATGCACTAAGCTATCTTACCCCCATACCAATGCACTTACGAATTCAAGAAGACACATTTGTTTAACCTGTACAAAACACAGCCACGATAACAAGCTATTTAGATAGCTGAAGGAGTGCAACTTAATGCTTGACGGGCTGCGATGTCATATGTAAACAAACAAGACGTAAAGGTGCAAGTGTACGTTTTTTATATATATCTTCTCTATTTTTCTACTTCTATTTTCTGTTCTATGTTTTATATTTTATATTTCTATTTTCTACTTCGATTTTCTATATCGATTTTCTATTTCTATATATATTTTCCATGTCTATTTTAATTTTTATGGTGCAGTTGTGATTACTGGAACGATAGAGCAACTGCAGGAGGTCAGACGGATCACAGCACTAGAAAGAAATGGTCTAAAACAAACAATAACAAAACTGAAGTGCTGTATGTAGGACACATAAATCAATTCCAAACAGCCATCCCGAGTCCACTGCTGAACAAAGGCCTCCTCCATAGCATTCCATGATTCACACGACCGTGCCATCCTCTGCCACGTCTGATCGTCTCTCCACCTTCTGTCTGGTCTCCCTCTTAAACGCTTCCTATTTCGCGGCGTCCACTCAGTAATACACTTGCTCCATCGCTCATCAGTCGTTCGCAATAACTTACCTGCCCAGTTCCACTTATCTCTTTTACCGCCTCCACAATATATTTCACTCTAGTCTGCTCTCTCACCCAACTTGCTCTCTTTCGGTCTCTCAGCGTTATTCCCATCATTGATCTCTCCATTCTCCTCTGTGCAGTCCTTAGTTTGATTTCCATCGCCTTCGTTAGTTTCCAAGTCTCAACACCCGTTGATTATTGCTGTCAGAATGCATTGATAACTTTACGTTTTAAACATAAAGGTAGAGGGCCTCTCAGGATTTTATCATACTTACCACTTTCCAACCAATTGTAATACGTCTTTTTGTTTCATTATCAAGATCTTACATCACTTTCACCATCTGGCCTAAATAATTATGCTCTTCAACTTCTGCAAGACTCACCATCGATTTTAATCTCTTCACTTTGAACTTTCGTGTTAAACATTACTTTGGTTTTACTCTGATTCATTTATAAGCCTACTTTGAGACTTTCCTTGTTCAGATTACTCAGCATATCTTGCAAGTCTTGCGCTTTTTCTGAAATAAGAATACGGTCATCTGCAAATCTTAGGTCGTTCAAATATTCGCCATTAATCTTCAAACCTTTCTCTTCCCAACTCAACCTTCTGAAAATCTCTTCCAAACAAGCTGTAAATAATTTGGGTGAAATGGTATCGCCTTGCCGTACTCCTTACTCGATCTTGACATTTTCTGTATTTTTGTGTGATCGAATTATAGCTGTACCTTTCGCATAAATATTTTCTAAAAACCCTTCCGATCTGTTCGTTTGTACCCTGATTGCGTAACGAGTTTAATACTGCTATTTGTTCTACCGAGTCAAAGGCTTTCTCGTAATCCACAAAAGCTAAACAAAGAGGTATATTGTATTCTGTCGTTTTCTCGATTAATTGGTTTGTCGCCTGCAAATGGTCTAAGGTCAAATATCCGCTCCTATAAAGCCTGCCTGTTATCTCGGTTGGTTTCCATCTAAAACTTGGCTTAGTCTTTTTGTAAGGATCTTAGAGATCACTTTATATACATTTGATAGTAAGCTAATTGGTCGATAGTTGCTAATGTCCTTCAGGTCTCCTCTTTTATGAAGCAAAATCACTATAGCATTACACCACGATTCAGGAACGCTTTCTTGGCGTAAGCACTGAGTGTACAACTGAGCTAACTTAATATAAACGTCTTTCCCTGCGTCTTTCAACAGATCTATCGATATACCATCTCCCCCAGGTGCTTTTCCTCGTTTCATAGTTTTTAGAGCAAATTCTACTTCTTCCTTTGCAGTCTCTTGTACACTACTAACGTCTGCAGATGGACTTACTGACTCAACTACGGTCTTCGACGAGTAAAGCTCGTCATAAAATCCTTCACTCTTTTTACCATTCTGTCTCTACAGTTAATGATTTCTCCATTTCTATCTTTCAAACATATCAATCATTTGCTGTCTTCTTAAAACATGTCTGCGCTCGGTCCCTTTAATACTCTTACCTTTCCGAATAATTTCCTCTGTTTCATCCCTGTTTTTCTTTCTTTTCTCTGATCTCTGCCTTTTTCTTGATAAGCTTGTTTAGTTCTCCTCTTTCTATTTCGTCTTTCCTACTTTTAATCTGCGTGGTCCTTCTTCTTTCAATTAGGCCATTTGTAGCTTTAGTATTTGTTTTCTTCAATACTTTCTTTAGTTATTACGTTTTCTGCCGATTCCATAATGATATTCACTAAATTTAAATTCATATCTTCAACGATGTCCTCGTTGGATCTTAGCGCTTCGAATCTATTATTAATTTCTATTTGAAATTTCCTCTTCTTATCCTTAACCTTTGCAAGGCTGATTTTCTTTCTTAAATCTAGTTTATTTCTCTCGGCTCTGAAGTTGAATTTAGCTGTGCAACCTACCATTTTATGGTCGCTATCTATGTTGACTTTATTTATGACCGTAACATTGCTAACGCTCTTGCTCTCATCTCCTAATATGAAGTCTACTTCATTCTTTGTTGTTCCATTTGGACTTCTCCAGGTCCATGTGCGACCTACACACTTTTGGAAGAAAGTGTTCATTACCCTCATGTTGTAGTTTTTTGCAAATCTACTAACATCTCGCCTCTGTCATTTCTTTCATCAATTCCAAACTTCCCGATGCACGACTTGTCTCCCATCTTCCTCACTTTAGCATTAAAGCCGCCTATTACTTACTTTTTTCTTGGTCCATTACCTGACTTAGATCATCGTAGGACTCAATTTCATCGTCTAAACTCTGTGAAGTTGGTGCATAAACCTGAACTATCTTTAGAGTGTATCTCTTACACAGCTTAATCACAATCCAAGCTACCACGTCTGATAAACTACTGAACTTGATTATATTACCGGCAACCTCTCGGTTTATCAAGAATCCTACTCCACTAGGTCTTTCTTGTCCTTACATCTATCGTAGAACAGGTGGTGACCATCTTGTAATTGTATCAGCTTTTCTTCCACTCTTCGGACTTCGCTCAGTCCTACGATGTCCCACTTGATGTAGTCTAGTTCTTCCATTAAACTCTCCAGCCTGTAGTCTTCTGAGAGAGTTCTTACGTTGTAGGTATAGACCTTCATTTTCTTCAAGATGTTTAATGCCCAAGACTTTGATCTACTTGGATAGTCCTTACTCACATCCGGTGGCACACTGCCCGTAAGCACACGAGGCAATGCGGTTGGACCTTTAGGAGACGATGATGCAACAGGAACGCCCGGTTTTGTTTTGGTTGTGCTGTTCATGGTTGCTATGAAGGGAGGTTGGCAGTAATCTCACCTCCTTGCCAGCTGATTTCTGGTGAGATATTTCTCCGGTGTGACCTTATTCGTTATATTCGGTGAAGCCCTATATATCTATAGGATGCCCAATGGTCCACGCCGTCATTATGACGGTACCCCATATATCTATGAGGAATTTCCCTGCTCGCCATCAGAGATGTGCCAGTTAGCAGTGGGTCCTGCGACTGTGCATGTGAGCTGCTCTTTGTCTGATCTTTCTTACAAAACCTGTTCGATATGGGTGACCCTGCAGAGATTTCCTCTCTATCGACATACCTTTTGTAATCATTAAGATTCTCAAGCCTATCCACCACATCAAGGTGTCAACTCTCGGATAGGAGGACGCATAAAAGGAGGATATAAATATCACAGCTGGAATACTTCAGTGAAGGGTGACATATGACTTGAGGAATAATGTTAAATATTATTCCCAACTTCAAGCTTTGTTCAACATTTTCCAATAATAATGGGAGTGCTGTACTACTTGTAACTCACCTGATTTCCGTGGTTTTCCGGTTCTTTGGTTGTTTCTGCTTCATTTTTCAATTCCTTGACACACGCACTTCTCTCACTCTACAATCTACCTTACCTAAACCCACTAGCTCTGCTAATCCTAATCGTGTTAGAGTTCCACTTGCATCTTCTCGTTCCACACACACACTGATGACGCGCACACCGTTGTGCGCCCTCCTTCCTACAACGTGACCTTTTGACTCCTTGCTAGGGGTGCCAATTGTGCTAAGAGGAGGTTATATGAAGGAGTGATTGTGCCAACAGTACTGTACGGGACAGAAACATGAAACATGAGATAGGAAGAGAGAAGGAGTTTGAATGTGTTTGAGATGTATGATAGGTGTTACTAGGCTGGATAGAGTGAGATATGAGGAGGTGAAGAGGAGAACAGGGGTGGAAAGGGAACTGGGAGATAGTGTTGATGAAAGAGTATTAGGATGGTTTGGAGACATGGAAAGAATGAGTGAAAAAAGATTAGTAAAAGAAGTGTGGAAGGCAGAGGTGGAAGGAGGAAATATGAGGGAGCATCCTAGGATGAGATGGATGGATGGGGTGAAAGGGGCATTACAAAAGAGAGGAATGTCTGAGGAGGAAGGACGAGAGAGGACAGAAGATAGGGGTGAATGGAGAGGGGTTGTGTATAGATGATGCTGTGATGCATGATGGGGAGTGGTGGTGAGGAAGTATATATGAGAAAAGTTTGACACAGCTCTAAGGGATTTCTCCTCATCTTCTCCTTCTCTGCATGAGGGGATGGTGAGGGGGAGGGTCGCCGAATTTATGAAGTGGCCTTGGTGTAGATGTGTTGTGTCTTGCGACACTGCTTCTGACCCAGGGCAGTGCACAGGATGCAGGGATGACCCATGATCTAGGAGGTGCCAAGATAAGAGGGAGGGAGGATGGTGGAGGGGAGTGGAATACATAGGAAATGGAATGGGTGGGGGTGATTTATATGCCTTTTCTTTTTGGCTACTCCCCGTGTAGAGGGAAAAAGCCTTTGGTATATGCATGTATGTATTACACCTACATTAATTTTTTGTCCATTTGTTTGGGTTAATTCTACTCACAATCTTATGCATCCTGTTTCATTTTCTCTAAACCACATTGTTTTTAACATACAACAGAACACCCCTACCTTTCTTGTGGTTTCTATCCTTATAAAAGTGTTTAAATTCTGCAATATTGAATTCAGTTTCAAACTCACCATTTAACCATATCTTGGTTATTCCTATTATATTGAGATTTTTGCTTTTGACATACAAGTGGATTTTGTGCAATTTGATCCTAATACTACAAGAATTAAAGTATACGGTTTTAAGAAACTCATGATTCTTTCTTTTTGACATATTTTGTGTTTCAACATCGTGCCTTACATTATAATCTAGTTCTCTATTGACATCTTTCTCTATATTGACACAGTCATCCAATCTCTTATGTACACCTTGGCCCCCTCCCTTCCATGCCGGCCACCTGTAGGTCTTTGGCATTCTGTCCAGCATCACTTTCTAAAATGATATTCTGTGCTCCAGTGACATTATATCCTAGAGTAATATTTTGTCCTCCACTATCATTACATACCATCATGATATTTTGTCCTTTGACATTACATCCTGTAATATTTTGTCCTCTGCCAACATCATATCCTAAAATGATATTTTGTCCTACACTGATATATTGCTCTACATTATTGCTATGCCCTACTGTTTTCCCCAATACACTCTATTTCCCCTTCCCTTTCAAGTTCTTCAGCAAAAAAGGAACTAGGTCATTACAAACTCCAACTGTACTCAAAAAGTTATGGACAGACTTTGATTAAATTTTGTGGAAAGGCATGTCTTAGACTAAGAAATAAGTTAAAAGATTTTGAGGCAGATTCGGATATGTATGAGGATCAAGGGTTTTTTTTGTATCCTTGGCATGTATACTATACAAATTGAATGAATTTAATACAAAGTGGATCCTACTATCATTTACTGTAAAATGTGGGCATAATCATCTTTTTCGATTTTGTGACTCTTGACACTGGTATGTGTTCTCTAAGTGCCATCTAGTGTAATATTTTATTGTGTATTAGAAATACCTCCTAAATTTGGCCTTCTATGAATAAGATAAATGATTAGGGATATATATATTTTTTTGCACCAATTTTGTGTTTCAAGAGTCCTTTGTGTGACAATGACAGAGCTGACAGAAATATTTAATATGTATTTTATATTCATATATATATGTATATATATATATATATATATACACATCTATATATATATATATATATATATATATATATATATATATATATACATATATATATATATATAAGCCAGTAAGGAACAATTACATTTAACCTAACTTTAAAAATAACTATGTATAAAAACAAGTCCAGTACTAATTCCCAACATTAATTCTACCCTCTAACTTCTTCGTTCTCCTCTTGCATTTTTGGCATTCACCCACTCATTATGCACATTATCTAAATTTATTGAATTTCCATATAATTTGTAGTTTTTCACTTATATAAGCATATCCAAATGAAATTTTCCTAAATGGTGTCACAGTCTGCATTAGAGACAAGAAAGGCTCCTTTAATATTCATCAACTTTTCCAAGTCTCAGAACTTCATTCTGAACGAGCAACCAATACTTTTATTTTTTGTGTTAAATTTTATATAATCTTGTATCTAATTTTTCTTGCAACATCAAACTAAATATTTCTGTAGCATCAGCAAGAAAATCATGATAGTTAAGACAAAGGGCAGTAACATGTACACTACCAGATGAAAAATTACATTGACCATTCTTGTACCTCATCCTCAAGGAAACTGTCCTGTAAATGGGTGGAGCATTTTTCATGATTTCATCCAGCCATTCCTCACTTGCAGTACTTTTTCCCTTCACACCCTTTGCTTCATTTGAATCTGACAAGAAGATCCACCAGTTCTATGGAATTCTGTTATTTGTATATATTTTATTCACATTTGTAAATCTAAAAATAGCTACAGATTACAACCATATCTGTGTGCACTACTTACCGAACATAGTTGTTGCCTTGTTTTGTTTCCTGTTGTTACTTTTCAATTGAAGTAGAAAGTTGGGATGGATCTTTCCAACAGCTCCCTTTCATCTTAATTATTATGATTTTTGCTTTGGCATTGTTTCAATGTTCCTCTATTATCCAGATATCTCTACTAATCCAATGACTTGTAGTAGCCATTTTTTTCATCAGTATATTCTTTGCTCCTTTTGTTATTCTTGAAATGTAGGTTTCTGTATGAAATAACAGCGATTTTCTTTTCCAAATGGAATTTGAAACATAAAAAAACACATTGAGATTGTATCAAGTATTCAGACTTTTTAGTTTGAGGGTACAAAACTAATAACATGCTTCTAGATTTATTTCATTGGATTGAACTAGTGCTGGTGATGTATAACTGCTGAACATACAAAAGATCTCAAAACTATGTGTAAAATTATGAAATTGTACACTTATATTTCAAAAGTCATTGACAGATTCTCAAAATCACATTACTTTTGTTTTGAATTCATTGTTATGAAATTAAAGGATTAGTATCTTTAATTACAATATTTTAATTTGATTTCCAAAACCTTATGCACACACTTTTTTCCTTTGTATGCTAGTTGTGAAATGTGTGCACAAACACATGCACAAATCTTACAGGGAATATTTTTCATCACACAGGTCACACTGGAATGGCTTCTTTCCAGTGTGAAACGATTGAGACCTCCTTTGTGAGAAAGCACAGTCACACAGGTCACAGTGGAAAGGCTACTGTCCTGTTTTTACATAGTTGTTTTTTATGGAAACAGAGCTATGCTTATAGTGACCCGCTTTTGTATCTTTCAGCATCCAGTTTGATCTTAAATTCTTGTATAGTTTTTGCACTCTATCTTTCATTGGGGGAACCTGTCTCTCTGTCCTTGTTCCCAATTTTGTGAGTTTTCAATTGTAGGGGGATCACATGATATTTGAGGTGATTCTTTTGTGAGAAAGTTGCAGTGCACAGGAATGGCTTCTCTCCATTGTGGGTCCTCATATGCATTGTGAGAGAACCCTTTTGTGAGAAAGTTGCACCACACACGTTGCACATGAGAGGCTTCTTTCCTGTGTGGGTCCTCATATGTTTTGTGAGAGATCTCTTCTGAAAGCTATATCATACAAGAATGGCTCATCTCCATTGTGGGTCATTATGTACTGTCAAAGTCACACTGGATAGGCTTCTCTCCTGTGTGAGTCATCATATACTTTCTGAGATAACCCTTTTGTGTGAAAGCAGAATTGCACACGTCACATTGGAAAAGCTTCTCTCCTATGTGCAAGATTCCCCTTACATGAGAAAGCAGAATCATACAGGTCGCATTGGAAAGACTTGCCTCTTGTGTGGGTCCTCATATGCCGTGTAAGAGAACCCTTTTGTGAAAAAAGTAGAATGACATTACTCTTTTGTGAGAAAGTAGAATTGCACAGGTCACAGTGGAAAGACTTCTCTCCTGTGCGGGTCCTCATATGCTGTATGAGGGAACCCTTTACTGAGAAAACATAATAGCACAGCTCACACTGGAAAGGCTGCCCATCTACATGGGTCTTCATATATTGTGTGAGAAACCTTTAATAAGAAACAAGGATTCACAAAGGTCATACTGGAAAGGCTTTTCTTCTGTGTGGATCATGTGTTTTTTGAAGTGATTCTTTTGTGAGAAAGCTGCATCGCACAGGTAGCATCACAATGGCTTCTCTCCAGTGTGGGTCCTCATGTGCTTTCTAGAACAATTTTGTGAGAAACCAGAACCACACTGATCACATTGGAGAGTCTTCTCTCACGCGTGGGCCTCATATGTTTTGTGAGATAATCCTTTCATGAGAAAGCAGAATCACACATCATATAGGAATTGTTTCATTCCTATGGATCATCACGTGATATTTGAGGTAATTCTTTTATGAGAAACCTTCATCACAAAGGTCACACTAGAAAGGCTTCTCTAGTGTGGATCCTCATATGCTTTGTGAGATTAATCTTTAGTGAGAAAGCAGAATTGCACAGGTCACACTGGAGAGGCTTCTCTCCTAAGTGGGCCCTCATATGTTTTGTGAGATGACCCTTATGTGAGAAAGCAGAATCACAGAGGTCACACTGAATAGGCTTCTCTCCTGTGTGGGTTTGAGCTTACCCTTATGTAAGAAATCAAATCCACACAGGGCACACTGGATAGGCTTATCTTCTGTGTGGATCATCATATATTAGATTACCCATTTGTGAGAAAACAGAATCCCAGAGGTCACACTAGAAAGGCTATTCTGTGTGGTTCTTCACATGCCGTATGAAATTATTCTTATATGAGAAAACAGAACCACAAAGGTCACACTGGAGAGGCTTCTCTCCTGTGTGGGTCCTCATATGCCATGTGAGATGACCCTTTTTTGAGAAAGCAGATTCACACAGGTCACACTGGAAAGGCTTCTCTCCTGTGTGGGTCCTCATATGCTGTGTGAGATGACCCTTTTCTGAGAAAGCAGAATCACACAGGCCACACTGGAAAGGCTTCTCTCCTGTGTGGGTCCTCATGTGACGTGCAAGAGAACCCTTTTCTGAGAAAGCAGAATCACACAGGCCACACTGGAAAGGCTTCTCTCCTGTGTGGGTCCTCATATGCTTAGTGAGAGAATCCTTTTGTGAGAAAGCAGAATCACACAGGCCACACTGGAAAGGCTTCTCTCCTGTGTGGGTCCTCATATGCTTAGTGAGAGAACCCTTTTGTGAGAAAGCAGAATCACAGAGGTCACACTGGAAAGGCTTCTCTCCTGTGTGGGTCCTCAAATGCTGTACGAGACATTCCTTTTGTGAGAAAGCAAAACTACACAGGTCACACTGGAAAGGCTTCTCTCCTGTGTGGGTCCTCATATGCTGTGTGAGAGAACTCTTTTGTGAGAAAGCAGAATCACACAGGTCACACTGGAAAGGCTTCTCTCCTGTGTGGGTCCTCATATGCTGTGTGAGAGAACTCTTTTGTGAGAAAGCAGAACCACACAGGTCACACTGGAAAGGCTTCTCTCCTGTATGGGTCCTCATATGCTGTGTGAGATTACCCTTTTGTGAGAAAGCAGAATTGCACAGGTCACACTGGAAAGGTTTCTCTCATGTGTGGGTCCTCATGTGACGTGCAATAGAACCCTTTTCTGAGAAAGCAGAATCACACAGGCCACACTGGAAAGGTTTCTCTCCTGTGTGGGTCCTCATATGCTGTGTGAGATGACCCTTTTTTGAGAAAGGAGAATCACACAGGTCACACTGGAAAGGCTTCTCTCCTGTGTGGGTCCTTATGTGCTGTGTGAGAGAACCCTTTTGTGAGAAAGCAGAATCACACAGGTCACAATGGAAAGGCTTCTCTCCTGTGTGGGTCTTCATATGCTGTGTGAGATGACCCTTTTTGGAGAAAGCAGAATCACACAGGCCACACTGGAAAGGCTTCTCTCCTGTGTGGGTCCTCATGTGACATGCAAGAGAACCCTTTTGTGAGAAAGCAGAATCACACAAGCCACACTGGAAAGGCTTCTCTCCTGTGTGGGTCCTCATATGCTGTGTGAGAGAACCCTTTTGTGAGAAAGCAGAATCACACAGGCCACACTGGAAAGGCTTCTCTCCTGTGTGGGTCCTCATATGCTGTGTGAGATGACCCTTTTGTGAGAAAGCAGAATCACACAGGTCACATTGGAAAGGCTTCTCTCCTGTGTGGGTCTTCATATGCTGTGTGAGATGACCCTTTTCTGAGAAAGCAGAATCACACAGGTCACATTGGAAAGGCTTCTCTCCTGTGTGGGTCCTCATGTGATGTGCAAGAGAACCCATTTCTGAGAAAGCAGAATCATACAGGCCACTCTGGAAAGGCTTCTCTCCTGTGTGGGTCCTCATATGCTGTGTGAGAGAACCTTTTTCCGAATAAGCAGAAACACACAGGTCACACACATAAGGCTTGTGTGCCTCCTTGCATGCTTTACGGGAGCATTCTTTTTTGAGAAAGCTGAATCAAACAAGTTATACTGGAAAGGCTTCTCTTCTGTGTGGGCCATCAAGTGATTTTTAAGGTGACAGTTTTGTGTGAAAGCTTTATCTCACAGGTCACACTGGAATGGCTTTTCTCCAATGTGGGTTATCATATGAAATTTGAAGCGATTCTTTTGTAAGAATGCTACATTACACAGATCATATTGGAGAGGCTTCACTCCTGTGTGGCTCATCATATGCTTTGTAAGAGAACCCTTTTGTGAAAAAGCACAACTTTACACCTCACAATGGAAAGGCTTCCATCCAGTGTGGGTCAACATGTGATATCTAAAATGACTAGTGATATAATTGTGCCACAGATGTCACAGATTTCCTTTTCATTGTATGACAAGTATGGAATCTGTAGATAGCTCTTCAAAGGAAGTGATGAAAAAATGGAATTATATTATTGACATCTATCTCTGAATGTGTGCAACATATTCTAATAGGACACTGGAAGTTTTGTGCACAAACTCTCTCATACTCAAATTTGTACCTAAACCAACCATTTGTATGTGCCATGACCTATCATAGAATAGGGTGAAACACTAACAGATATGGAGCTATCATATATTCCATTCTACTTTTTCATTAGAAATGTGAAAATTATCCTATAGCTTCATGCATACTCATTCACCCAAAACCAAAATGACTCAAATTTTGCTTTTTCATCATGTCATGAGATTTGGAAGCTGGCCCCAACAGTCATATTTTAATATAACCTCATAGCATTCCATGTTTGGGCTCACAAGACCTGAATCTAAACCATCTCAAGGAAGGTTTATTCAGTTCATCTAACTCAAATAAGTTACACAAGTCACATTGTTTAAGACACACAAACCAAAGTTTAGAGTAGACATCTAGAACGAGCTCTGGAGTGCAGTGCTTTTTCGATAAGTTGGAGGAAACATCTAGGTGGTGTCATACTGGGATAGGGGAGCTTTGTCTATCAAGTGACCGAAACGATAGAGTAAATTCACTTAGTAGTTAAAGTATAAAATGGAGGATGATGAGGGTAGACAAAAATATAATGAACCAACAAAGAAAAGACTAGAAGTAAGCAGGGTTGAATCACCATCAGGTGTCATCCCAGGAGTTGGAACATGGAAACATCCAAGAGGAATCAAAGGTATGAAAATATTTCATTTTCAGGGTTCCCAAAAGAAAGTGGAATACTAGATAGAGGTATAGATTTGGAAAGGGAAACAATGTATAAACATATTCTAAATCAGGGAATTGCAGAACTAATAAATGAAATTATAGATCTGAAAGCTGAATACAGGACAATGTATAAAGTGAATGAGTTGAAAAAACAAAATGCTGAAACTAACAGGGAGCTTAATGATCTAAAAAAGGAATTAAACACAGTCAAAAGTGAGAATGAAAGAATGAAAAATGAAGATACTAACAAAAGTGAGGCTTTGAAAAAAGAAGTAAAAGAACAAATACAAGCGGTGACTGAGAAAATTGGAGAAACCATAAACGAGATAGATCTCCAAGAAATAAAAAATAAATGGAAAGTGGAAGAAAACCAAAAAATAACTTTTAAAGGTATTGGACACATGGAAAGAATGAGTGAAGAAAGATTAGTAAAAGAAGTGTGGAAGGCAGAGGTGGAAGGAGTGAATATGAGGGGGCATCCTAGGATGAGATGGATGGATGGGGTGAAAGGGGCATTACAAAAGAGAGGAATGTCTGTGGAGGAAGGACGGGGGAGGACAGAAGATAGGGGTGAATGGAGAGGGGTTGTGTATAGATGATGCTGTGATGCATGAGGGGGAGTGGGTGGGGGATGGGGGATGAGGAAGTATGTATGAGAAAAAAAAAAAAAAATGACACAGCCCGAAGGGATTTCTCCCCATCTTCTCCTTTTTTGCATGAGGTGAGGGGGGGTCGCTGAATTTATGAAGCAGCCTTGCTGTGGATGTGATGTGTCTTGCAACACTGCTTCTGACCCAGGGTAGTGGACAGGATGCAGGGATGACCCGTCATCCAGGAGGTGCCATGATAAGAGGGAGGGAGGAGGGTGGAGGGGAGTGGAATATATAGGAAATGGAATGGGTGGGAGTGGTTTCTATGCCTTTTTCTTTTTGGCTACCCCCCATGTAGGGGGAAAAAGCCATTGGTATATGTATTTCTCTCCAACCTGTTTCTTCATTAAAGAATTTTTATCATTGTTCTTTTATTCCACTTTGATAAGTTTTCTCTGTCAAGGACTTCCATGCCTTTCTTGATTCTATAAATGGCCAATAAATCTCCTTTTTCTCTTCTTTGTTCCAGAGTTGGTAGTTCCAATTTAGACTATCTTTGTATGTCAGTTCTGAAAGAGTTGGGGACATCTTTGTCATTGCTCTTTGCATTCTTTCTACATACATACATATACCAAAGGCTTTCCCCCTACATTATAGCCAAAAAGAAAAAGGCATAGAAACCACTCCCACCCATTCCATTTCCTATATATTCCACTCCCCTCCACCCTCCTTCTTATCTTGGCACCTCCTGGATGACGGGTCATCCCTGCTTCCTGTCCACTGCCCTGGGTCAGAAGCAGTGTCGCAAGACACAACACATCCACAGCAAGGCCGCTTCATAAATTCGGCGACCCCCCCTCTTCGTCCCCTCATGCAGAAAAGGAGAAGATGGGTAGAAATCCCTTCGGGCTGCATCAATTTTTTTCCATACATACTTCCTCACCCCCCATCCCCACCCCCACCCCCTCATGCATCACAGCATCATCTATACACAACCCCACTCCATTCACCCCTATCTACTGTCCTCTCCCATACTTCCTCCACAGACAGACCTCTCTTTTTTAATGCCCCTTTCACACCAGCCACCCATCGCATCCAAGGACGCCCCCCTCATATTCACTCCATCCACCTCTGCCTTCCATACTTCTTTTACTAATCTTCACTCATTCTTTCCATGTGTCCAAACCGTCCTCATATCCTTTCATCAATCCTATCTCCCAGTTCCCTTTCCACCCCTGTTCTCCTCCTCACCTCCTCATTCCTTACTCTATCCAGCCTAGTAACCCCCATCATACTTCTCAGACATTTCATCTCAAACACATTCAAAATCCTTCTCTCTTCCTCTCTCATGTTCCTTGTTTCTGCCCCGTACAATGCTGTTGGTACAATCACTCCTTCATATAACCTCCTCTTAGCATCCATTCCCAGATGTCTATTTGTCATTACATTTTTTAGTCCACCAAGGCATTTACTTGCTTCTCTCAATCTACATTCTACCTCCACCCCCACTCCTCCCTGTCCTGCCACATTCGCACCCAAATATCTAAAACTATCCACTTTCTCCAGTCTTTCACCCTTAATGCTCACTTCCAGCCTGCTGTCACTCTCTCTCCTTGTACATCTCATCACCTTACTTTTACCCACATTTATCTTCAGCTTCCTTCTTTCACACACCTTCTCAAACTCTGTCACTAACTTCCTCAATCCCTCGTCTGATCCTGCTACAAGCGCAGTGTCATCAGCAAACAACAACTTGCTCACCTCCCACTTTTCTCCATTTTCTTTCTAATTGCTTTATATTTTTCTCCATTTTCTCTCTAAATTCCTTTATATTTTTTTGTGCTGGATGTCCATAGTGTCGCAGTGTACTCCAATCTTAGTCTTATCAGTGTGACTAATATGTTTTTTACCATTACTTCATCCAAGTAATCAAAAGCCACCTTTATTGATCTTAGTAAATTGTAGGTTTCTCCGACTATTTTGTTTATATACTTGCCTGGGGACATGTCTTTTTTAATAATCACTCCTAGATCCAATTTCATATTGTCATGATATTCTTTTTTAACTTTTTCCAAACTCTATTATACAGTACTATATTTCTTAGTGTTGAAGTTCACTTCCCACTTTTGGCTCCATTCCCAGACTTTGTCCAGGTCACTCTGTAGTGATTCAGTCTTTTCTGTACAGTACTTACTTTCTTTAGTAGTTCTGCACTGTCTGCAAAGAAACTCATAACATGAGTTATTCATATAGCATGAGTTATTGTCCCCTAGGGAGAAAATCCCTAAGGAGACTAATTTCCCCCATTTTGTCCCTACTTATCCTTTCCCCCCTGGGCTCTTTCTCCCCTTGTACCCTAAATGTCCCTAACAATTTTTTTTCTTTCTTTTCTTCTTTTTATTCTTTATTTAGATCGTGAAACATTGGTGGGCAAAAGAAAATGGAAATTAGGAAATGGTTGAAGATTAAATTGAATTGGTCATTATTATGTGGTTTGGCTTGTGAGTTAATTGGTCATTATTGTGTGGTTTGTCTTGTGAGTTAATTTTATTATTTACTATTTACCTGTTTATTGTTAAACTATACCTACACATTTATTCATTTATTATTATTTATTATTTTATTTTTTTATTCATTATATATTTTTTCGCATCCGACCTAGTTATGGACTAAAAGGTCTCCTGTTGGCATGCTCCGCCTTTGTAAACCTTTGTAACATTCTACACCTTCATCCATGTCATTTATATATACATATATATATATAGCAAAAATTATCAGAGCTAATACTAAACCTTGTGGGATTCCATACACAACCACTCTCCATTCACCCCTATCTTCTGTCCTCTCCCATCTTTCCTCAACCGACATTCCCCTCTTTCCCAATGCCCCTTTTACCCCATCCATCCATCTCATCCTAGGTCGACCCCTCATGTTCACTCCTTCCACACCTATTTTACTAGCCCTTCACTTATTCTTTCCATGTGTCCAAACCATCCCAATACTCTTTCATCAACCCTATCTACCAACTCCCTTTCCGCCCTCATTCTCCTCATCACCTTATTTCTCACTCTATCTAGCCTAGTAACCCCTATCATACTTCTCTGGTGCCTCATCTCAATACACATTCAGACTCCTCTCTTCCTCTCATATGTTCCATGTTTCTGCCCCACAGTGTTGTCAATACAATCTTTCATTTCTTAGTTTGATCAATATTTGCCACTTAGCCATTTCTTTTCCACCTTTTCCAAGCTTTGTCTCTTCTATCTTTTGCCTCACTACATTTTTTGTTGTACCAGCATTTAATGTACACCTCTTCCTGTTTTTGTTCTGGTATGTATTTATCCACTCCTTCATTATAGATTTCTTTTAATATCGTCCATTTCTCTTCCATCTGTTTATCTTCATTAAAGAAGTTTTCCCAATTCACTTTTTGAAAGAATTTTCTGAGTTTCCCAAATTCCGTCTAGTTGTACATTAGCCTTCCTTTTTTGCGTTTCTCATTTCTTCACAAATAAATTTCCTCTTTTAGTTCAAATTCAATTAGTATGTGGTCACTCTTCCCAATTCATCTTCTTCTATTCCATTTTATCCACAATTTCAGGCTCTGATGTAAATGTCAAGTCTAGTCCCAACAGTTCCTCATTATTTCTATATCTGGTATTCTCTTTTACCCAGCAAGTCACTGTGTATTCAATGGTCATGTCCAGTAGTATATTTCCCCAAAGGTCCTCTCCACCCTTCACTGTCATCTCCCAACATATTTCCTTAGAGTTAGTCACTCATAATTACTAAGTTTCCTTTCAGTATTTCATTTAATGCATGCCTTGTGTCTTCCAACATATTATTATGTTATAAGTTACAGGGGAATAAGCCTACTATGTGTGTTATACAAAGTATACACAAGAATTCTAATGAAGTGGCTTAAACCGTACACAGAACAGGAGTTGGGGGAATATTAGTGTGGATTTTGGTGAAACAGATCAACTATGGATCATATTCACACAGTCCGACAACTAATGGAGAAATATTACGAATATGGTAGGACCCTATATCAGCTATTTGTAGATTTCAAACAAGCATTATGATAGTGTGCACTATCTACAGGAAATCTTATATAAGAATGATTTATTGAAATGGGACAATGGAAAAACAAGAGGACATGAAAAGAAACTTAAAAAAGATAGTTACAGAAGAGATCTGAAAAAAATAGCTTCCCACACAGTGATAGATACTTGGAACAAATTAGACAAAGAAGCAGTGTGTACAAACACTATTCAAGATTTTAAGAAAAAACTTGATGCTGAGAGATACAAAGATGGGTCACCACGAGCATAGCTCCTTTCCCGTATAATACAACTAGGTAAATACAGACCATCAATGTGGCACATAATGGCAGAACTAAATAGTCCAGCTAAATTAATATCCCTCATTAGAATGTGCTACATACGAAGCAGATGTACAGTAAGAGTTGGAAGGAAAGATACAATTTCAATATACACAGTGGCCTTAGGCAGGGATGTATGCTGTCACCTTTACTCTTTAATCTTGCACTGGAGAAAGCAGTCAGGCAGATTACCAACCATCCAGGTGGAGCTAAGTCATCCAATGGTCAGATAACCCACCTTGCTTACACCAATGATGATGTGGTGGCTAAGACCGTGGAGGAAATTAACAAGATCTTTACAGTATTCCAGAGAACAGCAGAACAAATAGGCCTAAAATGATATGAGCAGAAAACAGAAATTATGAAACTAAGTAGAAATGGCAATTACACACTAGGAGAAGAGTAAATTGGATCACTATGTGTGAAGAAAGTTGACAAGTTCAAGTACCTGAGATCCACTTTCAGTGAGAGAAATGAATTGGACGGAGAAATAAACGACTGAATAGCTGTAGGAAACAGATGTTACCATGCCCTGGCACCTGTAATGAAGAGTTGGACCATCAGCAGAACTAAGATAAAAACATATAACATTGTAATAAAACCAAAAGTCCTGTACGGATGTGAGACATGGGGACTGACAAAAGAAAGGGAGAAAAGACTGGAATTTTTTTAAAACAATATCCTGAGAAGAATCCTCGGCCCAGTATATGACAAAGAAAAAGGGAAATGGAGACAGACATAATAGGGAAATTAGAGATCAGACTGGACAACCATACATTCAGGATGAAATACGGGGAAGAGCAAGGTGGGATGGACACTGCCTCCGAATGGAGGCAGACAGACTACCAAGGAAGGTGATGGAAGGAGGAATAGAGGGCAGACAACCATTAGGGAGACCCAGGTACAGATGGATGGATGGAGTGAGGAAGGATGTGAACAGGGTGGCAGAGGATAGAACCATCTGGAGAGGCATAGTGAAAGTGGTGAAGGGCTGTCCAACCTGATAACCAACAGAGTAAGAGAGTAAGTTATGGAATCTCTTGATTTCATACAATATTTCTATACCTTGTTTCCCTTTCCAAATCTATACCTTTACCTAGTATTGCACTTTCTGTTGCAAACCCTGAAAATGCAATATTTTTGTACCTTTGATTCCTTTGAACCATTTCCATGTTGCAACTCTTTTTTGGGATGACACCTAATGGTGATGCAACCCTGCTTACATCTAATCTTCTCTTCACAGGTTCACCATATTTTTGTCTATCTTCACCATCCTCCATTTTCAATTGTTACCACCAAGTGGATTTACCCTAATATATCATTTTGGTAATTTGATAAACATACCTCCCATCCCAATATGATACCAACAAGCTAAAAGTGATCTGGACATTTAGGTCATATGACCTGCATCCAGTATCTATGCAAGATTATGTAAGTGAATATCAAGAAGTTTTTACTCCTAAGAATATCACAACCAGTGCATATCAAATTTAGAGTGAACTTCATAAATTCTTGATTTTTGTACTCTGGAAGACAAGATGGAGCCCCATCCCCAATAAGAATATAAGAACAATGTAAGCAAACAGGATGCATATGTTGATAAACAAAGAGTCTTGCCAGTCTCATTTATTCTCTAAATCACTACCAATGTTGATGTTAATTTGAGGTACTTACACATGGGGCACATACTTAGAATAATAAGAGCTAGCCAGTGATCATATGGGTCAAAATTGCAGCTGCCAGACCAGCTAACATCTACATGACATAAAAGTGTTTGCTCGTCTCAAATTTCTAAAAATTCATGCCAAAATAACTATTAATTTGCACTACTCATAAATGGGGTTCAAAATTCTCAATGATAAGAGCTAGCCAATGATAGAGGTAAGAATTGCAGATGTGAGACCTGGCCTAATCTATTCTAGCCCCTTGGTAAATATAAAGATTTTTTTTTTTTTTTTCTAACAGCTACTGACATTACTATTAGTTTGCAGGACTTATATCTGTGGTTCAGAATACATCAGAATGATACGAGATAGCCAATGGTACTATAGGTAATTGACGCTGTGAGACTGGCAAACATTTTCATAAATATCCACACTACCCTTACTAGGTATGTGTGAACCTGTGGACAGCGCTACCATTGTGAATGTAATGTTTACACCGCCATCTTTTGTGGCCCGTTTAAATGGGTATGCATCAGTTTGAATGCTTGTAGCATTCAGCACATTCACAGGATTATCAAATTGTCTTTTTGTTCTGGAAGTGTATGCCCAGTTAAAAAAAAATAATAATAATAGTCACCAATTTAAATACAAATTTGGCTACTATCCATTACAAATTAGTTTTTTGAGTAAAAATCTAAAAATAAAGTGCCTATATATGAATATTTTAATGTAATATTCCTATTTTTTAGCCAGTTTTCTCCTGGAAATGAGCAACTGTAAGATTGTTGGTAATGTGACAGCTGTGCCTTAATGCATAACATGTAGGCATGTTCTCCGATACTTAGTCATGTTTGTGAACACATGATATAATGGAGATACTTCGCATAGTAGTCATAGAGGGTGTTGTTCACAAATAATACTTACATTGTTATGGTATGAATTTTAAGATGTTGGACAGGCTATGCTATGTCTATTACATAGCCAGCTATGGCTATGATAGCAAGTATATTAGATAACTCTTAATAATATGGTTAGTATTCCATGTCATGGACCATGTCCATGACCATGAGAAGTCTCAAGACTAGTAGAGGTCTAGAAACAAGACTTTTCTTCTGGGTTTCATGATGATGATAGACATGAGCTGTTGAAATAAGGCTGTTTATTCAGATTATCATGATTGTAAATAACATGATTAAACAAAATAACTCCTTTGAAAGTAAAAAGACTTTATTAATTTTTCTATTTCAGTAAATTGGTGTAAAAAATAATTTGCCGATTTCAACGTAAATTTAAGTAAAGTCTTAAGATAGTTGCAGTATTGACTGGTTAGTGTAATGAGAGGCAATCTAAGGGTAAGGGCTAAGGCACCTATATATGCACTTTAAATGTTATAGTACAGGTAAACGTCGACTTACGATGGCATTAGGTTTCGATAGAACCATCGTAAGACGATCTCATCGTAAGTCGATCCCCACTCTGTTCCGTGGTCACTGTACCTAGCCTACCTGTATATTAACCACCAGAGATACTGAATATAGCCTATTAAACATGTACAGTAGTTTATTTAATTATTTTTATCCTTTTTACCATATTCAAACACTATAATATGTATTTTCAGTACGGAACTTAAATCTCGCGGGCAGCAGCCAATGCCAGCCGTACGACGTGACGTAATAATACTCGCATCATAAAATATAGTCACCGCTTATATCGATCGTTCTCTCTTTCACCCGCGAATTTTGAAAACCACAGAGAATGGGATTTAGGGCACATTTGAGAAAATGTAAAAACACAGGGGTGACTACAATAAATATAATCAAGACGCCGATATGGCACCGTCGCGAATCCACTTGCTCCTCATGACGCCTACGTGTGCGGCACCGTATGGAAGGGGTTAAATTATCATATCGTCGTCGTCGTCGTCGTCATCGTAAAGTCGAACAATCGTAAGTCGCGGCCATCGTAAGTCGACGTTTACCTGTAGTTCTTTTAGCTACAATACATTGATGGAACATGTTACAAGAGAGGTGTTAGTAAGAATTGTATAAAAGGAAGGTCCTGCATTGTTGTTGACATGCTCAGGTGATTTGTTGACCCATAAAACCTTCATATGCCAAGTTGCATGTCAATTGGGCCAGTGGTTTGGATTTTATTGGTTAGCTGCCATGACAAAATGAAAGGTGTTAGTAAGCATAGTATAAAAGGAAAGTTCTACATTGTTTCTGGCATGCTCAGATGATTTGTTGACCCATAGAACCTTCACATGCCAAGTTGTATGTCAATTGGGCCTGGGGTTTGGATCTTATGGATCTCTAAATTGACAAAAGTTGCAACGGCAACATGATAGGTGTTAGTAAGAATGGTATAAAATGAAGGTCCTGCATTGTTTTGACATATTCAGATGATTTGTTAACCCATAAAACCTTTACATGCCAAGTTGCATGTCAATTGGGCTAGGGGTTTGGATTGTACTGATGATCATCTCTAAATTGACAACTTGATAGTTGCCATGAAAAGGCAAATTTGGTATGAGGGAGATGTTCCACATTGTTTTTGACATGCTCATGTAATTTGTTGACCCATAAAGCCCAGGTATTGCAAATTTTAATAAAATTGGACCCATGGTTTAGAGTTTATGTATTTCTTTACAAATTACCACCCTTAATTCTAACCTTTTTTATGGTAAAGTCTTGCAAACAATTCGGAATAAAAAAAAAAAAAGTATCTCCCTGGAGAATGGTTGTATATGGATGATGTTACATGAGGTGGAATGGGTGGGGGGATGGGGGGGTGAGGTAGTATGTGTGAGCAAAATTTGATGCAGCCCGTAGGGATTTCTCCCCATCTTCTCCTTTTATGCATGGGGGGACAGAAAGGCGGGTCGCCGATTTAATGAAGCAGCCTTGCTGTGGATGTGCTATGCCTTGCGACACTGCCTCTGACCCAGGGCAATGGACAGGGTGCAGGGATGACCCATCATCCAGGAGGTGCTAAGATAAGAGGGAAGGTGGAGGGGAGTGGAGTGTATTTAGGGATGGAATGGGTGGGAATGATTTTCTGCCTTTTTGTTTTTGGCTACCTCCCTTGTAAGGGGGAAAAGCCTTGGTACATGTACATATGTATGTATTTAAGAAAATTAAAAAGTATTTTGTTTCTAATGAAATTGTCTTTCACATACAATAATAATCTAAGGGGTAATTTTTTTTTTTCAAATTTTTGTGCCCATACCCATCATGAAAAGGCAAAATTTGTATAATGGAGATGTTCCACGTTGTTTTTTACATGCTCTGGTGATTTGTTGACCCATGAAACCCAAGTTTTCAAAATTTCAATAAAATTGGACCAGTGGTTTTAAGTTTATGTGAACTTCTTTACCAAAAACTTTACAAATTACCACCCTTAATTCTAACCTTTTGTTATAGTATAGTATAGTCTAGCCCAGGGGTTTCCAAAGTGGTCGATATCGACTCGCAAGGGTCGGTATCGACTCGCAAGGGTCGATGAGACCATCCAAGGGGTCAAAAGGGGGTCAGTACATTGCTAGGGGGTCGAAAAGGGGTCAGTAAATGACTATGGGTTTGAAAGGCAGTCCTTAAAATTAAATAGTTGGCATGAAATTATCATGTTCTCTTCCCGTACTGAAAGAGTGAGAATAATCAACCAAACAATATCTAAACTTAATGAAAAACCGTGCCAGTTCACTTGGAGTCAAAAATCCTTTCCATTCTGTGCATGTCGGAAGAATCTCACATACACACAACCACATCGTGAATGAACATCAAGATGACGAGCTTGTGTAATATTATTGGCTTAAATATCACTTATAGTAATATAATGGTAAATTATGAATATTTATTTTAAAACATTTATGTTTATGTATATGTGAAAGTATCTGTATTATTATTGGAACACCATCGCCTTGATGAATGTTGCCATTTGGCCCTTTTATAACGGATCAAAATAAAAAATAAACAAATAGAATAAGTAAAATCCACAAACACGAAAACTGTGACTATGGTACTTTAGAATTACCATAAGTGATTTATGAGACCAACCAAGTTAAGAATTAAAACAATATATCAACAACAAAAATGATATTGATAATGATGATAATAACACTATTGATAACTAAAATAATAATAATAATAATGATAACTAGAATAATAATAATAATAATAATGATAACTAGAATAATAATAATAATAATAATAATAATAATAATAATGGATAGGTGGTAAGGGAACACGGGCTGAGGGAAATACTTTTATTCCTGACTAGTTTCGCCTGAGTGGCTTCTTCAGAGGAATTCTGGAATTCTGGAATTCAAGAAAAGACCACCTCGCTTGCGCGGGATCGGGTTTTGTGGGAGGGGAAGAACGTCTGTTAGAAAATGAAAAGATAGTAGTGTATAAAAGAGGGCTATTGCCACCGGGCGAATCGCGAGCAATTAGGGGCTAGATTGTTGTCATGGCATAGGAGGACTTGACCAGGAGCTTGGAGGGAAGCGCCCGACGCCGGAGGTTAGGAGGTTGGGATTACCAACGGGGTTACCAACGGGGTTAGGATCACCAACGAAAGTTGAGAAAATGGTAGGAGGCGTAGTAGTAGAGAAAGGGGGAAAAACGGAAAAATCTTTAGTGGGAGGTAAACTGAAATGAGAAGATGTAGTATAAGAGAAAGTGTGAAAGGAAGCGAATTTTAGTCGAAGAAAAAGGAAGTGTATATGTTTGTGCGTGGGATGCGGCTATGTTCGTGAGAGGTGTATGTGTGTAATTTACGGTTAGTGAGTAGATTTCACTTCCCGCGTTTAGAGGGCGTTCCTGATTAGCCCCAGGTAAGGCATGAGGAACATAGTTTGAAGTCAAGTTGATCAATATATATGGCAAAAGAAGGAACGTGGCAAAGTGATAGGTTGGACCCCAACTCGACCTCCTCTGACGCTGTAGCGGACTGGCACAGCGGGTGGACCAAGTATCGTCCTGTTGGTCGCGTGGCGGAAACGTCCGTCTGGAACAGGGGCTCAGATTTTATTATTCGTTACGATAAAGTGTGCTGCTGCTTTAGCTCATATTAAATCCCCAGTCCTCTTATTGATGTTATCATGGATGTTGATAAAAACGGACTCCATCGCCTTTCTTTCCTGCCGTGTAATGTTATCCATGAGAATTTTTGCCTGGTCCCATTTTGGTAGATGGCCTCTTTCGTCGACATGGTTAACTAATGCACTACTAACCCTGTGGTGCCTTACATCTGCTCGGTGTTCTTTCAATCTGGTGTCTAAGCCTCTGCCGGTTTCACCGATGTATTTTCTGTCACATCCACCACACGGGATTTCGTAAACTACGCTGTTTGTATTTGTGGTTGGGTCTTTTTTCTTGATTAAAAGGTCCTTTACTTTCGTACCTGTGGAAGTCGCAAGACGAATGTTGGAGGACGATAAGATTTTGCTCATATCTCTCTGCACAAACAGTGAATGGAAACATGTAGGGAGAACGGACCTTATCAACAATGTATCTTCCCACACCCTGACATTAACGCAGCAAGAAGCACTGTCCTTAGGAATGAAGTTTGACACCGGTATGAACAACAAGAGTTATTTGGATTTTGTGCTTAAAAACAGCCGTTGGGACGACAGCGACATCGAGAAAGGCTTCAAGCAAGGTATCATTTTAAGTTGCATTGCGTCTGCCTCTTCGAAGAGAACATCAATTCCGAAGAGATATGTCAAGGCGCTTAATGAGTTAAAGAAAATGGAAGATATCATCATCACATCTGCGGACAAAGGAGGAGGCATCGTGATCCTTGATTCCGACGACTACAACAGGAAGATGCTTGATCTCTTAGCAGACGGAAATACGTACTCTAGACAACCCCGTGGCCAAGCAATTAAAGAGGCGGAGATATTCAACAAAGAAGCCAGACACCTGTTAAACAAGACAAAGCGAGGAAAGAAGTTGTTACACCTATTGGAAGAGGCCCCCAAAACTCCATCCATACACAAGCCAAATATCCCATTACGACCCATCACTTCTGGGATTGGCAGTGCACCACACCGCCTAGCCAAAATTCTAGCCACCCCTCTTTCCGCGGCTTTGGGTAGACTCAGCCAGGCACATCTTCGGAATTCATCAAATCTTAAAGAGAGGTTACAAAAAGTGAATTTCAGGGACAAGAAATTGGTGAGTTTCGATGTGAAAAATCTTTTTACGAACGTCGCAATTGATGGTGCCCTAGAAGCAGTTGAGGAAGTACTGGAAATGTTCGAGGATAGTGATTTACCCGTGTGCAAACGTGATTACAAGAAATTATTATCCATGTGCGTCAGGTTCGGTGCTTGTGAATTTAACGGTGAAGAATACCGCCAACATGCAGGTTTAGCGATGGGTTCTCCCCTCAGTGCAGTTATGGCCTCTCTATATATGGAGATGTTAGAAAACAAGTTTTTTCTCCGCATGATATATGAAAATACTGTTTGGCTGAGATACGTGGACGATGTTTTAGTGATTACCCACTACAATACTAAAATTGAAAATTTATTATCTAATCTAAATAGTGTGAATTCTAACATACAATTCACGATCGAAAATGAGATAGACGGACAACTACCTTTTCTAGACACCGTGTTAATAAGATCAGGATGCGGCGTTAAATTTAAAGTTTACAGGAAACCAACAAATAAAAATGACTTCATTCATTTCTACAGTGCACATAATAAGAGGACAAAGACTGGTGTGGTGATAGGCCTGTTTTTAAGAGCACTTCGTATTTGCAGTGACGAATTTCTAGCGGATGAAATGGAAATGATTAAAACAACTTTTGAAGAGCTCAAATACCCCAGAGGGTTACTTTGCACCCTGGAAGAGAAGGCTCGTAGTATACTACGCAACAAAAGAGAAAAGTCCAACGCTAAATATTGGGTGGTCCCAAATTCCAATCTAACGAGAGACCTAGACAAAATCTTATCGTCCTCCAACATTCGTCTTGCGACTTCCACAGGTACGAAAGTAAAGGACCTTTTAATCAAGAAAAAAGACCCAACCACAAATACAAACAGCGTAGTTTACGAAATCCCGTGTGGTGGATGTGACAGAAAATACATCGGTGAAACCGGCAGAGGCTTAGACACCAGATTGAAAGAACACCGAGCAGATGTAAGGCACCACAGGGTTAGTAGTGCATTAGTTAACCATGTCGACGAAAGAGGCCACCTACCAAAATGAGACCAGGCAAAAATTCTCATGGATAACATTACACGGCAGGAAAGAAAGGCGATGGAGTCCGTTTTTATCAACATCCATGATAACATCAATAAGAGGACTGGGGATTTAATATGGGCTAAAGCAGCAGCACACTTTATCGTAACGAATAATAAACACAGAGCCCCTGATCCAGACGGACGTTTCAGCCACGCGAACAACAGGAGGATACTTGGTCCACCCGCTGTGACAGTCCGCCACACCGACAGATGAGGTCGAGTGGGGGACCAACCTGACACTTTGCCACGTTCCTTCTTTTGCCATATATATTGACCAACTTGACTTCAAACTATCGGTCACGCACATTCACCCGACACCACGCAACATCCCCGGGCTGACCACATGGCTGGTCAGGACCCAATTAGGAGCACCTTCTCCATCTTCTCCTCCAGCGAGGAAGAAGATGATTCGACTCTACCACAAAAGAGACGACGATCCAATCCGGATAATGAAAGAACCCACCTTGAAATGGAGTCCAGTGAACTGGGCATCATCGCCACCACCTCCGCTAAGGACGGTTGCTCTCACCCGTCCTCTCAGCTAGCCACCACGCTGCCCCCCCCTCCCAACCTCTCCCCATCAGGGGACACTGGAGCGAAGGAGGAAGGCAACCCTGAGCGTATGACATACGCAGCCGTCACCAAGGAGGCCAAAGAACCTCAAGGAGGTGAATGGCAGGTGGTTATTAACCGCCGCCATCGAGCCAAGAAACCCCCTACTGCACCACCACCCTCCAAATTCCCAGTCATAATCCGCCCTGACGACGGCGACACTAATTTTGTCAAGATAGGCTCCTGGAGACAGGCCCGAATTATCAAAAACACAGTTGGGCCTGTTGAACGTATACGACAGATCCCTAGTGGAGAATGGTTGATCAGCTGCACCTCGGAGAAACAGCAGGGAAATCTACTGCGCTCTCCAACGCTGACAATGGACTCCAAGCTCAAGGATCAAGATATCAACCTGCATCCCCAAGACAATAGTGGTTGGGGTTATCAAGGGGGTCCCCATAGACAGCAATGCAGAACACATTCTACGAGCTGACCTAGAAGCACAGAACCTCGCAATCGATTCTCTTCAACGCCCAAAGAGCAGAGACGGTGTAGAGACGGGATCTGTGCGAGTCGCCTTCCTAGCGGCTGAACTTCCCACCTCCGTAAAGCTGGGGTACACCCAGCATCAGGTGGTGCCCTACGTTGTCCCTGTACAGCGAAGCACAAACTGCCAGCTGCTCGGCCACCCAAAAAAAGGAGTCCCGACGCCAGTCTCCCCGGTGCGCGCGCTGCTGAAAAGGGCACATCACTCAAGATTGCCTGTAGATAAATGTCTTCTGGATCTATTGCTGTGGACATCTTTCTGCATCAAGCTCTGATTGCCCAGATATTTCCATCTGTAAGATAGCGCATGCGCTTAAGAAGCAGCGCTTCTCTACCTTCTCATAAGCTCTCCTCTCTGCCAGAGAAAATTGGAACACGTTGCTCAAGTATTAGAAGGCCATGGGAAGAGACTTCACCCGCCTCCTCCCGCAACGTGTCCAAAACCCACCCACACAGGAAAACGCCAGCGACCTCCCCACCCTCCCCAGAGGCACTTTCGGGGAAGAAGGAGTCTGCGGGTCCTGAAGACATAGAGGTGGAGACAGCGACTCCTCCGATATCTAACCCCCCACAGATGAGGAGTAAGCAGAAGAAACTGCGCAAGCGGAGGAAGATAACTAAGACACCCCAGTCTGAGCACTCTGATGCCGCGCCCCTTGCACCCCCAACCCAAACGGAGCCCCCAGCACCCAACGACTCCCCGTTAGCTGAAATCAAACTTGGCCCAGCAGCTCCCAGCCCTCAAGCGGAAGGCACCCACACCCTCGATAGTTCCATCAACGCCATGCAAGACGCTATGCGTACGTGGCAGAAACAGATTGCCCAGACCAATCCACAAGCAGCCCGCCTCCTCGATGGAATCTTCGTGATCCTGAACACAGTACTGGACCTCTCCAACCATGGCTGCGCTTAGGATGCTACAGTGGAATTGTCGGGCAATCAACACTGCCCGCGACTTACTAATCCAACACGTCGCCGGGGACAGCTACGATGTGGTTGCTCTACAATCTCTAGTTCGTAAGCCTAGGCTACTCCCCTCCCTCCCGGGTTTCCACTATCCACCTTTTTACGAGACGGACGCAGACGGGGAAGTCCGTGTTGCCACGTACGTCGCAAACGGACTCTCGTCTCAGCGCGGGACCCTTCCTGACAAGTTGGAGGAAGGATATGCGGTTGTCACTACTGTAAGTATGGAAAACAATCAGGACATATCCATACTAAACTATTACAACCCCACCACAACTCGGCACTTCGACTGGCTGGCAAAGCTAACCGGACAGTGGGTCGTCCTTGGAGACTTTAATTGCCGAGACGCCCTGTGGGAAGATGGCTACCCCAACACCTCACCAGCCATAGCCTCACAGCTGGATCTGGTTGACCTGGTTCTTCTCAACAACGGCAGTCACACCAGGATCCCTGATGTCTCATCCCACAGTACGTCAGCCATAGATCTCTCCTTTGTGTCACCAAACCTAGCTGGAGCAACGGACTGGTCCCCCCTGGATGACCCCCTTTCTTCAGATCATCTCCCCATACAAGTAACGATCCACCTGGCACCCACAACCAACCTACCACCAGCATGACAGCAGCTCAATCTCAATAAAGCAGATTGGAAGAAATACAAAGCATACCTCGCCAACTCCCAGTACTGTCCGGACCTCGCCAGAACAGCGGATGATATCAATGCAGAATTTACTGAACTTCTGCTCATCGCAGCACGCCAAGCCATCCCACTGACGAGGGACCTCCAGGGAAGACGTGGACACCCCTGGTGGACTCCTTCGTGCAAAGAAGCGGTTCAACGAAAACGACGAGCCTATCAACGCTTCATGGAGGAGGGCTCCGACGTCAGTCACAAGGCAATGAAACAAAGTAAGGCACAATGCAAAAGGATTATTGCACAAGCCAAACTACAGTACTGGGAAGACACCAAAGGAAAGGACGAAGACCTCGGTGCAGCCTGGAGGAAACTCAAGGTACTCAAGAGGCGTTACAAACCCCCCCGACAGGAACCTGACCACCACAGACGGGAGAATCCTTCGCACACCTGAAGAAAAAGCCGAAGGATTCCTCCACCACTTCGGGAACGCCAGTAGCACGGATCACCTACCAGAAGCACAGCAGAGCAGGCGCCGAGAAGAGGAAAGCCTCATGGACCTCTCCCCTCCAAAGGGCTCGGACACCCACCTTACATTGTTTGAACTTCGCAGAGCCTTGAGGGTCACCCAGGGCTCCACGGCATCCCCGGGAGCTGACGAAATCACATACCCCCTACTGAGACATCTCCCTCCTCCACTCCAGGACACCCTCCTGTCTATTTTTAACAAATATTGGGTAGAGGGAATAGTCCCGGGTGCCTGGAAAGTAGCCACGGTCACCCCAATCCCCAAAAACAACAAGCCACGTCACATGGTGGCCAGCCACAGACCCATATCCCTCACCTCTCACGTCGGGAAAATCTACGAGAGGATGGTCTTAAATCGCCTCACTCACACCATCGAGACCAAGGGTGCACTCCCGAAGCTTCAAGCAGGGTTCCGAAGAGGAAGAAGCATCAATGACCACATCGTGCGACTCGCAGAACATGTCCGTAAGGCCCAGTGGCAGAAGAGGATTCTGCACACCTGCTTCCTGGACATCGCCCGAGCCTTCGACACCGTATGGCACGCCAAACTTCTGCTGAAGCTTAAATCTATCGGAGTCTCCTTAGCGCTGTATTCCATCGTTCGCTCCTTTCTCTCCGGCCGCTCAATAATAGTGCGCTGGAAGGGAGTCTTGAGCGAACGAATGCCTGTCGACATGGGAGTTCCCCAAGGCTCAGTGGTAGCACCCACTCTCTTCGTCCTAATGTTAGCCGACATCGGGAAGGGGCTGAGGAAGGACACCACCATTACCGCCTATGCCGACGATATAGCCGTGTGGCGCCGATCAAGGCATAGACGTCCGAAGAAGGACTCTGCCCAACACAAGGCAGAACTCCGCCTCTTCCAGAGTCAAGTAGACAGTGTTGTCCGCCACCTCGAAAGCCTCGGCTTCCTACTCTCTCCAAACAAGACAGTGTACATGCCTGTGCACCTTCCTGGCTACAACAGAGGCCATTACCCAACCTGGAACGTCCTCAGCATCTGCGGCACGGAAGTGCCCCCCTCACCCTCAGTCAAATACCTGGGCGTCATCTTTCAAAAAGATGGTCGCTGGACTAGTCAGATCCAACAAGCCATAAATAATGCAAGACGTGCCCTCAACCTCATTAGGGCCGTCCGACACGAAGCATGGGGGCAGCGGAAACACTCATCCACCTCACCCAGAGTCTAGTCCGCTCCCGGCTTCTGTTTGGCGCACAAGCTTTGCACGACCTGCCCATGTCGGCCATCCGTCGCATGGCTACAGTCGAGTGCCAAGCACTTAGGCTAGGACTCGGACTCCCGCAGTCTGTCCCTCAGGAGCAAGTCTACTGTGAAGCCGGAATCCTCCCACTTTGGCATCGCCTGAAGAGAGATACCTGCAGGTACCTCTTCAGCTCAGCGAGGGTACCTAACTCCACGGACACTGAACTAGGCGAAGGCTGGAACCCAGCTCCACCTACCGTGTCAGGACATGGTCTGGTCTCCTCTGTCTCCGGTCTATGTTCAAGAGCGGGAATAGAGCCAGCCGACCGCCTCCGTGTCCCCCAAGCCCAAATCGATCCATACCCACCCTGGATCATGAAGCCGCCGGAGGTACGAACCAATGTCCCTGGAGTAGCAAAAGAAGATCCCCCACATCAAATCGCCACCTGTACTCGAGAACTGCTGGCTAAGGAATACGCAGACGACTTCAAGATCTTTACAGACGGATCGGTACTCAGTGACGGCAGAACAGGAGCAGGACTGTTCTTCGAGACCACGCGAGAGCACTTCGAAGTGAAGCTCCCGCCCACCACCATCCTAACTGCCGAACTCGTCGCCATCAGAGAAGCTTTGAATAAAGTCAAAACTCTCCCCCGTTCCCCAACGCAAATAGTCATCCTATCGGACTCCCAGTCCAGCCTATATGTAATACAGAGTGAGTACTGCAAAACAAGACCGGAAATCCTCAAGGAAATACTAATCCTATCAGAAGAAATCGCACGATGCGGACTCCGTCTTCGTTTCCAGTGGGTGCCCTCCCATGTAGGCATCCATGGAAACGAGATGGCCGACCGAGCCGCCAAACGAGGGGCCCTAACCTCTGAAGAGGATTGCATCTCGCTCTGCTTTTCAACAAGTGATGCCAACAAAAAAATTGACCAAGCAACATGGGAGCTCTGGTCAGAGGAATATGCCGGGACTGCCACTACCCGAGGCTGGCCCATCAAGACATGCAATAAGGGAACCCTCTGGACCCACCCTCGTCCACTTCCGACCCACATTCTTCACCTCATCTCAAGAATCCGTGTCAACCACTGGAAAACCCGCTATCTGAAGACCGTCTGTGCCTGCGGGACGGAGCTGGTCTCTTTCCTCCACTGCTTATTCCTATGCCCCATCCTTCGCAACCACTTCCAACCGCTGCTGAACCTCCTTGGGAAGAGCCCCCCAAGAATGTTATATTCAGTCACCGACCACCACAGCATCATCATGGCAGCCCACCTAATCTCCACCTCACCAGTTGGACACTTATTATAGCGCCGCTGGCGCTTGACATCTTCCCGGAGACGAATTAGATATACTAGATGTAGACACACAGCCAATAATGAGAAACTAAAAGACAGTCCCTAATCGGATCCCTCCGCTGGGACTAAAAAAAAAAATAAGAAAAAAAAAATTAAACTATGTTCCTCTGAAGAAGCCACTCAGGCGAAACTAGTCAGGAATAAAAGTATTTCCCTCAGCCCGTGTTCCCTTACCTCCTATCCACATTCGTCACAATGTATACACAATAATGATGATGATGATGATGATGATGATGATGATGATGATGATGATGATGATGATGATGATGATGATGATGATGATGATGATGATGATGATGGTGATGATAATAATAATAATAATAATAATAATAATAATAATAATAATAATAATAATAATAATAATAATGATAATAATAATAGCATTAATAACAATAACACCAATAATAATAATAAACTGATATAAATCGTGAATTAATAGTTTGGGGGTCTGTAGAAATTTTTAAACTTTACTAGGGGGTCGATGAGCTGAAAAGTCTGGGAACCCCTGGTCTAGCCAAAAAACTTGGGATAAAAAGAATGATTAAATAAAAAAAATTGTATCTCCCTTATTCTTTAAGTTATTTAAAAAATTTAAAAAGTATTTTCTTTCTAATGAAATTGTCTTTCATATGCAAACAAGAATTTAAGAGTTAAAAAAAATTGTGCCTGTACCTACCATTGCTCAGAATGCCAAATGAGAATTGAAGAGTGGCAAATGCGAACATACTACGCATGCACTAAGCTATCTTACCACCATATCGCTGCATTTACGAAATGAAGAAGACACACTTGTTTCACCTGTACAAAGCACAGCTACGAAAACAAGCTCTATGAATAGCTGAAGGAGTGCAGCTCAATGCTTGACGGGCTATGACGTCATATGTAAACAAACAAGGTGGAGGTGTAGGTTTTTTTTTATATTTCCTCTACTTCTCTATTTATATTTTCTGTTCTGTTTTATATTTTATATCTAATATTTTTGTAGATCATATTTTGTATTTCCTATTTATTTGTTTATTTGATGTATACATTTCTATTTTATATTTTCATTTCATATTTGTATTTGCTGTGACGAATGAGATGAGGAGGAGAACGGGGGTGGAAAGGGAGTTGGGAGATAGGGTGGATGAAAGAGTATTGGGATGGTTTGGACGTATGGAAAGAATGAGTGAAGACAGACTAGTAAAAAGAGGTGTGGAAAGAGTGAACATGAGGGGGTGACCTAGGATGAGATGGATGGATGAGGTAAAAGGGGCTTTGGAGAAGAGGGGAATGTCTGTTGGGAAAGGACAAGAGAGGACAGAAGATAGGGGTGAATGGAGAATGGCTGTATATGGATGATGTTGTGATGTATGAGGTGGAATGGATGGGAGAAGGGGGTGAGGGAGTATGTGTGAGAAAAATTTGACGCAACCCGAAAGGATTTCTCCCCGTCTTCTCCTTTCATGCATGAGGGGACGGAGAGGGGGATCACCGATTTAATGAAGCGGCCTTGTTGTGGATGTGCTGTGTCTTGCGACACTGCTTCTGACCCAGGACATTGGAGAAGATGCAGGAATGACCCGTCGTCCAGGAGGTGCCATGATAAGAGTGAGGGAAGAAGGTGGACGGGAGTGAAGTGTGATAGGGTTGAAATGGGTGGGAGTGGTTTTTATGTTGTTGTTTTTTTCTGCCTCCCTTATATGGGGAAAAAAACTTTTGGTATAAATGTATGTGTATGTTTTTATGTTACTATTTTTTATTATTTCTATTTTCTATTTTCTATTTTCTGGGGTATTGACTGCTTGTTATTGTGGCAAAGTAGCATGGAGTTGATACTTTAGGGTTTATATGGGGCACCCCTATGGACCAGAGTCACACATCCTTTTGTCTATGATAGACGAAAACTGTTCATAGAGAAATGATGACACTTTTATACTACGACTGTCCCTCCGTTATGCTGTCCCCCAGCCCCTTGCTGCTGTCCTGTTCCATTTCTCTGAGTATTCATTTTCTGTGGTGGGGGAAAGAATACTGCCACCAAGTATTTCCACTTGGATCGTAAGAGGCGAGAAGAAAGGGACGGGGATTGGGACTAGGCATCCTTCTCCTTGTAGCCCCACAGGGGACATTCCTAAAAGAAAAAGTAAAGGCATAAGAGGGTCTAGGAGTTTTCCGACCAGCACCCTAAGGTTTGGGTCTTTTAATGTGCGTGGATGTGGTACAGATGATAGTAAAAGGGAAGAGATAGGTAGTATGTTTGTGAGAAGAAAGATGGATGTGTTGGCTTTGAGTGAATCTAAGTTGAAAGGGAAGGGTGAGTGTAAGTTTGGGAGTGTAAGTGGGAGGTTATCAGGAGTGAAGAGAGGGCGAGGGAGGGAAGGGGTGGCTATTCTAGTAAGTGAAGAGATAGGTAAACGTGTTGTGGAGTGGAAGGAGGTTTCCTCAAGGATAATGTGGATGAAGGTGAAACTGGGAAAGGAGATGTGGGTCTTTGAAAGTGCATATGGGCTTGGCAGTGAGAAGAGTGTAGAAGAAAGGGAGGCCTTTTGGATAGATTTAAATTAGTGCATAGAGGATTTAGGGAGAAATGTCAATGTAACAGTACTGGGAGACCTTAATGCTAGGGTAGGAAATGGTCCAATTGATGGAGTGATTGGGAAATGTGGAGTTCCAGGAAAGAATCATAGTGGAGAGTTGATGGTGGAAATGTGTCTAGAGAGTTGATGATAGCAAATACAGTGTTTCGGAAGAAAGTCAAGCATAAGTACACATGGGAGAGGGTGGTGGATGGGAGGGTGGTAGACAGAGAGTTAATGGATTATGTAGTGGTAAATAGGATTATGATAGGAAGAGTTAAGGACGTACATGTGCTAAGGGGAGAGGGTGGGGGAATATCAGATCATTTTTTGGTGGAAGGTAAGTTGAGAGTGGAGGATAGATGGAGAGAGAGGAGAGGGACAAAAGGTAGGGAGGTGTTTAGAGTGAACTTTTTAAATGAAAAGGAAAAGGAGGAGTACAAGAAGAAGCTGAGTGAGGAGTGGGAGAGATTGAAGGATAGAGTAGAGCTAGGTGTGGAGGAGGAGTGGGGATGGTTCAAGGAGGGAGTCACAAAGTGTGCAAGGATGGTGTGTGGAACAAGAAGGACAGGAGGAAATAGAAGGAAGGGTAGTGAATGGTGGGATGAGGATCAAAGAAGGTTGTAGAAGACAAGAAGCGAGCTTTCACAGATTGGTTACAAAATAGGACGAGGGAGTCATATGAGAGGCACAAAGAAAAGAAAAGAGAAGTAAAGCAAAAGGTAAAGCAGGTAAAGAGGAGAGCAGATATGAAGTGGGGTAAGAGTATGACGGAAAAAATTTAAAGTAATAAAAAGATGTTTTGGAAAGAAATTAAGAGAGGAAGAGGAGGCGAATCAAGTAGAGAAGAAAAGGTAAAAGGTGCAGATGGAGAGATGATAATGGAAGAGAAGGCAGTAAGGGGAAGGTGGGCAGAGTATTTTAAGGAGTTGCTATATGTGAAGGGGGATAGGGAGGGAAAGATAGTTGCAGTGGGAAATTCTAAGAAAATGACCGTGATGAGTGAGGAAAATGGAGGAGAAATAGGGAAGGATGAAGTGAAGGCAGTTGTTAAGATGATGAAAGCAGGTAAGGCACCTGGTCTGGATGGATGCCATGCAGAATGTCTATATAAAAAAAAAAAAAAAAAAAATTAGGAGGAACAGTAATTGTGGAATGGAGGGTGAGGTTATTTAAAATTTGATGGGTAAATGGTATAATGCCGGTGGATGGGGGGTGTGCCGGTATATTTCCACTTTACAAGAGAAAATTGGACAAGTGTGAATGTGATAGTTTCAGAGGGATTAGCTTGTTATGTGTAGTTGGGAAGGCTTATGGGAGGGTCTTGATTGAGAGGATTAGGAGAGGAACAGAGGGAGTAATTGGTGAGGAACAGTGTGGATTTAGGATGGTTAGAGGTTGTGTAGATCAGATCTTTGTAGTAAGACAGATATGTGAGAAAGCTATAGGAAAGGGGATGGATGTTTTTTGGGCTTTTATGAATCTGGAAAAGGCTTACGACAAGATAGACAGGAAGACACTGTGGGAGGTTATGCGGATATACGGGATAGGAGGAAAGCTTATCGGAGCTGTCAAGAGTTTTTACGAGAGTAGTAGAGCATGTTTCAGGATTAGAAATGGAGAGAGTGAGTGGTTCGAGGTAAAGGTGGGACTTCGTCAAGGATGCGTTATGTCGCCCTGGCTGTTCAACTTATACATGGATGGGGTGGTGTGAGAGGTAAATGCAAGGGTGGTGGGTCAGGGATTGGAGATGGTTAAAGAAAATGGAGAAAAGTGGGAGGTGAGTCAGTTGTTGTTTACGGACGACACTGCGCTTGCAGCAAGATCGGAGGAGGGATTGAGGAAGTTGGTGACAGAGTTCAAGAGAGTGTGAAAGAAGAAAGCTGAAGATAAATGTGGGCAAAAGTAAGGTGATGAGATGTACAAGGGATGAAAGTGGCAGCAGATTGGAAGTGAGCATTAAGGGAGAGCGACTGGAGGAAGTGGATAGTTTTAGATATTTGGGTGCAAATGTGGCAGGAAAAGGTGGAGTGGAGGTGGAGGCAGAATTTGATAGAGAGAAGTGAGTAAATGCCTTGGTGGATTAAAAAGTGTAATGAGGAATAGACTTTAGGAATGGATGATAAGAGGAGACTGCATGAAGGAGTGATTGTGCCAACAGCACTGTATGGGACAGAAACATGAAACATGAGATAGGAAGAGAGAAAGGAGTTTGAATGTGTTTGAGATGAGGTTTCTGAGAAGTATGATAGGGGTTACTAGGCTGGATAGTGTGAGAAATGAGGAGGTGAGGAGGAGAACAGGGGTGGAAAGGGAACTGGGAGATAGGGTTGATGAAAGAGTATTAGGATGGTTTGGACACATGGAAAGAATGAATGAAGAAAGACTAGTAAAAGAGGTATGGAAGACAGATGTGGAAGGAGTGAACATGAGGGGACGTCCTAGGATGAAATGGATGGATGGGGGTAAAAAGGGCTTTGGGGAAGAGGGGAATGTCTGTTGAGGAAAGACAGGAGAGGACAGAAGACAGGGGTGAATGGAGAATGGTTGTATATAGATGATGTTGTGATTCATGAGGTGGAATGGGTGGGGGATGGGGGGGGAGGTAGTATGTGTGAGCAAAATTTGACGTAGCCCGAAGGGATTTCTCCCCATCTTCTTTTGTACATGCGGGGGACGGAGAAGGGGGGGGGTCGCCGATTTAATGAAGCGGCCTTGCTATGGATGTGCTGTGCCTTGCGACACTGCCTCTGACCCAGGGCAGTGGACAGGGTGCAGGGATGACTCGTCATCCAGGAGGTGCTAAGATAAGAAGGAGGGTGGAGGGGAGTGGAGTTTATTCAGGGATGCAATGGGTGGGAATGATTTTAATGCCTTTTCCTTTTTGGCTACCTCCCTTGTAAGGGGAAAAAAGCCTTGGTATATGTATATACATACAAGTATATATATATATATAGATATATATATTATATATATATATATATATATATATATAAATCATAATATACTGTAGATAAGATGAAATGCATTGGTATAGTTAAATAATAAACAAACAGGTAAATGGTAAATAATAAGTTGACAAATAAATAATAAATGAAAGTCAAGCAAATAATAATAGACAAATAATAACAAATAAACAAATAATATAAAACAAATGGCTGGCATTACAGCATCTTCCATAGGTGTTTCTCTAAACGAATCTTAAAGTTTCGAAATAAACTACATTGCACAGCATCTGCAGGAAGTTAATTCCATTCATTAACTACACGGTTGGCAAAGCTGTTTCTACTCACTTACAAATTAAATCTATTTCCTGATATTTTGAGACCATTATTTCTTGTCAGATTCTCATTCTCTGTAAAAAATTTGTCCCTTTTCATGCCAATTCCCTTTAGAATCTTAAAGACCTGTTTCAAGTCATCTCCGAGTATTTTTTTTTTGGGGGGGGGGGGGGAACACATTCATGTTTTAGTCGATTTTCGTATGATTTATTTTTTATATTTGGAATCAGCTTTGTGGCTCGCCATTGTACTTTTTCCAATCTGTCAATGTCTTTAATGAGATTTGGTGACCATACGGAAACAGCATATTCCAAATGTGGATGAACTAACAATTTACATAGTTTGTTAATGAGAGATGGACTTTTGAAGTAAAAGAAAAAAAAATTGTGCAATCAGTCCTAGAATCTTATTTGCTTTTTCAGAGGCTGAAATACACTGCTTAGATGATTTGAGATCGTTGTCAGATTCTCATTCACTGTAAAAAATTTGTCACTTTTGATGTCAATTCTCTTTAGAATCTTAAAGACCTGTTTCAAGTAATCTCCGAGTATTTCTTTTTTTGGGAGGGGGGGAGATATTACATGTTTTAGTCGATTTTCGTATGATTCATTTTTGATGTTTGGAATCAGCTTTGTGACTCGCCATTGTACTTTTTCCAATCTGTCAATGTCTTTAATGAGATTTGGTGACCATACGGAAACAGCATATTCCAAATGTGGACGAACTAACAATTTATATAGTTTGTTAATGAGAGATGGACTTTTGAAGTAAAAAAAAAAAAAAAAAAAAAATTGTGCAATCAGTCCTAGAATATTATTTGCTTTCTGAGGCTGAAATACACTGCTTAGATGATTTGAGATCGTTACTGAAAATTAAGCCGAGATCCTCTTCTCTTTACACTTTTGTTAACGAATTTCCGAATAACATGTAATCATACTTACTGTTATTTTTACCTATGTGCATTCACTTGCATTTACTTGTGTTAACTTTCTTTAACCACTTTTCAGACCATTGCTGTAGTTTATCTAAATCTTCTTGAATGTCTAATTGGTTTAAGTGATCATTTGCCATTCCGCACAGATTTGTATCATCAGCAAATTTGGAGACAATAGGTTTTAGTCCGTGGTTTACATAGTTTACATGTACTCAGAGGTGGGCGTTCCAAACAAATGTTCGCGAACCTTTATCTGCGGATTTGTTCGGACCGACAAAATCCCGGATTTGGGTTCGGAGGTTCGGATTCGGACCGACGTCAAAAAAGATTCGGACTTCCGGGTTCGGAACGTCTTTTTTTCTCGCGAATCCGAACCTCCGTATCCTGAGAAAAAGTCGAAAAAATACGAAGACGACCAAACATTGGTTTTCAACTTTTCCGCGGCATACAGATGTGGTGACGCCTATGACCATTAGCATTGTGTTTTACTTTATCGCTTCTCTCTACTTCTATTTCAGTATGGGCGTGTAAGTGTGTGTGTGTGTGTCTCAAATGACCACTGCTCGAAATGTGCTCGATATGCAAACCTGTGTGACTGTGTGTAGTAATGTGAAACAAAGACTAGTAGTACTGCCTGGACTGCCCTTCTTTGAACTTGGAAATATATTCGTGGTGTTTAACTCGTTGCTTTATCTGTACAACACAGACTCGTCATGTTGTGACCACAGCTAGTTGTCAGCCAATCGGAACGCTTGTTAGTGACGCGCAGCCACCGCGCATGCGCCGGTGACTGCAGCAGCCAATCTGAGCGCTTGTTTAGTGTTTACAAATCTGCACAGTCTGCAGACTTTCTTGTCACCGCGTCCCGTAAGTTACGATTTAGTTAAAGTGCTACAATAGTCAGACATTCTTCAACCGTTGCACTGACAACACTCTGGAGAGGACACCCAAGGAGGCTAGACTACTCTACTCACATCACACTCACCGCTGACAATGGATAAGTACGTGACATCCACACCGAGGTCGAGAAACCCAAGTGCTCAGTCTGATACACCAATGTCATGGTTCCAGGAGGGAAAGGGACCTCTACAGAGACTGGGACATTCTCAAGCCCTTCTTCAAGTGTGGTGTCGGCAGGGACGCCGGGTTTGCCCTCTGCGCCAAGAAAAATTGCACTGCGAGGCTGAAGCTTCAGAATGACACCAACAGCAACTTAAAGAAGCATTATGCCACCAAGCACCCTTTAGATAGTCCTGCCTTAAAAGCAGCCTTAGATGGCAGCAGCAAACGTGGCCACTCTGCTTCTGGTGGTGGTCGGGATGCCAAAAGCCTCAGGCAGGGCTGTATTGAGGAGGCTATGGCTGAGAGGTTTGACCAGCAGAAGGCCCTTGACCTGTTTTATGAGGTAAGTTTTACTTTTAAAAGTTCTACTGTTTTAGTATGAAAATAATTTGATAAATTAACTTTGATAAATAAGAATAATTTATAACCAAAATTTAACTTCAAATACTCACACATCTTTTTAATGTTTCAGTGGATTATCCGCGACATGCTGCCCACCATAACAATAGAGTCAGAGGCGCTCAGGGCATTCCTCAACTACCTGAACCCTCAGTTCAAGCTGCCGTCCAGGAAAAAGCTTGGCGACGACATCAAGCATATGAGCGCCAGGGCCAAAAATGAGCTCACCAAGATCATGTCCAAGCAGGACTACCTGGCCACCACTGCCGACAGCTGGTCGAGCCACAACCGGGCCTTCATAGGCTCCACAGTCTCGTGGTTGGACAAGGCCACCCTGGAGAGGACGACTGCAGTCTTGGGCATGGAGGAGGTGAAGGAGAGCCAGACAGCCGAGTACTTGGCGAGGTCCTTGAGCAAGCTGCATGAGGACTTCCGCATCAGCAGCAAGATCCTTTGCACGACCACAGACAATGACACAAACTATGTAAGTGCATTTGTCAACTTTGCACAAGAGGACGTCGTCATACAACCTGGCGAGGACAAGCCTGACGAGCCTCAGGTCATATCTATGGAGGAGGCCCTGGACCAGGCTGACGAAGCCGAGGTTAGCCTGCCTAAATACCAGAGGTGTGGTGCACACACTCTGAACCTCTTGGCGTCTGAGGATGTTTCCAAAGTGAGTATAATAAAAAAAAAAAAAAAATCTGATAAATTTTTAATTTATAAATATCAAATAATTTATTGTTCTTTTGGTAAAAACTAAAAAAGATTTAAATTATTATTTATTATTTTTTAATTTGTGAATTGTAATAAAATATTAAATAAGAATGTTTCCATCTGAATCCATGCTGGCTATCAATTATCAAACAGTTACTTTCTAAATGATGTTCTATAGCATCTCTGATAGTTTCCAAAATTATTCCTATGATTGATGTCAAATTTATAGGCCTATAGTTATTTGGTTTCTTTTTGTCACATTTTTTATATGGGAATAACGATAGCTAGTTTCCATTCTCTTGGAACATCTCTGGATACTATGGATTTCTTGAAAATAATTTCTAATGGAACAACAATCTCATTTTTCATTTACTTTAAGAATCTTGGATGCCAACCATCAGGCCCTGATGTTTTATTGACTTTGAGTTTCTTGATACACCTTTTAATATTTTTTTTTGTTATATCTATCGTAGAAAGTTCACCCTAGACTTTTCACATGTTTTAGTTTGGAGTTCACTTTAAGCTGTTTTATTTACGAATACTGAGCAAAATAGTTGTTTAAAATATCACACATTCTTTCATTTGAATTTTCAAGTTGACCATCAGCAGATAATAGTGGGCCAATGTGATTCCTAATAACCTTTTTTATCTCTAATGTAACTAGAATTCTCTGGGATTCTCTTTGGATTTATCAGCGATATTAATTTCATATTGTTGTTTTCTTTTCTTTTTTATTTCTCTGTAATATCACATAACTTTGGTAGTCATTAAGTGCACCCTAGAACTTGTATTTCTTATAAGCCTGTTTCTTTTTAGCAATACTTTTTTCAGTTTTTTTGTCAAGCTATTTTGGGCAAGCTTGATTTGGGAGGCATCTGTCCTTAAATAAGATGTATGTATGAATCATCTTAGTAAGCATATTTTGAAACATTACCCACATCTGATCTACAGTTCCTTCGCTTAATTTTTCCTCCCAATCTGTAAACTGAAGCTCCTGACGTAGTCCTATGAACTGAGCTCTACTGAAATTGGTTATTTTAGAAACACAAGTATATATTCTAGCTTTTTTCAGCATTTGAATCTAAGTTGTGATTGCTACTTGCAATAGTTTCACCAACTTCTTTATCAGTTATCATGATTTCATGGCTAGTGATCAATAGATAAAGTAAATTTCCATGTAATATTTTTATTGTGCATTAGAAATACCTCCTAAATTTGGCCTTCCATAAACAAGATAAATGATTAGGGATATATATATATATATTTGCACCAATTTTCTATTTCATGAGTCCTTTGTGTGACAATGACAGACCTGACAGAAATATTTAATATGTATTTTACATTCATGAGATTAATAACATGAATATACATATATATATATATATATATATATATATGTATATACATATATATATATACATATATATTAAATATGTATGCATATATATATATATATACATATATATATATATATATATATATATATATATAAATATATATATATATATACATGAATATATATATATATATATATATATATATATATAACACTAAGGTACAATTACATTTAACCTTTCTAACTTTAAAAATAACTCCAAGTATATATAAGAATAAGTCCAGAACTAATTCTCAATTTCGATTCTACCTTCTAACTTCTTATTTCTCCTCGCTTTTGTTTTCGGCATTCACACACTCTTTATACACATCTAAATTAATTTAATTTCCATATAATTTGTAGGTTATATGAACTTATCCAAATGACATTCTCCTAAACAGTGTCTAAGTTTGTTTCTTATTCAATTCATTGGACTAAATCCTCACTCACAGTCTGCACTAGAGACAAGAAAGGCTCCTCCAATATCCATCAACTTTTCCAAGTCTCAGAACTTCATTCTGAAGAGCAACTAATACCATTTTTTTGTGTTAAATTCTATATAATCCTGTATCTAATTTTTCTTGAACATCAAACTAAATATTTCTGTAGCATCAGCAAGAAAATCATGATAGTTAAGACAAAGGGCAGTAACATGTACACTACCAGATGAAAAATTACATTGACCATTCTTGTGCCTCATCCTCAGGGAAACTGTCCTGTAAATGGGTGGAACATTTTTCATTATTTCATCCAGCCATTCTTCACTTGCAGTTCTTTTTCCCTTCACACCCTTTGCTTCATTTGAATCTGACAAGAAGATCCACCAGTTCTATGCAATTCTGTTATTTGTATATATATTTTTTTTACATTTGTAAATTTAAAAATAGTTACAGATTACAACTATTTACTGAACATAGTTGTTGCCTTGTTTCCTGTTGCTTACTTTTCAATTGAAGTACAAAGTTGGGATGGATCTTTCCAACAGCTCCCTTTGATCTTATTATGATTTTTGCTTTGGCATTGTTTCAATGTTCCTCTATCATCCAGATATCTCTACTATTCCAATGACTTGTAGTAGCCATTTTTTCATCAGTATATTCTTTGCTCCTTTTGTTATTATTGAAATGTAGGTTTCTGCACAATGATTTTCTTTTCCAAATGGAATTTGAAACATAAAAAAACACATTGAGATGTATCAATTATTCAGACTTTTTAATTTGAGGGTACAAAACTAATAACATGCTTCTTGATTTATTTCATTGGATTGAACTAGTACTGGTCATGTATAACTGCTGAACATACAAAAGATCTCAAAACTATGTGTAAAATTATGAAATTGTACACTTATATTTCAAAAGTCATTGACAGATTTTCAAAATCACATTCCTTTTATTTTGAATTCATTGTTATGAAATTACAGGATTAGTATCTTTAATTACAATATTTTAATCTAATTTTCAAAACCTTATGCACACACTTTTTTCCTTTGTACGCTAATTGTGAAATGTGTGCACAAACACATGCACAAATCTTACAGAGAATATTTTTCATCACACAAGTCACACTGGAATGGCTTCTTTCCAGTATGAGATGGTTGAGACCTCTTTTGTGAGAAAGCACAATCACACACGTTACAGTGGAAAGGCTACTGTCCTGTATTTACCTAGTTGTTTTTTATGGGAAGAGAGCTATGCTTATAGTGACCTGCTTTTGTATCTTTCAGCATCCAGTTTGATCTTAAATTCTTGTATAGTTTTTGCACTGTTTCTTTCATTGGGGGGAACCTGTCTCTCTGTCCTTGTTCCCAATTTTGTGAGTTTTCAATTGTGGGGGGATCACATGATATTTGGGGTGATTCTTTTGTGATAAAGTTGCAGTGCACAGGAATGGCTTCTCTCCATTGTGGGTCCTCATATGCATTGCGAGAGAACCCTTTTGTGAGAAAGTTGCACCACACACGTTGCACATGAGAGGCTTCTTTCCTGTGTGGGTCCTCATATGTTTTGTGAGAGATCTCTTCTGAAAGCTATATCATACAAGAATGGCTCTTCTCCATTGTGGGTCATTATGTACTGTCAAAGTCACACTGGATAGGCTTCTCTCCTGTGTGAGTCATCATATACTTTCTGAGATAACCCTTTTGTGTGAAAGCAGAATCGCACATGTCACATTGGAAAAGCTTCTCTCCTGTGTGCAAGATTCCCCTTACATGAGAAAGCAGAATCATACATGTCGCATTGGAAAGACTTGCCTCTTGTGTGGGTCCTCGTATGCTGTGTAAGAGAACCCTTTTCTGAAAAAGTAGAATCACAGAACTCTTTTGTGGGAAAGTAAAATTGCACAGGTCACAATGGAAGGACTTCTCTCCTGTGCGGGTCCTCATATGCTGTATGAGAGAACCCTTTACTGAGAAAACATAATAGCACAGCTCACACTGGAAAGGCCGCCCATCTGCATGGATCTTCAAACATTGTGTGAGAAACCTTTAATAAGAAACAAGGATTCACAAAAGTCATACTGGAAAGGCTATTCTCCTGTGTGGATCATATTTTTTTGAAGTGATTCTTTTGTGAGAAAGCTGCATCGCACAGGTAGCATCACAATGGCTTCTCTCCAGTGTGGATCCTCATGTGCTTTCTAGAAATTTTTTGTGAGAAACCAGAACCACACAGATCACAATGGAAAGTCTTCTCTCATGCGTGGGCCTATGTTTTGTGAGATAACCCTCTCATGAGAAAGCAGAATCACACATCATAAAGGAATTGTTTCATTCCTATGGATCATCACGTGATATTTGAGGTAATTCTTTTGTGAGAAAGCTTTATCACAAAGGTCACACTGGAAATGCTTCTCTAGTGTGGGTCCTCATAGGCTTTGTGAGATTACTCTTTAATGAGAAAGCAGAATTGCACAGGTCACCCTAGAAAGGCTTCTCTCCTGTATGGGTCCTCGTATGCTTTGTAAGATGACCCTTTTGTGAGAAAGCAGAATCACAGAGGTCACACTGAACAGGCTTCTCTCCTGTGTGGGTTTGAGATTACCCTCGTGTAAGAAATCAAATCCACAAAGGTCACACTGGATAGGCTTCTTTTCTGTGTGGATCATCATATATTAGATTACCATTTTGTGAGAAAACAGTATCCCAAAGGTCACACTAGAAAGGCTTCTATTCTGTGTGGTTCTTCACATGCTGTATGAGATTATTCTTATATGAGAAAACAGAACCACAAAGGTCACACTGGAAAGGCTTCTCTCCTGTGTGGGTCCTCATATGCCGTGTGAGATGACCCTTTTCTGAGAAAGCAGAATCACACAGGCCACACTGGAAAGGCTTCTCTCCTGTGTGGGTCCTCATGTGACGAGCAAGAGAACCCTTTTCTGAGAAAGCAGAATCACACAACCCACACTGGAAAGGCTTCTCTCCTGTGTGGGTCCTCATATGCTGTGTGAGAGAACCCTTTCGTGAGAAAGCAGAATGACACAGGTCACACTGGAAAGGCTTCTCATCTGTGTGGGTCATTATATGCTTAGTGAGAGAACCCTTTATTGAGAAAGCAGAATCACACAGGCCACACTGGAAAGGCTTCTCTCTTGTGTGGGTCCTCATATGCTGTGTGAGATTACCCTTTTGTGAGAAAGCAGAATGACACAGGTCACACTGGAAAGGCTTCTCATCTTTGTGGGTCATTATATGCTTAGTGAGAGAACCCTTTATTGAGAAAGCAGAATCACACAGGCCACACTGGAAAGGCTTCTCTCCTGTGTGGGTCCTCATATGCTGTTTGAGATGACATTTTTGTGAGAAAGCAGATTCACACAGGTCACACTGGAAAGGCTTCTCTCCTGTGTGAGTCCTCATATGCTGTGTGAGATAATCTTTTCGTGAGAAAAAAGAATCACATAGGTCACAATGGAAAGGCTTCTCTCCTGTGTGGGTCTTCATATGCTGTGTGAGATCACCCTTTTCTGAGAAAGCAGAATCACACAGGCTACACTGGAAAGGCTTCTCTCCTGTGTGGGTCCTCATATGCCGTATGAGATTACCCTTGTGTGAGAAAGCAGAATCACACAGGCCACACTGGAAAGGCTTCTCTCCTGTGTGGGTTCTCATATGCTGTGTGAGGTGACCCTTTTTTGAGAAACCAGAATCACACAGGCCACACTGGAAAGGCTTCTCTCCTGTGTGGGTCCTCATATGCTCTGTGAGATGACATTTTTGTGAGAAAGCAGATTCACACAGGTTACACTGGAAAGGCTTCTCTCCTGTGTGAGTCCTCATATGCTGTGTGAGATAATCCTTTCGTGAGAAAAAAGAACCACAATGGTCACACTGGAAAGGCTTCTCTCCTGTGTGGGTCCTCTTATGCTGTGTGAGATGACCCTTTTTTGAGAAAGCAGAATCACACAGGCCACACTGGAAAGGCTTCTCTCCTGTGTGGGTCCTCATATGCTGTTTGAGAGAACCCTTTTCCGAGAAAGCAGAAACACATAGGTCACACTGGAAAGGCTTCTCTTCTGTGTGGGCCATCAAGTGATTTTTAAGGTGACAGTTTTGTGTGGAAGCTTTATCTCACAGGTCACACTTGAATGGCTTTTCTCCAATGTGGGTTATCATATGAAATTTGAAGCGATTCTTTTGTCAGAAAGCTACTTTACACAGATCATATTGGAGAGGCTTCACTCCTGTGTGGCTCATCATATGCTTTGTGAGAGAAGCCTTTTGTGAAAAGGCACAACTTTACAGGTTACAATGGAAAGGCTTCCCTCCAGTGTGGGTCAACATGTGATATCTAAAATGACTAGTGATATAATTGTGCCACAGATGTCACACTGGGTCCTTTTCATCGTATGACAAGTATGGAATCTGTAGATAGCTCTTCCAAAGTGGTGATATTTGCCCTCATCCTGAAAAAATGTAATTATATCATTGACATCTATCTCTGAAAGTGTGCAATATATTCTAATAGGATAGTGGAAGTTTTGCGCACAAACTATTTCATACTCAAATTTGTACCTAAGCCAACCATTCACACATGCCATGACCTATTATAAAATAGGGTGAAACACTAACAGATTTGGAGCTATCATATATTCCATTCTACTTTTTCATTATAAATATGAAAATCATCCTATAGCTACATGCATACTCATTCCCCCACAACCACAATGACTAAATTTTTGCTCTAGCTTTTTTCATCATGTCATGAGATTTGGAAGTGGGCAATGGCCCAGCTGGCCACAACAGTCGTATCTTAATATAACTCCATAGCATACCATGTTTGGGCTCACAAGACCTGAATCTAAACCAACTCAAGGAGGGTTTATTCAGTTCATCTGACTCAAATAAGTGATGCAAGGCACATCGTTTAAGACACACAAACCACAGTTTAGAATGGACGTCTAGAACGAGCTCTGGAGTGCAGTGCTTTTTCGATAAGTTGGAGGAAACACCTAGGTGGTGTCATTCATACTGGGATAGGGGAGCTTTGTCTATCAAGTGACCGAAATGATATGTTAGAGTAAGTTCACTTAGTGGTTACAATATAAAATGGAGGATGATGAACGTATACAAAAATTATAGTAAACCAACAAAGAAAAAACTAGAAGTAAGTAGGGTTGAATCACCATCAGGTGTCATCCCAAAAAAAGAGTTGCAACATGGTAACATCCAAGAGGAATCAAAGGTATGAAAATATAACATTTTCAGGGTTTCCAAATGTGGAATACTAGGTAGAGGTATAGATTTCGAAAGGGAAACAAGGTATAAAAATATTCTAAATCAGGCAATTACAGAACTAATAAATGAAATTATAGATCTGAAAGCTGAATATAAGACAATGTATAAAGAAGTGAATGAGTTGAAAAAACAAAATGCTGAAACAAACAGGGAGCTTAATGATCTAAAAGAGGAATTAAACACAGTCAAAAGTGAGAATGAAAGAATAAAAAATGAAGATACTAACAAAAATGAGGCTTTGAAAAAAGAAGTAAAAGAACAAATACAAGCAGTGACTGAGAAGCTTGGAGAAACCATAAAAGAGATAGATCTCCAACAAATCAAAAATCAGTGGAAAAAGGAAGAAAACCAAAAAATAACTTTTAAAGAACTTGTAAAGCAAGTGGAAGAAAATGCAAAAGAAACAGTCATTAAAGAGAAAGAAAATTGGGCTAGACACAGATGATAAAAAAAAGTGTATAGTAGTATATAGTATTGAAGAAAACCACAATGTAGCTAGATACTTATGAGAAAAAAGAGAAAGAAATAAGAAAAGAAATTCTGAGAGAGATACAAGAGGAGGGGCAAGAAAAGGGAAAAGGAAATGGAGGAAGTGCATAGAATAGGACTATACCCTAAAGACAAAAATAGACCACTATAAATTAAAATAAGGTCTCAAATGATAGCAGAAGTTAAATTACGAGAATATATGGATATAAAAAAAGTAATGAGCAATGAGGAAAGAGAGGGAAAAGACACTAAGAATTGAAGCTAATGGAAAAAAAAAGCGAGAGAGAATAACGAGAGACCAAAATGAATGTTTTGTTTTTTTAAGAGTGAGGCTGAGAAAATGTTATATCAAAAAAGATCAAAGAAAACAATAAAGAGGGAAAAAGGAAAAAATTAAAAATAATGTATATTATCATAGATGGCATGATTTCAGGACTAAATGAAGCCTGTGACATCTCCCTTTCTGGTTGCAACACTTGTGATAATAAAGGGGAAGGAAAAAAATCCTAATTCTATTTGTGGAACTTTTATTTGATATTAGTACTATCTCAGCCCATTAACATTAATCAATATCAAGTTGGATGTTCTGTAAGCTTTGCTCTAATTAGAGCTTGTCCCACATTACTGCTCAAATGGACACTTCCCAATGAACACTTTATACAAAAATATAATAACAGTACAGATGTACTACCATCAGCACTTATATTTGGTACACTGGTTGGACAGTGGCTTGTGTCAGAGACATGGTCTGGCTACCATATGTCTGTTTACATTGTGAAAAATATGAATGGGTTGGAGCACCCTCCATTATAATGACCAATTAACCATTTTCAGAATTCCCAATACATTTATGAACTTGATATGTATTTACCTAGTTGTATTTTGTGGGAGAAGAGCTATGCTCGTAGTGACCCACAATTGCATCTTTCCGGATCCAGTTCCTTCTTAAGCTCATGTATACCAGTAGTTTTAGCACTCAATGTTTTCACTTTCAATCTATTCCATGTGTCTATTACCGTATTTTCCGGCGTATAGTGCGCGACTTTTTTCCGTTGGAAGGGCCTAAAAATGGGGGTTGCGTGTTATCCGGTGGTACGCATTATCTTCGGCCTACGATAAAAATTCTGCGGCTGTGTGTGTACCGGTAATTTGTTTCACAACAACGTGACGATGTTGGCCATCACAAAGTCGAGGCGGCACACTTCTCCTTGACGTTCCGTGAGAACAAGAAGAGCCATGGTGACATGAAAGAATACGCCAGCATGGGCTATATAAATATTTGGTATAGGTAGGTATCTATCGAATCTTATTTTTCATGTTTAAATAGGCCTAAATACTATGACACATGATCAATATTCATGATATTTTCTTAGTACCACCTCATTAGTTGTGCATAAGTTTTGATACCTCTAATTGTAAAGCTTTATGGTCTAATTTTAAATCAATCAATTCTTTTGCCAAGTTATTGATGTCTCAATTCCTTATTGCTCTGCTAATCCTAATATCTCTGTCTGTGTCCATAGTTTTATCCATTGCTCCCCCTTCCCTCCTAAATCCAGAGAATAAATCAGAGTCGTACCTGTAAGTTGTTCTTGGTGTAACATTTAAACATGTTTTCTTAGGGATCACTCCCAATGGCAACTCAGCTCTAGTCTTGGTTGGTTCGTTAATCCTTTTTTTCATCATTGCTACCCTCCATTCTGTGCTAAAACTATGATTTCCAAAAACTGGACTGGATACGTTACTGGTCACACGAAAACATATTGTTACATCCCGAAAATGACAACAAGGCGTATTTCCTGTGTGTGTGTATAGATATGATATTGCTCTGACCAAATAGATATTAAGTGACCATTACTAACAGCAGTCAAGTGGTGGTTAGTGACACACATCTCACTCTGTTTCCAGTGTCCCAGCCCAGTGCCGCTTCCATGGCAAAATACTGCTTAGCATGCATGCCTAGCCTCAAGAGGGTGCCAATCGATGTATCCACACTACTTGCCACCAATCACCACTCGACTGGTATTACTATTGGTCACTAATTATCTCTTTGGTCATATCTATACACACACATTTAAATCTGTCTTCACCAGAGAGAAAATACAAAATTGGGACAAAGATAATAACAAGCAATCTCCCCACATGAGTGAGTTTACAACAACACAAAAAGAAATATCTGAACACCTATCAAAACTTGACATCAGAAAATCACATGTCCCGGATGGTATTGCAAATTGGATTCTAAAGGAATGCAAAGAAGAACTAATGGATAAAATACACAACATAATAAATAGCTCACTCAAAAAAGAAAAGATACCTAAAGACTGGAAAAATGCTAACA